>NC_092170.1:37272494-37364994 GCF_045791955.1 Oncorhynchus clarkii lewisi
TGAGTCTAGGCCTTAACTATGGTGAATCACTGAAACTACGGACAACCTGAGTCTACGCCTTAACTATGGTGAATCACTGAAGCTACGGAAAACCTGAGTCTGCGCCTTCACTATGGTGAATCACTGAAACTACGGACAACCTGAGTCTACGCCTTAACTATGGTGAATCACTGAAGCTACGGAAAACCTGAGTCTGCGCCTTCACTATGGTGAATCACTGAAACTACGGAAATCCTGAGTCTACGCCTTAACTATGGTGAATCACTGAAACTACGGAAAACCTGAGTCTAGGCCTTAACTATGGTGAATCACTGAAACTACGGACAACCTGAGTCTACGCCTTAACTATGGTGAATCACTGAAGCTACGGAAAACCTGAGTCTGCGCCTTCACTATGGTGAATCACTGAAACTACGGAAATCCTGAGTCTACGCCTTAACTATGGTGAATCACTGAAACTACGGAAAACCTGAGTCTACGCCTTAACTATGGTGAATCACTGAAACAATACAGAAATACACTACGGATAAAGAAGGAACAGCTCATAAGAAATCAGCTCAATGTAACTGAAGTTTCCATAGAAGCTAACCACTTCTTGGAAAATTGGAAAACACTAAACAAACAACAGCACAAAGAGTTAAATATCCAAAACAGAGATGTATGGGTAAACCACTTCTCCAAACTTTTTGGCTTTATAACAAAGAACAAACAGCAAAAACACATACATGATAAAATACAAATCTTAGAATCAACAATTAAAGACTACCTGAAACCACTGGATTCTCCAATTACCTTCAATGAACTACAGTACAAAATACAAACCTTCCAACCCAAAAAGGTCTGTGGTGTTGATGGTATCCTCAATGAAATGATAAAACATACACCCTAATTGACAAACAAACCATCCAAATCAAAGACGAAGTCTTCTAATGCTTTGTTGATATCAAAAATGTTTTGGACTCAATTTGGCATGAGGGTCTGCTATACAAATTGATGGAAAGTGGTGTTGGGGGAAAAACATACAACATTATGAAATCCATCTTACACAAAGAACAAGTGTGCGGTTAAAAGTGTGGAAAAAAACACACACATTTCTTTCCACAGGGTCGTGGGGTGAGACAGGGATGCAGCTTAAGCCCCACCCTCTTCCCCATATATATCAACAAATTGGCGAGGGCACTAGAACAGTCTGCAGCAAATAAACAACCCTACCACCCTACTAGAATCTGAAGACATATTTCTACTGTTGGCTGATGATCTGGTGCCTCTGTCCCCAACCAAGGAGGGCCTACAGCAGCACCTAGATCTTCTGCACAGATTCTGTCAGACCTGGGCCCTGACAGACCTGGGCCCTGACAGTAAATCTCAGTAAGACCAACTTAATGGTGTTCCAAAAAAGGTCCAGTCGCCAGGACCACAAATACAAATTCCATCTAGACACCATTGGACACAAAAAACGATACATACCTTGGCCTAAACATCAACGCCACAGGTAACTTCCACAAAGCTGTGAATTATCTGAGAGGCTAGGCAAGAAGGGCCTTCTATGCCATCAAAGGGAACATAAAATTTGACATACTAATTAGGATTTAGCAAAAAATAATTGAATCAGTTATAGAACCCATTGCCATTTATGATTGTGAGGTCTGGGGTCCGCTCACCAACCAATAATTCACAAAATGGGACAAACACCAAATTGAGACTCTGCTTGCAGAATTCTGCAAAAATATCCTCTGTGTACAACATAAAACACCAAATAATGCATGCAGAGATGAATAAAGCCGATACCCACTAATTACTAAAATCCAGAAAAGAGACGTTCAACCACCCTAAAAGGAATTGATTCCCAAACCTTCCACAACAAAGCCATCACCTACAGAAAAATTTACCTGGAGAAGAGCCCACTAAGCAAGCTGGTCCTGGGGCTCGGACCACAAACCTAAATACTTCCTAACCTCCTGCCCAATGTATGACCATAGAGACACATATTTCCCTCAGATTACACAGACCCACATAGAATATGAAAACAATTCAAATGTTGATGAAGTCCCACATCAATCAGGTGTAATTCCACAGTGTGCCATCACAGCAGCAAGATGTGTGACCTGTTGCCACAAGAAAAGGGCAACCAGTGAAGAACAAACACCATTGTAAATGCAACCTATTTTTATTGTTTATTTATTTTCCCTTTTGTACTTCAACTAATTTGCACACCAATACAACACTGTATATAGACATAATATGACTGCTCTAATGTCTGTGTTCCATTGGAACTTTATTGTGCAATGTTTACTGGCATTTTTTGTTGTTTTTTTATTTCCCTTTTGTTTATTATCTATTTCACTTGCTTTGGCGATGTAAACATATGTTATCCATGCCAATAAAGATCAATGTTAACATATGTTATCCATGCCAATAAAGATCAATGTTAACATATGTTTCCCATGCCAATAAAGATCAATGTTAACATATGTTATCCATGCCAATAAAGATCAATGTTAACATATGTTATCCATGCCAATAAAGATCAATGTTAACATATGTTATCCATGCCAATAAAGATCAATGTTAACATATGTTTCCCATGCCCTTAATTTGAAAGTGAGTTTAGAGAGAGTCATTATTAGAGAGTGATGGAGTGCATATCATAATGCATTCCAGTTGTTTTGTCTCTCCTATCTTTTCTCATATCTATCCTACCCATAATAATAAACTACAGGAAAAGGAAAAACAATACAATGACTGGGTTCTATTCTTGTACATTTTCACTTCCTGTTTGATTTTCCATTGCTGAACTCAGTAGGTGTCACTTAGAGGCTGTTTATTGCAGCTGTCAATCATATCTGTAATTATGTACACACACGTTGACAGTCAATCATATGTGTAATAACGTAGGGTGTGATGTTCCTGTCAGGGATGGTTTCTGCTTGGGGCGACACAATAAGACAGTATAATAACCATCATCAAGTCATAATAAAAGTTCATAGTTCATCCTCTCCTCCTCTACACACCTCTCCTCCTCTACACACCTCTCCTCTACACACCTCTCCTCCTCTACACACACCTCTCATCCTCTACACACCTCTCCTCCTCTACACACCTCTCATCCTCTACACACCTCTCCTCATCTACACACCTCTCCTCCTCTACACCCTCTCCTCATCTACACACCTCTCATCCTCTACACACCTCTCATCCAATAAACACCTCTCATCCTCTACACATCTTTCATCCTCTACACACCTCTCATCCTCTAAACACCTCTCATCCAATAAACACCTCTCATCCTCTACACCCCTCTCATCCTCTACACCCCTCTCATCCTCTACACACCTCTCATCCAAAACACCTCTCATCCAATAAACACCTCTCATCCAATAAACACCTCTCATCATCTACACACCTCTCCTCCTCTACACACCTCTCATCCTCTACAAACTTCTCATCCAACAAACACCTCTCATCCTCTACACACCTCTCATCCTCTACACACCTCTCATCCAATACACACCCCTCATCCTCTACACACCTCTCCTCCTCTACACACCTATCCTCCTCTACAAACCTCTCATCCTCTACACTTCTCTCCTCCTCTACACCCCTCTCATCCTCTACACACCTCTCATCCAATAAACACCCCTCATCCTATACACACCCCTCATCCTCTACACACCTCTCATCCTCTACACACCTCTCATCCAATACACACCTCTCATCCAATAAACACCTCTCATCCTCTACACACCTCTCATCCAATAAACACCTCTCATCCTCTACACACCTCTCGTCCTCTACACACCTCTCCTTCATTACTCACCTCTCATCCTCTACACACCTCTCATCCTCTACACACCTCTCATCCAATAAACACCTCTCATCCTCTACACACCTCTCCTCCTCTACACACCTGTCATCCTCTACACTCTTCTCCTCCAATACACACCTCTCAACCTCTACACATCTCTCCTCCTCTACACACCTCTCATCCTCTACACCCTCTCCTCCTCTACACCCTCTCCTCCTCTACACCCCTCTCATCCTCTACACACCTCTCATCCTCTACACACTCCTCTCCTCCTCTACACACCTCTCATCCTCTACACACCTCTCATCCAATAAACACCCCTCATCCTCTACACACCTCTCATCCAGTAAACACCTCTCATCCTCTACACACCTCTCATCCAATAAACACCCCTCATCCAGTAAACACCCCTCATCCTCTACACACCTCTCATCCTTTACACACCTCTCATCCATTAAACACCTCTCATCCTCTACACACATCTCATCCTCTACACACCTCTCATCCTTTACACACCTCTCATCCATTAAACACCTCTCATCCTCTACACACCTCTCATCCTCTAATGTTTCCACTGATGTCTGCCATTTTAATATGTACTGTAGATCTAAGTAACCCATTGAGATCCAATAAAACAGGAGTTCTACTGTGATTTCTCATATGAGAAGCAGGAGTTGTGTGTGTGTGTGTGTGTGTGTGTGTGTGTGTGTGTGTGTGTGTGTGTGTGTGTGTGTGTGTGTGTGTGTGTGTGTGTGTGTGTGTGTGTGTGTGTGTGTGTGTGTGTGTTTGTGCGTGGGTATGTATGTGTGTGTACGTTTGTGTGTGTGTATGTGTGTGTGCGTGTGTATGTGTGTATGTAGGTGTGCGTGCATTTGTGGCTGTGTATTTGATGTGTGCCTTTGTTAGACAGGCGGGATAATTGCAGCTTTTGTTGGTTGGCCGGCGGCATGTGGTTGGCCATCTGTTGACGGCAGGTAAGATCGGAGTATGCTGGTCTACTGGAGAAGTGGATAGTGGCAGGGGGAAGGGATACATACACTTCTCAATCACTCACACCTCAATGAACAGCAGGTGGAGGGCTGGGCAGATGGAGGGAGGGAGGGAGGGAGGGAGGGAGGGAGGGAGGGAGGGAGGGAGGGAGGGAGGGAGGGAGGGAGGGAGGGAGGGAGGGTGGGAGGGAGGGAGGGAGGGAGGGAGGGAGGGATGGGTGGATGGATGGAAGGAAGGATGGATGGATGGATGGATGGATAGATGGATGGATGGAGGGATGGAGGGATGGAAGACAGCAAGAGGAATTAGGGATGGAGATGAAAGAGTGCTTGATTGACTTTGAAAGACGTCCGGTCTTCAGGTGACTTCAAAACTTTCTCACAAATTCTGCCCTATATCCTTGTCCCCATAGCTAGCCCTATATCCTTGTCCCCATAGCTAGCCCTATATTATTTCCCCCATAGCTAGCCCTATATCCTTGTTCCTGTCTAGCCCTATATCCTTGTCCCCATAGCTAGCCCTATATCCTTGTCCCCATAGCTAGCCCTATATCCTTGTCCCCATACCTAGCCCTATATCCTTGTCCCCATAGATAACCCTATATCCTTGTCCCCATAGCTAACCCTATATCCTTGTCCTCATAGCTAGCCCTATATTATTTTCCCCATAGCTAGCCCTATATCCTTGTTCCTGTCTAGCCCTATATCCTTGTCCCCATAGCTAGCCCTATATCCTTGTCCCCATAGCTAGCCCTATATCCTTGTCCCCATACCTAGCCCTATATCCTTGTCCCCATAGATAACCCTATATCCTTGTCCCCATAGCTAACCCTATATCCTTGTCCCCATAGCTAGCTCCTATATCCTTGTTCCTGTCTAGCCCTATATCCTTGTTCCTGTGTAGCCCTATATCCTTGTCCCCATAGCTAGCCCTATATCCTTGTCCCCATAACTAGCCCTATATCCTTGTTCCTGTCTAGCCCCTATATCCTTGTCCCCATAGCTATCCCTATATCCTTGTTCCCTCCTAGCCCTATATCCTTGTTCCTGTCTAGCCCTATATCCTTGTCCCCATACCTAGCCCTATATCCTTGTTCCTGTCCAGCCCCTATTCCCTTGTCCCCATAGCTAGCCCTATATCCTTGTCCCCATAGCTAGCCCTATATCCTTGGCCCCATAGCTAGCCCTATATCCTTGATTCTGTCTAACTCCTATTCCCTTGTCCCCATAGCTAGCCCTATATCCTTGACTCTGTCTAACTCCTATACATTTGTCCCCATACCTAGCCCTATATTATTGTTTCTGTCTAGCCCCTATATCATTGTTCCTGTCTAGCCCCTATATCCTTGTTCCCATCTAGCCCCTATACCCTTGTTCCTGTCTAGCCCCTATACCCTTGTTCCTGTCTAGCCCCTATATCCGTGTTCCTGTCTAGCCCCTATATCCTTGTTCCTGTCTAGCCCCTATATCCTTGTTCCTGTCTAGCCCCTATGCCCTTGTTCCTGTGAAGCCCCTATACCCTTGTTCCTGTGAAGCCCCTATAACCCTGTTACTGTCGAGATCCATTAACAAACACAGTGAGATCTGGTCAACAGTCTCACTGGATTGCGGGGTTACGGGTATCCATGTGGTGCGTATTCCTACACCACCCGGAGCAACTCCTACGTTTGTTAGACAATACAAAATCCCGCAGCATACGCAGCGGTACAAGAGATTAGTGCTCCCGTGCTGTCCGTTCTAAAACCAACAGGTATATGGCGTCTTACCGTTGACTATAGAGAACTTAACAAACTGGTTCCGTTGTCTCGTTGGCCAATGACACAGCTCGACCAAGAGATGCCAAAGGTGGCAAACTCCAAGTACTTCTCCACCGTCGACGTGGCTAATGGTTTCTGGACCATGACAGTCGACCCTCGTGACAAACACAAGTTGGCTTTCTCTTTCTCGAACAAGCTCTTCACGATCAATCGTTTGCTCATTCGTGTATGCGAACTCCCCCTCAGAGTTCAACATCTTCCTGCACAAGGCAATGCCAGACGCAGACTCTAGGGGGACGATCATCTGCGTGGACGACGTTCTCATGAAAAGTGAGACTTGGTCATATCACGTCAATGAAATGGACCACGTTCTCACCCAACTCGGGACTGCAGGGGCTAAGTTGGCCATCATGAAAGGACAATGGTGCAGGACCAAGGTAAACTACGTTGGGCTTCTGGTGGGTGCCGAGGGCATCCTGCCACGTGCCGAGGGCATCCTGCCACAGTCTAACCGAATCCAAGCAGTCCGCAACAGCAAAACACCTGCGAACCTTCGAGGTGCGCAGCTTCTTGGGAGTATGTAATTACTCCGGTCAATTCATCAAAAACTACGCCGACTTGTCAAAACCTTTGATTCGTCTTCTTCAGATCGACACCCCCATTCGTTTGGGATGTCGCTCACAACGAAGCTGTGGCTTTCTTGAAAAACCCGCTTTGCGAGGCACCCTGCCTGGTATACCCCAACAAAGACAAGACATTGTTTTTGTAAGTCGGTTTCTCAGAGCACTGCCTTAGAGCTGGGTTGTACCAAAAATACAACCAAGACAAACGTGTGGTAGCTTACACGAGAAAAAACACTCAACCCTGCTGAACACAAATACTCAGACTGCGATAAAGCGCTGCTGTCGACAGTCTGGGAAATCAACACCAGTTATGTCGGCGGACAAAAGGTGATCATAGAAACATGTCACCAACCTATGACTTATCTGAAAAGCCAACGAATCTGTGAGGGTTCTGTACACAACAGCAGGATAGCGGCTTGGCTTATGACGCTGCAGAGCCGTGATGTTGTAATCAACTACGAATCCGTGAGGGTGCTGTACACAACAGCAGGGTAGCGGCTTGGCTTATGACGCTGCAGAGCCATGATGTAGTAATCAACTACGCAAAAGCGGAAAAACCTGCCTTTGGGCAGTGCTTTGGCGGTGTGTCAACACTGTGGTGACGATGAAAACGACTCCGCACCACCCCCGCGTGACATCGCTCCGCCATTGCCTTCGAACCATCACTACTTCGAAGAGAACGTGTGTCTTGAAATGCCGATGGCATTCGTAGATGGCTGTAGGGGCTGAATGGAACCAAAGCAAAGAAAGTAAATATCAAAGCCCCCCTCTCCTACCTTACCTGCCTACCCACAACTTACCTAACCTACCCTCTCCTACCTTACCTGCCTACCCACAACTTTCCTAACCTACCCTCTCCTACCTTAACTACCTGCCCACAACTTACCTAACCTACCCTCTCCTACCTTAACTACCTACCCACAACTTACCTAACCTACCCTCTCCTACCTTAACTACCTACCCACAACTTACCTAACCTACCCTCTCCTATCTTAACTACCTACCCACAACTTACCTAACCTACCCTCTCCTACCTACCCACAACTTACCTAACCTACCCTCTCCTACCTACCCACAACTTACCTAACCTACCCTCTCCTACCTTAACTACCTACCCACAAATTAACTAACCTACCCTCTCCTACCTTAACTACCTACCCACAACTTACCAAACTAGCACCACCTGGCACACTAACCAAAATACAGTGGATGGTCCTCCCAGGTCTTACCTATTGTGCGTAGACATAGTACATACTACGGGTATATGTATGCCCGCAGGCCTCTTGCCTAAGCACTCCCAAGGTGTCTTCCCAGACAGAATAATTACTAACTTAAAGTGAACAATTTAAATAATCAAAAATACACATCCTTTTGGCATAAACATACCTCACCAGGACCGGCTACAAAATAATTTACAAATCCTTGTACAGACCAACAACAAAACACAGGAGATAAAAGGAAGCTCTCTCTCTCTCCTAACAAAAGAAGGCTGGCTTTTCAAGCTGCAGAAGGAGTCGGTAATTGCAGACAGCTGTATCTCCTGACGAGAGGGCGGGGTCAGAGCTCCAATCTGCAATGTGGCCGACCAATCAGCTGCTTGGAAACCAGGAAGCCATCCTGAGACATATACACATTCAAACACATACAAACCCAAAACACAGAAACTGGGGAACATAACACACACACACACACACACACACACACACACACACACACACACACACACACACACACACACACACACACACACACACACACACACTGGTTCATCAGGTCTCACAGAGAGAGGAGAGACACCCACCTGCTTTCATTCCCACGTGTCCCTGGGTTCACTGCGTCTTCCTGCTGCTCCCTCCTCAGGGACAGGATGTGAACACAACTCCACTATGTAATCCGCCACCGGAGAATAGACTCTCCCCCACACACAATCTTCTAACCCCCCTACCACCACACGTTGTAATTCCCCCTCTTGAGAGAGAGAGAGAGAGAGAGAGAGAGAGAGAGAGAGAGAGAGAGAGAGAGAGAGGATGTGAGTCAGGAGTGTGTCTGATACCAGGATTGACACAGTGCTCACACACTCAGGGGAAGAGGTCAAAGGTTTCTGAGTCACAGTTGGCTGCCAATGTGGTGGCGAAAGCTAGCATGACACTGGGGAATATCTCAGTAAATCCCACTGTAGCATCCAATATTAATCGAATAATATGCATTTTATAATCAAATCAAATGTATTTATATAGCCCTTCTTACATCAGCTGATATCTCAAAGTGCTGTACAGAAACCCAGCCTAAAACCCCAAACAGCAAGCAATGCAGGTTTAGAAGCTAGGAAAAACTCTGGCCAAAACCTAGGAAGAAACCTAGAGAGGAACCAGGCTATGAGGGGTGGCCAGTCCTCTTCCGGCTGTGCCGGGCGGAGATTATAACAGAACATGGCAAAGATGTTCAAATGTTCATAAATTACCATGGTCAAATAATAATAATCACAGTAGTTGTCAAGGGTGCAACAAGTCAGCACCTCAGGAGTAAATGTCAGTTGGCTTTTCATAGCCGATCATTAAGAGTATCTCTACCGCTCCTGCTGTCTCTAGAGAGTTGAAAACAGCAGGTCTGGGACAGGTAGCACATCCGGTGAACAGGTCAGGGTTCCATAGCCGCAGGCAGAACAGTTAAAACTGGAGCAGCAGCACGGCCAGGTGGACTGGGGACAGCAAGGAGTCATCATGCCAGGTAGTCCTGAGGCATGGTCCTAGGGCTCGGGTACTCCGGGAGAGAGAGAGAAAGAAAGAAAGAAAGAAAGAAAGAAAGAAAGAAAGAAAGAATTAGAGAGCATACTTAAATTCACACAGGATAAGACAGGAGAAGTACTCCAGATATAACAGACTGATCCTAGCCCCCGACACATAAACTACTGCAGCATAAATACTGGAGGCTGAGACAGGAGGGGTCAGGAGACACTGTGTCCCTATCCGATGATACCTTCACACTTCTGGGTCAGACAACACTCAATCATATGACCTACTGAAGAGATGACTGTTCAGTAAAGACTTAAAGGTTGAGATCGAGTCTGCGTCTCTCACATGGGTAGGCAGACCATTCCATAGAAATTGAGCTCTATAGGAGAAAGCCCTGCCTCCAGCTGTTTGAAAGGGCCAGGCCCTTTCGGGTTAGTGCCTGGCCCTTTATGGTTAGTGCCTGGCCCTTTATGGTTAGTGCCTGGCCCTTTTGGGTTAGTGCCTGGCCCTTTCAGGTTAGTGCCTGGCCCTTTATGGTTAGTGCCTGGCCCTTTCAGATTAGTGCCTGGCCCTTTTGGGTTAGTGCCTGGCCCTTTCAGGTTAGTGCCTGGCCCTTTATGGTTAGTGCCTGGCCCTTTCAGATTAGTGCCTGGCCCTTTATGGTTAGTGCCTGGCCCTTTTGGGTTAGTGCCTGGCCCTTTCAGGTTAGTGCCTGGCCCTTTATGGTTAGTGCCTGGCCCTTTTGGGTTAGTGCCTGGCCCTTTCGGGTAAAATAGTGTTAGTGGAAACACAGTAGAGTTTACCTGGCCTTATCCAGATTCAGAGTAATAATTAAAAACCAGAACAGTAGCTAGAAGCCTGTCTTCCAAACCATATTTTAACTTCTTAGGGCTAGGCCCCTTTTTTCTCCACTTCCTGTCTGAATGATGTGCCCAAAGTAAACTGCCTGTTGCTCAGGCCCTGAAACTAGGATATGCATTTAATTGGTACCATTGGAAAGAAAACACTTTGAAGTTTATAGAAATGTTAAAATAATGTAGGAGAATATAGTACAAAGGATATGGTAGGAGAAAATTCAATGGAAAACCAAATTCAAGAGAAAGGTTATATTGAGATCTCCCTTGATGCAATTCCTATGACTACCACAGGGATTCAGCAGTCTATGTTCAAGGCTTGTAACTTCAAAAACTAACTGGAAATAACAGTTCTAGTAGAGGGACACAGTCTTGGAAAATTGTGTTTGCGTTCGCCACAGAGACATTACGCACCTGCTAAAATTTGATAGTATTTATTAATTTATTATTATTTATTAATTAATGTATTAAATTAATTTGTTAGTACCTGTTAAAATGTATAGTATAGTTTGATTACATTTTAGGGTATCTGAGGAGTAAATAAAAACGTATTTTGACTTGTTGAATCAAAGTTTAGGGGTAGACTTTCGGATTCCTATCTCTGCAAGTTGAACGAGTGGATTACTCAAATAGATGGTGCCAACTAAACAGACCTTTTGGGATATAAAGAAGGATTTATTTAACAAAACGACACTACGTGTTATAGCTGGGACCCTTTGGATGACAAATCAGAGGAAGATTTTCAAAAAGTAAGTGAATATTTAATTGTTATATGTGAATGTATGAAACCTGTGCTGGTGGAAAAATATTTTGATGTTGGGTGCCGTCCTCAAACGATCGCATGGCATGTTTTCGCAGGATGAAAAAAGGCAGGGCAGGATGGATGTATGTCTGTAACAGTTTGGGTCTAGAGTGTCTCCCCCTTTGAAAAGGGAGATGACCGCGGCAGCATTCCAATCTTTGGGAATCTCAGACGATACGAAGAGAGGTTGAACAGGCTAGTAATAGGGGTTGCAACAATTTCGGCAGATAATTAATTATATTAGAATATTGTAGTATTAGAGTGTTGTAGTATTGTAGTATTAGAGTATTAGAGTATTGTACAGCATCGTGGTATTTTAGTATTGCAGTATTACAGTATTGCAGTATTATAGTGTTGTAGTATTATAATATTCTAGTATTAAATATTTTTCTGTGAATTTTGAGAACTATGTTATTTTCAATATCTCCAAAATCTGTTAATTCAAGTCATGAAAATAAAGTTGTTATTAATCATTATCGGATGGTGGAAATTCCTTAACCCCCCCCAAAAATGCCCTGGTTATTGTTGCAGTGGGGGCCTCTGGGTGGTATTACAGTAGTGAACAACCCAAAGCCTGTTTGGAATGCAGCCACTAAGACAGCTAAGCTACTCCCTCTCAGCCCAGACAGGAATCGGGGACAAAGGGAATTAGGGGATTTAACCCAGATCTGAGCTAGGTGGATGTGGAGGGGAATAAGTGTACAGTGTGTGTGTGTCTTCCTTCTCCTCCATCTTTCCAGACCAGCAGTTCAGGCTCAGCAGATGCTTTGTCTGGGGGAGATGGAGGGAGGCCACAGTATTTTAAATGAGCTGCTGATTCTCAGGCTGTTTGTCACTAAGCTGGAATTCCACCATCTGGTTTTAATATATTTTCATGAGACCAGGTAAGGAAGCATGTCTCTGCTATGTAGCATTGCAGGTTTGATTGACAGGTGTCAGTCTGAGGGAGTGTTGAGTAAAAATCCAGTAGTAGGAGTGTTGCTGATGGCAGCAGGGTGAAAAAGACACAGAGGGTGGAGAAGAGATGTGGAGTAGAAAGTGGAGACAGTGTGGAGAAGAGATGTGGAGTAGAAAGTGGAGACAGAGGGTGGAGAAGAGACGTGGAGTAGAACGTGGAGACAGGGTGGAGAAGAGATGTGGAGTAGAAAGTGGAGACAGGGTGGAGAAGAGATGTGGAGTAGAAAGTGGAGACAGGGTGGAGAAGAGATGTGGAGTAGAAAGTGGAGACAGAGGGTGGAGAAGAGACGTGGAGTAGAAAGTGGAGACAGGGTGGAGAAGAGATGTGGAGTAGAAAGTGGAGACAGGGTGCAGAAGAGATGTGGAGTAGAAAGTGGGACAGGGTGGAGAAGAGACTTGAAGTAGAAAGTGGAGACAGAGGGTGGAGAAGAGATGTGGAGTAGAAAGTGGAGACAGAGGGTGGAGAAGAGACGTGGAGTAGAAAGTGGAGACAGAGGGTGGAGAAGAGATGTGGAGTAGAAAGTGGAGACAGAGGGTGGAGAAGAGATGTGGAGTAGAAAGTGGAGACAGAGGGTGGAGAAGAGACGGGGAGTAGAAAGTGGAGACAGAGGGTGGAGAAGAGATGTGTAGTAGAAAGTGGAGACAGAGGGTGGAGAAGAGACGTGGAGTAGAAAGTGGAGACAGAGGGTGGAGAAGAGATGTGGAGTAGAAAGTGGAGACAGGGTGGAGAAGAGACTTGAAGTAGAAAGTGGAGACAGAGGGTGGAGAAGAGATGTGGAGTAGAAAGTGGAGACAGAGGGTGGAGAAGAGATGTGGAGTAGAAAGTGGAGACAGAGGGTGGAGAAGAGATGTGGAGTAGAAAGTGGAGACAGAGGGTGGAGAAGAGATGTGGAGTAGAAAGTGGAGACAGGGTGGAGAAGAGACTTGAAGTAGAAAGTGGAGACAGAGGGTGGAGAAGAGATGTGGAGTAGAAAGTGGAGACAGAGGGTGGAGAAGAGATGTGGAGTAGAAATTGGAGACAGAGGGTGGAGAAGAGATGTGGAGTAGAAAGTGGAGACAGAGGGTGGAGAAGAGATGTGGAGTAGAAAGTGGAGACAGAGGGTGGAGAAGAGATGTGGAGTAGAAAGTGGAGACAGAGGGTGGAGAAGAGATGTGGAGTAGAAAGTGGAGACAGAGGGTGGAGAAGAGACGTGAGTACCTGACCAGCTGTTCTCATACTGTATGTCAGAAACACAAACACGCACACACACACACACACACACGGTTGCACAGCCACACTTCCATTACAGTACAACCAGAGACTCTTCAGAAGTACTGTAAACCATGTCAGATCAAATCTGTCTGGTTGCTCCTGTTATTAATGTAACACACAGACACACACACACACACAGGTGCACGAAGGCAAGCAAGTGAACACGCAAACACACACGCACAAACACTTAGCATCACTTTTTTACTCCCGCCCTGCGGGAGTATCCTTGATTACTAGAAACCAACCCTGTCCAGATCACATGTAGTCTTTAACCAACTGTTGTCAACAGTCTAAAGGCGTCCGCTTGCTTTCCAGACGAAACAGTTCATAACAGTTTGTCCGTATATTATGAGGACATTTTGTGACGTTTTTGTTTTGTTCAGGCTGTGTTATAGCAGCAAAGGGTGGACCAACTCCACATTAACGCCCATGATTGTGGAATGAGATATTTGACAAGCAGGTGTCCACATACTTTTGGAAATATATAGTGTATATACCTTGGGACCTGCTGTCCTCTCTGTGTACTGGGGATAGTGTTCTTTTCATTCTAGTAATTGGTTGTAACAGTAGCAAGCAGCTAACGAGGTATAAAATCACACACAAATCGAAATCAATTACCAGTAAGTCCTTGTCTCCTACGTGAACTCCTGAGGAAAACCACAGACACACAGACACACACACACTTCTGCTTGAACTCCCATCTGAACTCCTGTATGTGATCTATCTATTGTTTACATGGCTTGTGGACATGGCATAATGATAACTACACTCATATCAAAGTCATCTTAATTAATAGATGTTATTGTCTGCTGAGAATATCATCTCTCTCTCTCTCTCGCTCTCTTTCTCTTTCTCTTTAAATTTCAATTGAATGGGTTTGTATGTTTACATTGCCAAAGCAATTTAAATAGATTATAAACAAGTGAAATAACCTTAAAAAATAAGAGTAAACTTTACATTCACAAAAGTTCCAAAGGAATAAAGACATTTCAAATGTAATATTACGTATATACACAGTGTTGTAACGATGAGCAAATTGTTCAAGTACAAAAGGGAAGAAAATAAATAAATCTGGGTTGTATTTACAGTGGTGTTTGTTCTTCACTGGTTGCCCTTTTCTTGTGGCAACAGGTCACAAATCTTGCTGCTGTGACGGCACACTGTGGTATTTCACCCAGTAGATCTGGCCATCTTTGTGGGTCTGTGTAATCTGAGGGAAATATATCTCTTATATGGTTTCAGCAGGAGGATAGGAAGTGCAGCTCAGTATCCACCTCATTTTGTGGGCAGTGTGCACATAGCCTGTCTTCTCTTGAGAGCCAGGTCTGCCTTTCTCAATAGCAAGGCTATGCTCACTGAGTCTGTTCATAGCCAAAGAAGTCCTTAATTTTGGGTCAGTCACAGTGGTCAGGAACAGTGGCTTGTGAAAGTATTCACCCCCTTGGCATTTTTCCTCTTTTGTTGCCTTACAACCTAGAATTAAAATGAATTGTTGGGGGGTTGTATTATTTGATTTACACAAAATACCTACCACTTTGAAAATGCTAAATATTTTTTTATTGTGAAACAAACAAGAAATACTACAAAATAACTGAAAACTTGAGCGTGCATAACTATACAACCCCCCCAAAGTCAATACTTTGTAGAGCCACCTTTTGCAGCAATTACAGCTGCAAGTCTCTTGGGGTATGTCTCTATAAGCTTGGCACATCTAGCCACTGGGATTTTTGTCCATTCTTCAATGCAATACTGCTCCAGATCCTTCTAGTTGGATGGGTTCCGCTGGTGTACAGCAATCTTTAAGTCATACCACAGATTCTCAATTAGATTGATATCTGGACTTTGACTAGGCCATTCCAAGACATTTAAATTTAAATTCAGAAATGTGACTTCTGAAGGCAATTGGTTGCACCAGATCTTATTTAGGGGTTTCAGAGCAAAGGGGGTGAATACATACGCATGTACAACTTTTCTGGTATTTAATTTTTTTCACTTCACCAATTTGGATGTTTGTCCATTACATGGAATCCACAGACAAATCTATTTAACATTCCTGATTGTAATGCAACAAAATAGGAAAAATGCCAAGGAGGGTGTATACTTTCTGTTTAGGGCTCTCTGTCTTTCTCTCTCTGTCTTACTCTCTCTGTCCGTCCGTCCGTTGACAGGTGTCAGTCTGAGGGAGTGTTGAATAAAAAGCCAGTAGTAGGAGTGTTGCTGATGGCACCAGGGTGAAAAAGACATGTCCGTCCGTCCGCTCTCTCTCTCTCTCTCTCTCTCTCTCTCTCTCTCTCTCTCTCTCTCTCTCTCTCTCTCTCTCTCTCTCTCTCTCTCTCTCTCTCTCTCTCTCTCTCTCTCAATCTCTCTCTCTCTCTCTCAATCTCTCTCTCTCTCTCTCTCTCTCTCTCTCTCTCTCTATCTCTCTCTCTCTCTCCCCATGGATAGAGAAGTGTTGAGGTGTAAATTCCCTTCTTCCTCCCTCTAATGAGCAGCTGAAAACTCTGGAGATGCCAGGGACTAATTCTGTCTATTTCTTGACCCCAAGGCTAATGTGACTAATGTGTGACAACGTCAAGCAGAGGGACTCAGAGATGAACCGCATGAACTCAGTGCATTAGCGTGAATCACTGCATTGTAAAAGAAAATATGTTTATTCCACGTGCAATTCTAAGGCAACCAGCGGCAAAAGGATTGTGAGTTTGCTCATCATTTAGTTGAACCACTTACAATCTCATGTTGAAGTGTATGTTCACTCAACTTTGAATTTTAGGTTGAGTAAACACACATTTCAACTGGAGATTCATTCTACCTTATTTGCATATTATCCAGTGTGCCTTGCCTTTCGAGTCAATTGTAGTTACCACCCATGACTGTATTTGTGAGCGACAGAGACATGGTTTCTGTATTCAGTGGCTCTCAGCCCTGTAACCTTAAACAATTGAGTGTCTAAGTGAATACGTTGTCTTTAAAATCAAAACTCTATATGACGATAGACGCCTCATAAGGCCCTTTTTTGAAGGCCTAATCACACCCTAACACAGTGGTCTGAAACCACTGGTTTACAGGCCAAGTCAAGCCTGCAAGTCACAAGTGATGTGTAATTCCTATTGGAATCCAGCCAGAGTGAGGATATCTTCTAATGGCTTGTGGGCAGTATTTCGACGTCTGGATGAGAAGCGTGGCCAAAGTAAACTGCCTGTTACTCAGGCCCAGAAGCTAGGATATGCATATTATTGGTAGATTTGGATAGAAAACACTCTAAAGTGTCCAAAACTGTTAAAATATTGTTTGTGAGTATAAAATAACTGATATGGCAGGTGAAAACCTGAGGAAAATCTAATGGGTTAGGACCCAGATTGCAGTTCCCATGGCTTCCACTAGATGTCAACAGTCTTTAGATATTGTTTCAGGCTTGTTTTCTGGAAAATGAAGAAGAATGAGACCTTTCTGTCAGTGGAGTGTAGAATCATGCAGAGCGGGTTTGCGTGCGTGACCGAGGGCGCACCCTTCGTTGTTTTTCCTTTCTATTGAATACGCTATTGTCCGGTTGAAATATTATCGATTATTTAGACAATTGACAACCTGAGGATTAGTTATAAACATTGTTTGACATGTTTCGAGGGAACTTTACCTGGTACTTTTAGGATGCATTCGTCTGCATGTTTTGACCGCCTTTGAGCCAGTGATTTACTGAACAAAACGTGCCAACAAAACAGAGTTTTTGGGATATAAAGTGGGACTTTATCGAACAAAACAAACATTTATTGTATGGACTCTTGTGACTGCACTTGTATTTTTTATGAATGTATATTATGACTATTTCTGTATTTTGAATTTGGCGCTCTGCAATTTCACCGGATGTTGTCGAGGTGGGTCGCTAAGCGGAACGCCTGCGCCAGAGAGGCTTTACAACAGACGGACGGGCAGACGGACCATTTCTCCCATCTCATGTGATCCCACCTAGGGCTGTTGCGGGGTGACCGTATTACCGCCACACCGGCAGTCATGGGTCATGACCGCAGTCAAATTCCACATTATCGCTGAGTCATGGTACCCTCCTCTTACGCACTCCGGACATGTGTTAGTAGTACTCAACTTGCTAACGACCACAGATCCTAAAGGCCTGGTACTCAGGACTCTATTGTCCCATCATCAGGTCCTAATGGCCTGGTGCTCAAGACTCTATTGTCCCATCATCAGGTCCTAATGGTCTGGTGCTCAGGTCTCTATTGTCCCTCCACAAGGTCCTAATGTCCTGGTACTCAGGCCTCTATTGTCCCTCCATCAGGTCCTAATGGCCTGGTACTCAGGGCTCTATTGTTCCTCCACCAGGTTCTGATGTCCTGGTACTCAGGGCACTATTGTTCCTCCACCAGGTGCTAATGTCCTGGTACTCAGGCTTCTATTGTTCCTCCACCAGGTGCTAATGTCCTGGTACTCAGGGCTCTATTCTCCCTCCATCAGGTCAACATGTCCTGGTACTCAGGGCTCTATTCTCCCTCCATCAGGTCAACATGTCCTGGTACTCAGGGCTCTATTCTCCCTCCATCAGGTCAACATGTCCTGGTACTCAGGCCTCTATTGTCCATCCATCAGGTCCTAATGTCCTGGTACTCAGGGCTCTATTTTCTCTCCATCAGGTCAACATGTCCTGGTGCTCAGGCCTCTATTCTCCCTCCATCAGGTCCTAATGTCCTGGTACTCAGGCCTCTATTGTCCATCCATCAGGTCCTAATGTCCTGGTACTCAGGCCTCTATTCTCCCTCCATCAGGTCAACATGTCCTGGTGCTCAGGCCTCTATTGTTCCTCTAATCACTCTGCAAATGCAATCTAAAATCACATCAAAACACTCATCATCAAAACAGTATCCTGCTTTTAAAACTCACCTCACTGTGATGATCAATTTGAAGAAAGAAGTTCAACAGCAGGTTGAAACAGAGGGGAAAACATGGCCGAAGTGGATGTTGTTTCAAAGCCCAACATACGGAAATGGACAGCGCTTTCTAAGGTGATGATTCATTCAAAACACCCACAACCATATTAGTTGCTGATGCATCGGCATAGGCCTGTATATGAGCCCAATATAACAATTGAAAAAATTAAATTTAAATTAATTAAAATGGTGATTGTTACGTTATAGAATATAGTGCATTTCGATTTTATTTTGAATAGCCTAGTAATATATTTAGATAATTAATAGGCTGACACATTACTTTTAACTACAGAATATTTCACCACCTTGCGTTTCCATCTCCTCTCTCGCCTTCATTCCTTTCTCAAGCGTTGTGAAAGCATAGTTTTGATGCTTGCCACCATAAACAGGAGGATCCTATTAGACCTACCTAAAAATAAATAATGGATAATTGTGAAGGTGTTTTTTTTTTAAAAACGTAGATGTTACAGAGGCCTAGAGATGCTAAATGTGTTTATGTTAATTAACGGTCAATTACCTTGAGACCGGCAGTCATTTGCATGACAATAACCGACTGACAAAATGTCATTACAGCCACAGTCTTAATCCCATTTCCCGTATTTCTGGATATTTATAACCCTGTCAATCTAAAAACAGCCATGTAAAGTGCAATGCTGGTGAAACACCACCTCCAAACTAGTGTCTGCTAGAAGCCCAGAATAAACTGCTGCCAAATGCTCTGATGCTCATTGTACCTCAGTTTGGAGGATGAAATGAGGTTCTGTTGGACTCTGATGAAACTGAATTGGATACGTCTCGCTGATGCTTTCACATCTCTAAAGTGCAAGGATGTTATTAAAGTGAGGTAGTATTCCACTTGTTTTGTAGCTCCGCATTCACGGATTTCGATAAACTTGAATAACTAAGATTTTTTTTTTCTTTTGGGGGTTTTGGGGAGCCTATGAAGGTCGAATGAAGTAATTCAGATTGGTTTATCAGATGCATCTCAGACACTTGTGAGGGTTGTGATGAAAACTGAATACTTTTGAGTAGGGTTTTTAAATTCAATTTAGGATACTTACCTCGTCCACTATCAATGAGGAGCACCCACTTATACCTGTGATGCATGGCAGCCAATTTGTAGAACACTCTCTACAGAATGGCCACTGTGGTAGAGAGCAGAGGAGAAACTGTGCCAATTTGAAAACGTTCATTGGTTGACTTTATGGTGCTTGTCATCACTAAAGACATTGGTACAGTGCAAAGTATTTGTATGCAACTGTGTGTGTGTGTGTGTGTGTGTGTGTGTGTGTGTGTGTGTGTGTGTGTGTGTGTGTGTGTGTGTGTGTGTGTGTGTGTGTGTGTGTGTGTGTGTGTGTGTGTGTGTGTGTGTGTGTGTGTGTGTGTGTGTGTGTGTGTGATGCAACAGACAAAATTTCAACTCCGACAACACAAGCTTAAAAACAGCAAACCAAGAAAAACAAAACACAAGACCTCTGTCTCTCTCTCAGTCTCTCTGGTTGCTCTCTCTCTCTCTCTCTCTCTGTCTCTCTCTCTCTGTCTCTCTGTCCCTCGCTCTCTCTCTGTCTCTCTGTCTCTCTCTGTCTCTCTCTCTCTCTCTTCCTTAATCTATCTCTCTCTTAGTCTCTCTCTCTCTCTCTCTCTTCCTTAATCTATCTCTCTCTTAGTCTCTCTCGCTCTCTCTCTTCCTTAATCTATCTCTCTCTTAGTCTCACTCGCTCTCTCTCTTCCTTAATCTATCTATCTCTTAGTCTCTCTCGCTCTCTCTCTGTCTCTCTGTCTCTCTCTGTCTCTCTCTCTCTCTCTCTCTTAGTCTCTCTCGCTCTCTCTCTGTCTCTCTGTCTCTCTCTCTCTCTCTCTCTCTCTCTCTGTCTCTCTGTCTCTCTCTCTCTCTCTCTCTCTCTCTCTCTCTCTTTCTCTCAGTCTCTCTGGTTGCTCTCTCTCTCTCTCTCTCTCTCTCTCTCTCTCTCTCTCTCTCTCTGTCTCTCTCTCTCTCTCTCTCTCTCTCTCTCTCTCTCTCTCTCTCTCTCTCAAATGTCAGAGTAAGAGCCTGAACAACAAGTTGGAAGACTGACAGAGGTGTGAGGAGGGAGGGGAAAAGAGGAGAGAGAGTGTATGAAGTAGAGAGAGAAAAACCCTGTCAGGGATCGCTGAGTTTAATTATGAGTCAAAAAGTGTGTGAATCTTGGCCAGCACCATATGATGCTCAGCAGGAGGGGAGAGGAGCTGGAAACAGAAACTAACTACACAGTAATTAGTCAGGTAGCTTTCTCTCACTCACACTTGGTGAGCTGAAGACATTAAAAACACACACCAGAACACACACACACACACACACACACACACACACACACACACACACACACACACACACACACACACACAGACACACACACACACACACACACACACACACACACACACACACACACACACACACACACACACACACAGCCACACTTCCATTACAGTACAACCAGAGACTCTTTAGAAGTACTGTAAACCATGTCAGTTCAAATCTGTCTGGTTGCTCCTGGTATTAATGTAACACACACACGCACACACAGGTGCACGAAGGCAAGCAAGTGAACACACACACACACACACACACACACACACGCACAAACACTTAGCATCACTTATTTACTGCCGTCCTGCAAGGGAGAAAAAGAGCACAAACCCTGTCCAGATCACATCTAGTCTTTAACTTTGACTGGGACTTTCAGA
Organism: Oncorhynchus clarkii lewisi; assembly: GCF_045791955.1. NCBI lineage: Eukaryota > Metazoa > Chordata > Actinopteri > Salmoniformes > Salmonidae > Oncorhynchus > Oncorhynchus clarkii. The sequence continues at coordinate 37,293,927 of NC_092170.1, forward strand.
CACACACACACACACGCACACGCACACGCACACAAACACACACACACACACACACACACACACACACACACACACCTGGTAAGCTGCAGACAGACAAACCCAGTGGAATTAATGGAGAATGAGAAGGATACGGACTCAGCATTTCTTAATTAGATTTCCATCGTGTTGCTTTGTGCTTCAGCTAGATTTACCATGGCTGTATAACCATAATCAGTCAAAGGCTAATCTAAATAGTCAAGAATGCTATTGAGAGGTGATGTGTTGTGTTACTCATATTAATACCAGCTGCACCTGGCTGTTTCAGATGGAGTCTGTCAGGTGTCTCCTCCGTCAGATGGAGTCTGTCAGGTGTCTCCTCCATCAGATGGAGTCTCTCTCTCCCCCTTTATCGCTCTGTGTCTCTTGCTCCTCCGTCAGATGGAGTCTGTCTCCTCTGTCAGATGGAGTCTCTCTCCCCCTTTATCGCTCTGTGTCTTTGTCTCCTCTGTCAGATGGAGTCTGTCTCCTCTGTCAGATGGAGTCTCTCCCCCCCTTTATCGCTCTGTGTCTCTGTCTCCTCCGTCAGATGGAGTCTGTCTCCTCTGTCAGATGGAGTCTCTCTCCCCCTTTATCGCTGTGTGTGTATGTCTCCTCCGTCAGATGGAGTCTCTGTCTCCTCTGTCAGATGGAGTCTGTCAGGTGTCTCCTCCGTCAGATGGAATCTGTCTCCTCTCTCAGATGGAGTCTCTCTCTCCTCTGTCAGGTGGAGTCTGTCTCCTCTGTCAGGTGGAGTCTCTCCCTCCTCTGTCAGGTGGAGTCTGTCTCCTCTGTCAGGTGGAGTCTCTGTCTCCTCTGTCAGGTGGAGTCTGTCTCCTCTGTCAGGTGGAGTCTGTCTCCTCTGTCAGGTGGAGTCTGTCTCCTCTGTCAGGTGGAGTCTGGCTCCTCTGTCAGGTGGAGTCTATCTCCTCTGTCAAGTGTAGTCTGTCTCCTCTGTCAGGTGGAGTCTGTCTCCTCTGTCAGGTGGAGTCTCTGTCTCCTCTGTCAGGTGGAGTCTCTGTCTCCTCTGTCAGGTGGAGTCTCTGTCTCCTCTGTCAGATGGAGTCTCTGTCTCCTCTGTCAGGTGGAGTCCCTGTCTCCTCTGTCAGGTGGAGTCCCTGTCTCCTCTGTCAGGTGGAGTCTGTCTCCTCTGTCAGGTGGAGTCTGTCTCCTCTGTCAGGTGGAGTCTCTGTCTCCTCTGTCAGGTGGAGTCTCTGTCTCCTCTGTCAGGTGGAGTCTCTGTCTCCTCTGTCAGTTGGAGTTTTTGTCTCCTCTGTCAGATGAAGTCTCTGTCTCCTCTGTCAGGTGGAGTCTCTGTCTCCTCTGTCAGGCGAAGTCTCTGGAATTCTCTTTGTGCGGCAGGAGACTGACGCACACACAGACACACACACACACACACACACACACACACACACACACACACACACACACACACACACACACACACACACACACAGACACACACACACACACACACACACACACACACATAGAGGTCTGGTCTACTGTTCAAGATTCATACATTTTTCCTATACTATTTTCACAAAACCTAATCCTTATTTACAATAATCACGTGCAATTCATAATGAGATTTCTTACTCAGTTAGTACAATGTATTTGATAATATCATTTCACCTCAATAAACATCTCAGTTTCCTACCTGTCCCCTGTGTTGTAACATTATATGAGGAGGTGATAATGTGCTTTCAAAAGTGTTTTGACATCCTGCTGAGAGTGTGTATGTCACCATCGCCTTGCCACTTAGGAGGTTGGATCTTTCAAGCCTTGTTGTTTCAAATAGCTTGGACTGACTCATACATTATTGTGCTATTAGATCGGTTTGGGCCTTTGGGACAGCCACTTGTCTTTCAACAGCTATTTATGTGATAGAGAGAGAGAGAGAGAGAGCAGAGCACTACACTGGACCCCTCAGAGAGAGAGCAGAGCACTACACTGGACCCCTCAGAGAGAGAGCAGAGCACTACACTGGACCCCTCAGAGAGAGAGCAGAGCACTACACTGGACCCCTCAGAGAGAGAGAGAGTAGAGCACTACACTGGACCCCTCAGAGAGAGAGAGAGTAGAGCACTACACTGGACCCCTCAGAGAGAGAGTAGAGCACTACACTGGACCCTCAGTAAGAGAGAGCAGAGCACTACACTGGACCCCTCAGAGAGAGAGCAGAGCACTACACTGGACCCCTCAGAGAGAGAGCAGAGCACTACACTGGACCCCTCAGAGAGAGAGCAGAGCACTACACTGGACCCCTCAGAGAGAGAGAGAGTAGAGCACTACACTGGACCCCTCAGAGAGAGAGAGAGTAGAGCACTACACTGGACCCCTCAGAGAGAGAGTAGAGCACTACACTGGACCCTCAGTAAGAGAGAGCAGAGCACTACACTGGACCCCTCGGAGAGAGAGTAGAGCACTACACTGGACCCCTCAGAGAGAGAGTAGAGCACTACACTGGACCCCTCAGAGAGAGAGAGAAGAGCACTACACTGGACCCCTCAGAGAGAGAGAGTAGAGCACTACACTGGACCCCTCAGAAAGAGAGAGTAGAGCACTACACTGGACCCCTCAGAGAGAGAGAGTAGAGCACTACACTGGACCCCTCAGAGAGAGAGTAAAAGCACTACACTGGACCCCTCAGAGAGAGAGCAGAGCACTACACTGGACCCCTCAGAGAGAGAGAGAGTAGAGCACTACACTGGACCCCTCAGAGAGAGAGTAGAGCACTACACTGGACCCCTCAGAGAGAGAGCAGAGCACTACACTGGACCCCTCAGAGAGAGAGTAGAGCACTACACTGGACCCCTCAGAGAGAGAGTAGAGCACTACACTGTACCCCTCAGAGAGAGAGAGTAGAGCACTACACTGGACCTCTCAGAGAGAGAGAGCAGAGCACTACACTGGACCCTCAGTAAGAGAGAGCAGAGCACTACACTCGACCCCTCGGAGAGAGAGTAGAGCACTACACTGGACCCCTCAGAGAGAGAGTAGAGCACTACACTGGACCCCTCAGAGAGAGAGAGAAGAGCACTACACTGGACCCCTCAGAGAGAGAGAGTAGAGCACTACACTGGACCCCTCAGAGAGAGAGAGAGTAGAGCACTACACTGGACCCCTCAGAGAGAGAGAGTAGAGCACTACACTGGACCCCTCAGAGAGAGAGCAGAGCACTACACTGGACCCCTCAGAGAGAGAGAGAGTAGAGCACTACACTGGACCCCTCAGAGAGAGAGAGTAGAGCACTACACTGGACCCTTCAGAGAGAGAGAGTAAAATCATTACACTGGACCCCTCAGAGAGAGAGAGCAGAGCACTACACTGGACCCATCAGAGAGAGAGTAGAGCACTACACTGGACCCCTCAGAGAGAGAGTAGAGCACTACACTGGACCCCTCAGAGAGAGAGTAGAGCACTACACTGGACCCCTCAGAGAGAGAGCAGAGCACTACACTGGACCCCTCAGAGAGAGAGAGTAGAGCACTACACTGGACCCCTCAGAGAGAGAGAGTAGAGCACTACACTGGACCCCTCAGAGAGAGAGTAAAAGCACTACACTGGACCCCTCAGAGAGAGAGCAGAGCACTCAACTGGACCCCTCAGAGATAGAGTAGAGCACTACACTGGACCCCTCAGAGAGAGAGAGTAGAGCACTACACTGGACCCCTCAGAGAGAAAGTAGAGCACTACACTGGACCCCTCAGAGAGAGAGAGTAGAGCACTACACTGGACCCCTCAGAGAGAGAGAGCAGAGCACTACACTGGACCCCTCAGTAAGAGAGAGCAGAGCACTACACTGGACCCCTCGGAGAGAGAGTAGAGCACTACGCTGGACCCCTCAGAGAGAGAGCAGAGCACTACACTGGACCCCTCAGAGAGAGAGAGAGTAGAGCACTACACTGGACCCCTCAGAGAGAGAGAGCAGAGCACTACACTGGACCCCTCGGAGAGAGAGTAGAGCACTACACTGGACCCCTCAGAGAGAGAGCAGAGCACTACACTGGACCCCTCAGAGAGAGAGAGCAGAGCACTACACTGGACCCCTCAGAGAGAGAGAGAGTAGAGCACTACACTGGACCCCTCAGAGAGAGAGAGTAGAGCACTACACTGGACCCTTCAGAGAGAGAGAGTAAAAGCATTACACTGGACCCCTCAGAGAGAGAGAGCAGAGCACTACACTGGACCCATCAGAGAGAGAGTAGAGCACTACACTGGACCCCTCAGAGAGAGAGTAGAGCACTACACTGGACCCCTCAGAGAGAGAGTAGAGCACTACACTGGACCCCTCAGAGAGAGAGCAGAGCACTACACTGGACCCCTCAGAGAGAGAGAGTAGAGCACTACACTGGACCCCTCAGAGAGAGAGAGTAGAGCACTACACTGGACCCCTCAGAGAGAGAGTAAAAGCACTACACTGGACCCCTCAGAGAGAGAGCAGAGCACTAAACTGGACCCCTCAGAGATAGAGTAGAGCACTACACTGGACCCCTCAGAGAGAGAGAGTAGAGCACTACACTGGACCCCTCAGAGAGAGAGTAGAGCACTACACTGGAACCCTCAGAGAGAGAGAGAGTAGAGCACTACATTGGACCCCTCAGAGAGAGAGAGTAGAGCACTACACTGGACCCCTCAGAGAGAGAGAGAGTAGAGCACTTCCAGTGTAGTGCTCTACTCTCTCTCTGAGGGGTCCAGTGTAGTGCTCTACTCTCTCCCCGAGGGGTCCAGTGTAGTGCTCAGCTCTCTCTCTCTGAGGGGTCCAGTGTAGTGCTCTGCTCTCTCTCTCTGAGGGGTCCAGTGTAGTGCTCTGCTCTCTCTCTCTGAGGGGTCCAGTGTAGACCCCTCAGAGAGAGAGAGTAGAGCACTACACTGGACCCCTCAGAGAGAGAGAGTAGAGCACTACACTGGACCCCTCATAGAGAGAGTAAAAGCACTACACTGGACCCCTCAGAGAGAGAGCAGAGCACTACACTGGACCCCTCAGAGAGAGAGTAGAGCACGACACTGGACCTCTCAGAGAGAGAGCAGAGCACTACACTGGACCCCTCAGAGAGAGAGTAGAGCACTACACTGGACCCCTCAGAGAGAGAGAGTAGAGCACTACACTGGACCCCTCAGAGAGAGAGTAAAAGCACTACACTGGACCCCTCAGAGAGAGAGCAGAGCACTACACTGGACCCCTCAGAGAGAGAGTGGAGCACTACACTGGACCCCTCAGAGAGAGAGCAGAGCACTACACTGGACCCCTCAGAGAGAGAGTAGAGCACTACACTGGACTCCTCAGAGAGAGAGAGAGTAGAGCACTACACTGGACCCCTCAGAGAGAGAGTAGAGCACTACACTGGACCCCTCAGAGAGAGAGCAGAGCACTACACTGGACCCCTCAGAGAGAGAGAGTAGAGCACTACAATGGACCACTAATAGAGACTGAGAGTAGAGCACTACACTGGACCCCTCAGAGAGAGAGAGAGAGACTAGAGCACTACACTGGACCCCTCAGAGAGAGAGCAGAGCACTACACTGGACCCTTCAGAGAGAGAGCAGAGCACTACACTGGACCCCTCAGAGAGAGAGAGTAGAGCACTACAATGGACCACTAATAGAGACTGAGAGTAGAGCACTACACTGGACCCCTCAGAGAGAGAGAGAGAGACTAGAGCACTACACTGGACCCCTCAGAGAGAGAGCAGAGCACTACACTGGACCCCTCAGAGAGAGAGAGTAGAGCACTACACTGGACCCCTCAGATAGAGAGAGTAGAGCACTACACTGGACCCCTCAGAGAGAGAGTAAAAGCACTACACTGGACCCCTCAGAGAGAGAGCAGAGCACTAAACTGGACCCCTCAGAGATAGAGTAGAGCACTACACTGGACCCCTCAGAGAGAGAGAGTAGAGCACTACACTGGACCCCTCAGAGAGAGAGTAGAGCACTACACTGGAACCCTCAGAGAGAGAGAGAGTAGAGCACTACATTGGACCCCTCAGAGAGAGAGAGTAGAGCACTACACTGGACCCCTCAGAGAGAGAGAGTAGAGCACTTCCAGTGTAGTGCTCTACTCTCTCTCTGAGGGGTCCAGTGTAGTGCTCTACTCTCTCCCCGAGGGGTCCAGTGTAGTGCTCAGCTCTCTCTCTCTGAGGGGTCCAGTGTAGTGCTCTGCTCTCTCTCTCTGAGGGGTCCAGTGTAGTGCTCTGCTCTCTCTCTCTGAGGGGTCCAGTGTAGACCCCTCAGAGAGAGAGAGTAGAGCACTACACTGGACCCCTCAGAGAGAGAGAGTAGAGCACTACACTGGACCCCTCATAGAGAGAGTAAAAGCACTACACTGGACCCCTCAGAGAGAGAGCAGAGCACTACACTGGACCCCTCAGAGAGAGAGTAGAGCACGACACTGGACCTCTCAGAGAGAGAGCAGAGCACTACACTGGACCCCTCAGAGAGAGAGTAGAGCACTACACTGGACCCCTCAGAGAGAGAGAGTAGAGCACTACACTGGACCCCTCAGAGAGAGAGTAAAAGCACTACACTGGACCCCTCAGAGAGAGAGCAGAGCACTACACTGGACCCCTCAGAGAGAGAGTGGAGCACTACACTGGACCCCTCAGAGAGAGAGCAGAGCACTACACTGGACCCCTCAGAGAGAGAGTAGAGCACTACACTGGACTCCTCAGAGAGAGAGAGAGTAGAGCACTACACTGGACCCCTCAGAGAGAGAGTAGAGCACTACACTGGACCCCTCAGAGAGAGAGCAGAGCACTACACTGGACCCCTCAGAGAGAGAGAGTAGAGCACTACAATGGACCACTAATAGAGACTGAGAGTAGAGCACTACACTGGACCCCTCAGAGAGAGAGAGAGAGACTAGAGCACTACACTGGACCCCTCAGAGAGAGAGCAGAGCACTACACTGGACCCTTCAGAGAGAGAGCAGAGCACTACACTGGACCCCTCAGAGAGAGAGAGTAGAGCACTACAATGGACCACTAATAGAGACTGAGAGTAGAGCACTACACTGGACCCCTCAGAGAGAGAGAGAGAGACTAGAGCACTACACTGGACCCCTCAGAGAGAGAGCAGAGCACTACACTGGACCCCTCAGAGAGAGAGAGTAGAGCACTACACTGGACCCCTCAGAGAGAGAGCAGAGCACCACACACACACACACACACACACACACACACACACACACACACACACACACACACACACACACACACACACACACACACACACACACACACACACACAGTTTCTTGCTGTATGCTAGCTTCCCACTGCACTGTCAGTATGACTGTGGCCCAGCTTTGATCTGCCGCCGTTACATAACTGAGCCAGAATGAAGCCAGGGCCCAGGAGATCACAGAGCTGGAGCCCATTGGATGCTCACCCATGTGGGCTTGAATAGCTCGCTGATCAGCCTCTCCTGGACCAGGCCCAGGGGAGCCATATCACCCAGCCACACAGACTCCCCAAGCTAACCCACTAGGGAATGGACAGTGGCCAGGATGAGAGTGGCCAAGCCTGGGCATAGAGGACGGAGAAGAGAGGGTGGAGGATCAACTGGCCCTGACTTAGGTACGTGGAGAGTGAGCGGGAGGGAGGGAGCGAGAAAGAGAGAGAGAGAGAGAGAGAGATAGAGAGAGTGAGAGAGAGAGAGAGAGAAAGAGAGAGACAGAGACAGAGAGACACAGAGAGACAGAGACACAGAGAGTCAGAGACACAGAGAGACAGAGAGACAGAGACAAAAAGTAACAAATGAAGATGAGATGAGGAACCTACATAAAGTCCATTTCAGAAAAATCCAGACGTATAGATACAGTCTAGTAGTGGTGGACAGTTTATTATCAACCTATTTCAACAACCACTCTTCATCTTACAGTCACTATGTTTGTCAACGAAGAAAGGATGAGGCGAAGAAACACTGAGGACATGACCATGTTTCATCAGGCTAGAGCAGGAGGACAGGGAGAGGAGAATGAGGCAGACACCACACACACAGGAACCATGTTCTAGACTCATCAGGATAGAGCAGGAGGACAGGGAGAGGAGAATGATGCAGACACCACACACACAGGAAGCATGTTCTAGACTCATCAGGCCAGCTACAGCAGGAGGACAGGGAGAGGAGAATGAGGCAGACACCACACACACAGGAACCATGTTCTAGACTCATCAGGCCAGCTACAGCAGGGGGACAGGGAGAGGAGAATGAGGCAGACACCACACACACAGGAACTATGTTCTAGACTCATCAGGCTACAGCAGGAGGACAGGGTGAGGAGAATGGGCCGTGGGAGAGGGTGCCAGACCAAATAACAGCCTATACTTATGTCTCTGCACGCTACTCTCAACCACACACACACACAAACACACACACACACACACACACACACACACACACACACACACACACACACACACACACACACACACACACACACACACACACACACACACACACACACACACACACACACAGACACACACACACACACACACACACACAGGGAACACACACACACAAATGCATAGTGCACAAACACACAAATATAGAGCACACACACACACACACACACACACATAGGGATCACACACACATACAGGGCATCGGGGGCAGCATGAGAATTATATGTTACTCCCACTTCACTCTTTGTGGAAAAGAGAGGAAAGGGAGGAAAGGAACAAAGGGTGGATGGATCTGGCTCAGCATGCCATTTCAGAACTCACACTGAGAGAAAGAGAGAAAGAGAGTGTTGAGGGCAGTTTATTAGAGGGCTCAGGGGTGTGTCAGTCACAGCCTCACCCTGTGTCTCTATGGGATCTTGCTCCCATAACCTCTCTTGTTCTCTTCTGTACGTTTGTCATGTGCTTTTAGAGATGTTGGTGACTGAGGGTGCTCATACACCTACACACACACAGAGTTGGTACCTGACAGACTACTTGACAGAGAGTTGTTACCTGACAGACTGCTTGATGGAGAGTTGCTACCTGACAGACTGCTTGATGAGAGTTGCTACCTGACAGACTGCTTGATGGAGAGGTGGTACCTGCCAGACTGCTTGACGGAGAGTTGCTACCTGACAGACTGCTTGATTAGAATTGCTACCTGACAGACTACTTGACAGAGAGTTGCTACCTGACAGACTGCTTGACGGAGAGTTGTTACCTGACAGACTGCTTGATGGAGAGTTGCTACCTGACAGACTACTTGACAGAGAGTTTTTAGCTGACAGACTGCTTGATGGAGAGTTGTTACCTGACAGACTGCTTGATGGAGAGTTGCTACCATACCTTAACCTGTTGGATCTCTGGGGGCGCTATTTCATTTTTGGATAAAAAACGTTCCCGTTTTAAGCGCGATATTTTGTCACGAAAAGATGCTCGACTATGCATATTCTTGACCGTTTTGGAAAGAAAACACTCTGAAGTTTCAGAATCTGCAAAGATTTTGTCTGTAAGTGCCCCAGAACTCATTCTACAGGCGAAACCAAGATGATGCATCACCCAGGAATTAGCAGAATTTCTGAAGCTCTGTTTTCCATTGTCTCCTTATATGGCTGTGATTGCGCAAGGAATGAGCCTACACTTTCTGTCGTTCGCCCAAGGTCTTAGCAGCATTGTGACGTATTTGTAGGCATATCATTGGAAGATTGACCATAAGAGACTACATTTTCCAAGTGTCCGCCTGGTGTCCTGCGTCGAATTCGGTGCGCAATTGCCAGCTGCTTCCACTTTACCATTTGATTCAGGGGAGAAAGCATGTGTCCAAGAACGATGTATCAATGAAGAGATATGTGAAAAACACCTTGATGATTGATTCTAAACAGCGTTTGCCATGTTTTCAGTCGATATTATGGAGTTAATTTGGGAAAAAGTTCGCGTTTTGAGGACTGAATTTTCGGTTTTTTTTTGGTAGCCAAATGTGATGTATAAAACGGAGCTATTTCTAATACACAAAGAATCTTTTTGGAAAAACTGAGCATCTGCTATCCAACTGAGAGTATCCTCATTGAAAACATCAGAAGTTCTTCAAAGGTAAATGATTTTATTTGAAGGCTTTTATGTTTTTGTTGAAATGTTGCGTGCTGGATGCTAACGCTAATGCTAACGCTAAATCCTTTGTTTGCTAGCTACTGTTACACAAATTATTGTTTTCCTATGGTTGAGAAGCATATTTTGAAAATCTGAGATGACAGTTTTGTTTACAAAAGGCTAAGCTTGCGAGATGGCATATTTATTTCATTTCATTTGCGATTTTCATGAATAGTTAACGTTGCGTTATGGTAATGAGCTTGAGTCTGTATTCCTGATACCGGATCCGGTATGGGGAGTTCCAAGAGGTTAAGGGAACATTTCGGCATTTCGTGTATGATCAGTGAGAAAGTCCATATTGCAAATGTACGGTCCCTTACTAGACGTCCGAAATCGTTTGTAAAATTCGCGGTCGGCGTCAGGCCGTGCGGTAGGGCCAGACCTACCGGGAAGTCATCAAATGAACTTTGTCGGACATTCGGTTTCCGTTTTATAAAATAAACAAGTTTTTGACCGTTTTTCCGCTATCCCGGAATTTCCCACAAGAGGGCATACGGAATCATATGGCAATTTGGCAAAACATCACGAATCACGACGGGGCCTTATCTCGAAAACGGAAAATATTTCGAAGCCGAAACTTGGTGAGCGTAGGTTTGGCATAATGGGCAGTTGGCCCCGAACAAGATGGCGTCTAGGCCTCGACGGTTTTTGAGTTATGGCCGTTTTTCTGGGATTAAAGGTCCTAAATGGAAATAGAGAAATTATTTTTCCACTTCAGGTCAAAGTCAAGGAGCCTCCGGTGTCAATAAAAAAAGAACCAGCCATTTATCTATCGTCATTTAAGAGAAACGGAACAATGACAACTTGGCGATGGTCACAAATAGGCGTTTTTTTTTTCAACGGTTACAGATCCAGTTGCAGGGTGTTCATACGAATCTTTTTAAAGTGTGCTGCGGAGCTCTGCGAGATTTCTGTGATTTTCTATGATTTTCTGAAATAACACACACATACTAAACCCTCCGTAAATAACTCAGTTGTTAACGTAAAGACTTAAAACTCAGGATTCTGTAACAGCATACCCCAATGAGGATATGTGGTGATTTATAGCTTCCTGTGCCAACCGGAAGTGCCATAATTGGTGTCTCAGGGGCTGTTTCAAAGGGTTAAAAAAGTCTGATCTGTCCAAAACTTCATATATGTGATTAGGCAACCCCCATGAACTGTAAATCAGTCATTTTTCCCCAAAAAATTCAAAGGAAAAAAAAATCACACTAAAACACAACTTGAATGAAGGGACGTATTGGGGTGCGTAGAGACAGACAGTGGCTGCAATAGTTAGCTTTGTTGGAGCTAAAAAAGAACCGTCAGACCTAGAGTTCCGAAACTTTAGAAACCTGTTCTAGACCTCCGGTCGATGGTGCGTGGTGAGTTACGTGGCTCTAGACGGTTCTCGGACCGAGAAACGGCCTCGTACATTTGCAATACCTTCAATTCATTTTGACCATTACGAAAATGACGACGTTTAGAAAAGTCTCAGAGACGCAAGGCTAGGTGCATTGAAACCGGCTCGGCCCATAGAGACAGACCCCAACGTTTCTGTCCGATAGCTCGTTCAAGGACCCCGTAGCAAGGCATGGAAAAAAGTGGATTTTCAGCACCAATTAGGGTTTTTCTCGGACACCAAATGACCTATCGAGCCGAAACTCGGGATTCGGGGTCGCCTCACATAGGACTTCACATAATGTCCGAACTGGACCCGCAGCTAGAACGTAACTATGTGTTTTACCTTTTTATTATGTTTTAAACTAAAGGCGCTGTGAATTATGGGACTGCTCTGACATATGTGATAGTTGGCTTCTAAATGAGTAGTAAAAAGTGGGTTTGGTGTCATAATGACATCTAATTGACTGATGGACACTGACTTGCTAGTTGACTTTTGTGCATTTGCAATATGTTTAAACGGAGAGGGACCATCACCAAAATGGCATTCTGAAATCAACACAAAAAATGGCATCACCATAGTCTCCAGACTGTGCTGAGTTCAACGAGCTATCCCGCTTGACCGTAGCTCGCTCGGTCTAAGCGCAACGACCATTAGAAAAGTAGGCCCAAAATGAAGCCTGCCCCACAATGTCATTTGCTTTTGAGTGACAGTGAGAGAACCGTTAGGGTGAGAAGAAAAATTCCACCACATGAATGTTCCTAAGGTCCTCCCGATCTGTACAAGCCTAACCTTGACCGTGTGGCATTAACCCTTAAGAGTAAAACAGTGTTTTTTGATCTCACAGATTACAGTGTCATCTCTCCCCATAGGAATACATTGCCTGCACCCCTAATTTCAACCTGAAGTCTATATGGGTTATGAATGCCGTATGAACCTGTCTTCGGTACCAGTCCATCAGGCCACTATGAGGTCTACCTGTGTTGATTCTGAGCTTCCTGGACCAACCGGAAGTGGTTAAAATGCCCCTAAAAGTGTTTACCCATACCCTGCCTTCAGTTTGACAGACATAGTGCATTCAACCCTGTGTAAATCAGTCAGTTCTTAACGTAAGGACTTAAAACTCAGGATTCTGTAACAGCATACCCCAATGGGGATATGTGTTGATTTATAGCTTCCTGTGCCAACCGGAAGTGCCATAACTGGTGTCTCAGGGGCTGTTTCGAGGGGTTAAAAAAGTCTGATCTTTCCAAAACTTCATATGTGTGATTAGGCAACCCCCATGAACTGTAAATCAGTCATTTTTCCCAAAAAAAATCAAAGGAAAAAAAAATCACACTAAAACACACCTTGGATGGAGGGACGTATTGGGGTGCGTAGAGACAGACAGTGGCTGCAATAGTTAGCTTTGTTCGAGCTAAAAAAGAACCGTCAGACCTAGAGTTCCGAAACTTTAGAAACCTGTTCTAGACCTCCGGTTGATGGTGCGTGGTGAGTTACGTGGCTCTAGACGGTTCTCGGACCGAGAAACAGCCTCGTACATTTGCAATACCTTCAATTCATTTTGACCATTACGAAAATGACGACGTTTAGAAAAGTCTCAGAGACGCAAGGCTAGGTGCATTGAAACCGGCTCGGCCCATAGAGACGGACTCCGACGTGTCTGTCCGATAGCTCGTTCAAGGACCCCGTAGCAAGGCATGGAAAAAAGTGGATTTTCAGCACCAATTAGGGTTTTTCTCGGACACCAAATGACCTATCGAGCCGAAACTCGGGATTCGGGGTCGCCTCACATAGGCCTTCACATAATGTCCGAACTGGACCCGCAGCTAGAACGTAACTATGTGTTTTACCTTTTTATTATGTTTTAAACCGAAGGCGCTGTGAATTATGGGACTGCTCTGACATATGTGATAGTTGGCTACTAAATGAGTAGGAAAAAGTGGGTTTGGTGTCAATTGATATCCATTTGGTGTCATAATGACATCTAATTGACTGATGGACACTGACTTGCTAGTTGACTTTTGTACATTTGCAATATGTTTAAACGGAGAGGGACCATCACCAAAATGGCATTCTGAAATCAACACAAAAAATGGCATCACCATAGTCTCCAGACTGTGCCGAGTTCAAGGAGACGCCCCGCTTGACCGTAGCTCGTTCTGAGTGCAGCAAACTTGAAAAAAAGAAGGCCCAAAATGAAGCCTGCACCACAATGTCATTTGATTTTGGGTGGCAGTGAGAGAACCGTTAGGGTGAGAAGCACAATTCCACCACATGAATGTTCCTAAGGTCCTCCCGATCTGAACAAGCCTAACCTTGATCGTGTGGCATTAACCCTTCACAGTAAAACAGGGTTTTTTGATCTCACAGATTACAGTGACATCTCTCCCCATAGGAATACATAGCCTGCACCACAAAATTCAACCTGAAGCCTATATGGGTTATGAATGCCGTATGAACCTGTCTTCGGTACCAGTCCATCAGGCCACTATGAGATCTACCTGTGTCGAATCTAAGCTTCCTGGAGCAACCGGAAGTGGTTAAAATGCCCCTAAAAGTGTTTACCCATACACTGCCTGCAGTTTGATAGACATAGTGCATTCAACCCTGTGTAGATCAGTCAATTCTTAACGTAAAGACTTAAAACTCGGGATTCTGTAAGTGGCTATGTAAATCAAGACATGTGTTTACTTATAGCTTCCTGTGCCAACCGGAAGTGCCTTTAATTGGGTCACACTCTCTGTTTCGAAGGGTTAAAAAAGTCACATCTCTCCAAAACTTCATATGTGTGACTAGGTAACCCTTCTGAACTGTAAATCAGTCATTAATCCCAACAGATGTCAAAGAAAAGCTCCCTCACACACACACAGGAAGGATGGAGTGATAAAGTGCGGTGCTTAAAGACACAGAGAGCAGGAAATGGCATTACCATAATCCCTAGGCCGTACCGAGTTCAGCGAGATATCCCGCTTGACCGTAGCTCGCTCGGTCTAGGCGCAGCGAGCATTAGAATCGTAGGCCCAAAATGAAGCCTGCACCACAATGTCATTTGCTTTTGGGTGACAGTGAGAGAACCGTTAGAGTGAGAAGAAAAATTGCACCACATGAATGTTCCTAAGGTCCTCCCGATCTGAACAAGCCTAACCTTGACCGTGTGGCATTAACCCTTAACAGTAAAACAGTGTTTTTTGATCTCACAGATTACAGTGTCATCTCTCCCCATAGGAATACATTGCCTGCACCCCTAATTTCAACCTGAGGCCTATGTGGGTTATGAATGCCGTATGAACCTGTCTTCGGTACCAGTCCATCAGGCCACTATGAGGTCTACCTGTGTTGATTCTAAGCTTCCTGGACCAACCGGAAGTGGTTAAAATGCCCCTAAAAGTGTTTACCCATACACTGCATGCAGTTTTATAGACATAGTGCATTCAACCCTGTGTAGATCAGTCAATTCTTAACGTAAGGACTTAAAACTCAGGATTCTGTAACAGCATACCCCAATGAGGATATGTGTTGATTTATAACTTCCTGTGCCAACCGGAAGTGCCATAATTGGTGTCTCAGGGGCTGTTTCGAAGGGTTAAAAAAGTCTGATCTTTCCAAAACTTCATATGTGTGATTAGGCAACCCCCATGAACTGTAAATCAGTCATTTTTCCCAAAAAAATTCAAAGGAAAAAAAAATCACACTAAAACACAACTTGGAAGGAGGGACGTATTGGGGTGCGTAGAGACAGACAGTGGCTCCAATAGTTAGCTTTGTTGGAGCTAAAAAAGAACCGTCGGACCTAGAGTTCCGAAACTTTAGAAACCTGTTCTAGACCTCCCGTAGATGGTGCGTGGTGAGTTACGTGGCTCTAGAAGGTTCTCGGACCGAGAAACAGTCTCGTACATTTGAAATAACTTCAATTCATTTTTGCATCACGAAAATGACGACATTTAGAAATGTCCCAGAGTCGCAAGACTAGGTGCATTGCAAACGTCTCGGCCCATATAGACAGACCCCAACGTTTCTGTCCAATAGCTCATTCAAGGACCCCGTAGCAAGTCATGGAAAATAGTGGATTTTCAGCACCAATTAGGGTTTTTCTCGGACACCAAATGACCTATCGAGCCGAAACTTGGGATTCGGGGTCGCCTCAGCTAGGCCAACACATAACATAAGAAATGGACCTGCAGCTAGAACGTAACTACGTGTTTTATGGTTTTTTTATGGTTTGAACCGAAGGGGTTGTGAATTTTGGGCCAGCTCTGAAGTATGTAATAGTTGGCTACTAAACGAGTTGGAAAAAGTGGGTTTGGTGTCAGTTTGTATCAGTTTGGTGGTCAGAATGATATCTAATTGACTGATGGACTCTTGTCCACTTGACTCTTGTACATTTGCAATATGATCCTATAGTGAAAAAACATCACCAAAAGCGACATTCTGAAATCAACCCAAACGAGCGATTGAGATGACCCAGAATCACTGCAAAGCCATCCCGAGTTCATCGGGCCAGTCAATTTCACATTCCTGCAAGATTTTTATAGCATGACAAATTCGTGATGGTACCTGCCCTTTAAAACATATTGCAAATGCACAGTGACTTTGAAAAAGTAAGAAACAAAAAAAAATACATCTAAAAATTTTTGAGCATGACAAATTCGTGATGGTACCTGCCCATTGAAACATATTGCAAATGCACAGTGACTTTGAAAAAGTAAGGAAACATAAACAAAAAAAATCCAAATTTTGTATTTTTGGGTGACCAGTTGCACGTGCATTTGCAATATGATTCTATAGTGAAAAAACATATTGCAAATGCACAGTGACTTTGAAAAAGTAAGGAAACATAAACAAAAAAAATCTAAAATTTTTTGGGGGGGATGACCAGTTGCATGTGCATTTGCAATATGATTCTATAGTGAAAAAACATATTGCAAATGCACAGTGACTTTGAAAAAGTAAGGAAAAATAAACAAAAAAAATCTAAATTTTTTTTTGGGGGATGACCAGTTGCACGTGCATTTGCAATATGATTCTATAGTGAAAAAACATATTGCAAATGCACAGTGACTTTGAAAAAGTAAGGAAACATAAACAAAAAAAATCTAAATTTTTTTGGGGGGGATGACCAGTTGCATGTGCATTTGCAATATGATTCTATAGTGAAAAAACATATTGCAAATGCACAGTGACTTTGAAAAAGTAAGGAAACATAAACAAAAAAAATCTAAATTTTTTTGGGGGGGATGACCAGTTGCACGTGCATTTGCAATATGATTCTATATTGAAAAAACATATTGCAAATGCACAGTGACTTTGAAAAGTAAGGAAACATAAACAAAAAAAATCCAAATTTTTTATTTTTGGGTGACCAGTTGCACGTGCATTTGCAATATGATTCTATAGTGAAAAAACATATTGCAAATGCACAGTGACTTTGAAAAAGTAAGGAAACATAAACAAAAAAAATCTAAAATTTTTTTGGGGGGATGACCAGTTGCATGTGCATTTGCAATATGATTCTATAGTGAAAAAACATATTGCAAATGCACAGTGACTTTGAAAAAGTAAGGAAAAATAAACAAAAAAAATCTAAATTTTTTTTGGGGGGATGACCAGTTGCACGTGCATTTGCAATATGATTCTATAGTGAAAAAACATATTGCAAATGCACAGTGACTTTGAAAAAGTAAGGAAACATAAACAAAAAAAATCTAAAAAATTTTTGGGGGGATGACCAGTTGCATGTGCATTTGCAATATGATTCTATAGTGAAAAAACATATTGCAAATGCACAGTGACTTTGAAAAAGTAAGGAAACATAAACAAAAAAAATCTAAAAATTTTTTTGGGGGATGACCAGTTGCAAGTGCATTTGCAATATGATTCTATAGTGAAAAAACATATTGCAAATGCACAGTGACTTTGAAAAAGTAAGGAAACATAAACAAAAAAAATCTAAAAATTTTTTTGGGGGATGACCAGTTGCACGTGCATTTGCAATATGATTCTATAGTGAAAAAACATATTGCAAATGCACAGTGACTTTGAAAAAGTAAGGAAACATAAACAAAAAAAATCTAAAATTTTTTGGGGGGGATGACCAGTTGCATGTGCATTTGCAATATGATTCTATAGTGAAAAAACATATTGCAAATGCACAGTGACTTTGAAAAAGTAAGGAAAAATAAACAAATTTTTTTGGGGGGATGACCAGTTGCACGTGCATTTGCAATATGATTCTATAGTGAAAAAACATATTGCAAATGCACAGTGACTTTGAAAAAGTAAGGAAACATAAACAAAAAAAATCTAAAATTTTTTTGGGGGGATGACCAGTTGCATGTGCATTTGCAATATGATTCTATAGTGAAAAAACATATTGCAAATGCACAGTGACTTTGAAAAAGTAAGGAAACATAAACAAAAAAAATCTAAAAATTTTTTTGGGGGATGACCAGTTGCATGTGCATTTGCAATATGATTCTATAGTGAAAAAACATATTGCAAATGCACAGTGACTTTGAAAAAGTAAGGAAACATAAACAAAAAAAATCTAAATTTTTTTTGGGGGGATGACCAGTTGCACGTGCATTTGCAATATGATTCTATAGTGAAAAAACATATTGCAAATGCACAGTGACTTTGAAAAAGTAAGGAAACATAAACAAAAAAAATCCAAAATTTTTATTTTTGGGTGACCAGTTGCACGTGCATTTGCAATATGATTCTATAGTGAAAAAACATATTGCAAATGCACAGTGACTTTGAAAAAGTAAGGAAACATAAACAAAAAAAATCTAAAATTTTTTGGGGGGGATGACCAGTTGCATGTGCATTTGCAATATGATTCTATAGTGAAAAAACATATTGCAAATGCACAGTGACTTTGAAAAAGTAAGGAAACATAAACAAAAAAAATCTAAATTTTTTTGGGGGGGATGACCAGTTGCATGTGCATTTGCAATATGATTCTATAGTGAAAAAACATATTGCAAATGCACAGTGACTTTGAAAAAGTAAGGAAACATAAACAAAAAAAATCCAAAATTTTTATTTTTGGGTGACCAGTTGCACGTGCATTTGCAATATGATTCTATAGTGAAAAAACATATTGCAAATGCACAGTGACTTTGAAAAAGTAAGGAAACATAAACAAAAAAAATCTAAAAATTTTTTGGGGGGATGACCAGTTGCATGTGCATTTGCAATATGATTCTATAGTGAAAAAACATATTGCAAATGCACAGTGACTTTGAAAAAGTAAGGAAAAATAAACAAAAAAAATCTAAAATTTTTTTTGGGGGGGATGACCAGTTGCACGTGCATTTGCAATATGATTCTATAGTGAAAAAACATATTGCAAATGCACAGTGACTTTGAAAAAGTAAGGAAACATAAACAAAAAAAATCTAAATTTTTTTTGGGGGGATGACCAGTTGCATGTGCATTTGCAATATGATTCTATAGTGAAAAAACATATTGCAAATGCACAGTGACTTTGAAAAAGTAAGGAAACATAAACAAAAAAAATCCAAAATTTTTATTTTTGGGTGACCAGTTGCACGTGCATTTGCAATATGATTCTATAGTGAAAAAACATATTGCAAATGCACAGTGACTTTGAAAAAGTAAGGAAACATAAACAAAAAAAATCCAAAATGTTTTGGGGGGGTGACCAGTTGCACGTGCATTTGCAATATGATTCTATAGTGAAAAAACATATTGCAAATGCACAGTGACTTTGAAAAAGTAAGGAAACATAAACAAAAAAAATCCAAATTTTTTTTTGGGGGGTGACCAGTTGTACGTGCATTTGCAATATGATTCTATAGTGAAAAAACATATTGCAAATGCACAGTGACTTTGAAAAAGTAAGGAAACATAAACAAAAAAAATCTAAAAAATTTTTTGGGGGATGACCAGTTGCATGTGCATTTGCAATATGATTCTATAGTGAAAAAACATATTGCAAATGCACAGTGACTTTGAAAAAGTAAGGAAAAATAAACAAAAAAAATCTATTTTTTTTGGGGGGGGATGACCAGTTGCACGTGCATTTGCAATATGATTCTATAGTGAAAAAACATATTGCAAATGCACAGTGACTTTGAAAAAGTAAGGAAACATAAACAAAAAAAATCTAAAATTTTTTTGGGGGGATGACCAGTTGCATGTGCATTTGCAATATGATTCTATAGTGAAAAAACATATTGCAAATGCACAGTGACTTTGAAAAAGTAAGGAAACATAAACAAAAAAAATCTAAACATTTTTTTTTTGGGTGACCAGTTGCACGTGCATTTGCAATATGATTCTATAGTGAAAAAACATCACCAAAAGCGACATTCTGAAATCAACCCAAACGAGCGATTGAGATGACCCAGAATCACTGCAAAGCCATCCCGAGTTCATCGGGCCAGTCAATTTCACATTCCTGCAGGATTTTTATAGCATGACAAATTCGTGATGGTACCTGCCCATTAAAACATATTGCAAATGCACAGTGACTTTGAAAAAGTAAGGAAACATTTTTTTTGGGTTACCAGTTGCACATTTCAGATCACCAGTTGCACATTTCAGATCACCAGTTGCACATTTCAGATCACCAGTTGCACGGAGGAAAATCGTTACTTTTGACTTTGACTTTTGACTTCCTATGAAATCATATTCCAAATGGAGAAAACATATGCCTTATGCACTAGTAAAAAAAAAAAAAAAATGATAATAAAGTATGACTAAAGTATGTTGATAAAGTTCTTATACGTGTGTAATTGACATAAAAATTGAAAGAATTTTGAAAAACGGTCCAGAAAGCACTTTTTTAAGGATGTGTGAAGTTTTTTACCAAATTTTGACATTTTTGACTTTTGACTTTTGACTTCCTATGAAATCATATTGCAAATGGACAAAACATATGCCTTATGCGCATGTAATTAAAAAAAAAAAAAATTGATATCAAAATTGGACAAAAGTATATTCATACAGTTCTTACACATGTGTAATTGACAAAAAAAGCGAAAGAAATTCGAAAAAAAGGCCCAGAAAGCACTTTTTTAAGGGGTAAAAAGTTTTTGAAAAAAATATCATTTTTTCAAAATTTTTCTTTTGGATGTTGACTTGGGTTGCATTTCCAATATGAAAAACCCAGGTGGAGCGCACTCGCCCCCTGTTGGATTTTTGAGGTGTTACAATTGGCAATTGCCATATGGCATTTGCCATATACTTTGCACGAATCAACGCCGCTTTGGGTGGTATTGGACATCGTGTACATGGTTTGTCCAATGCCAATATCTTGACATTCATTTTTGTACAAATCAGGGGGGTATTCCCTTACAGACAGACTACTTGATGGAGAGTTGCTACCTGACAGACGACTTGATGGAGAGTTGCTACCTAACAGACTGCTTGATGGAGAGTTGCTACCTGATAGACTACTTGACGGAGAGTTGTTACCTGACGGACTGCTTGATGGAGAGTTGCTACCTGACAGACTACTTGATGGAGAGTTGCTACCTGACAGACTGCTTGATGGAGAGTTGCTACCTGACAGACTGCTTGATGGAGAGTTGCTACCTGACAGACTGCTTGATGGAGAGTTGCTACCTGACAGACTGCTTGATGGAGAGTTGCTACCTGACAGACTGCTTGACGGAGAGTTTCTACCTGACAGACTGCTTGATGGAGAGTTGCTACCTGACAGACTACTTGACGGAGAGTTTCTACCTGACAGACTGCTTGATGGAGAGTTGCTCCCTGACAGACTACTTGACGGAGAGTTTCTACCTGACAGACTGCTTGATGGAGAGTTGCTCCCTGACAGACTACTTGACGGAGAGTTGCTACCTGACAGACTGCTTGATGGAGAGTTGCTCCCTGACAGACTGCTTGATGGAGAGTTGCTCCCTGACAGACTACTTGATGGAGAGTTGCTCCTTGACAGACTACTTGACGGAGAGTTGCTACCTGACAGACTGCTTGATGGAGAGTTGCTACCTGACAGACTACTTGACAGAGAGTTGCTACCTGACAGACTGCTTGACGGAGAGTTGTTACCTGACAGACTGCTTGATGGAGAGTTGCTACCTGACAGACTACTTGACAGAGAGTTTTTAGCTGACAGACTGCTTGATGGAGAGTTGTTACCTGACAGACTGCTTGATGGAGAGTTGCTACCTGACCGACTACTTGATGGAGAGTTGCTACCTGACAGACGACTTGATGGAGAGTTGCTACCTAACAGACTGCTTGATGGAGAGTTGCTACCTGATAGACTACTTGACGGAGAGATGTTACCTGACGGACTGCTTGATGGAGAGTTGCTACCTGACAGACTACTTGATGGAGAGTTGCTACCTGACAGACTGCTTGATGGAGAGTTGGTACCTGACAGACTCCTTGATGGAGAGTTGCTACCTGACAGACTGCTTGATGGAGAGTTGCTACCTGACAGACTGCTTGATGGAGAGTTGCTACGTGACAGACTGCTTGATGGAGAGTTTCTACCTGACAGACTGCTTGATGGAGAGTTGCTACCTGACAGACTGCTTGACGGAGAGTTTCTACCTGACAGACTGCTTGATGGAGAGTTGCTACCTGACAGACTACTTGACGGAGAGTTTCTACCTGACAGACTGCTTGATGGAGAGTTGCTCCCTGACAGACTTCTCGACGGAGAGTTTCTACCTGACAGACTGCTTGATGGAGAGTTGCTCCCTGACAGACTACTTGGCGGAGAGTTTCTACCTGACAGACTGCTTGATGGAGAGTTGCTCCCTGACAGACTACTTGACGGAGAGTTGCTACCTGACAGACTACTTGATGGAGAGTTGCTCCCTGACAGACTGCTTGATGGAGAGTTGCTCCCTGACAGACTACTTGATGGAGAGTTGCTCCCTGACAGACTACTTGACGGAGAGTTGCTACCTGACAGACTGCTTGATTGAGAGTTGCTACCTGACAGACTACTTGACAGAGAGTTGCTACCTGACAGACTGCTTGATGGAGAGTTGCTCCCTGACAGACTGCTTGATGGAGAGTTGCTCCCTGACAGACTACTTGACGGAGAGTTTCTACCTGACAGACTGCTTGATGGAGAGTTGCTCCCTGTCAGACTACTTGATGGAGAGTTGCTCCCTGACAGACTACTTGACGGAGAGTTGCTACCTGACAGACTGCTTGATGGAGAGTTGCTCCCTCACAGACTACTTGATGGAGAGTTGCTACCTGACAGACGACTTGATGGAGAGTTGCTACCTAACAGACTGCTTGATGGAGAGTTGCTACCTGATAGACTACTTGACGGAGAGTTGTTACCTGACGGACTGCTTGATGGAGAGTTGCTACCTGACAGACTACTTGATGGAGAGTTGCTACCTGACAGACTGCTTGATGGAGAGTTGGTACCTGACAGACTGCTTGATGGAGAGTTGCTACCTGACAGACTGCTTGATGGAGAGTTGCTACCTGACAGACTGCTTGATGGAGAGTTGCTACCTGACAGACTGCTTGATGGAGAGTTGCTCCCTGACAGACTACTTGATGGAGAGTTGCTCCTTGACAGACTACTTGACGGAGAGTTGCTACCTGACAGACTACTTGACAGAGAGTTGCTACCTGACAGACTGCTTGACGGAGAGTTGTTACCTGACAGACTGCTTGATGGAGAGTTGCTACCTGACAGACTACTTGACAGAGAGTTTTTAGCTGACAGACTGCTTGATGGAGAGTTGTTACCTGACAGACTGCTTGATGGAGAGTTGCTACCTGACAGACTACTTGATGGAGAGTTGCTACCTGACAGACGACTTGATGGAGAGTTGCTACCTAACAGACTGCTTGATGGAGAGTTGCTACCTGATAGACTACTTGACGGAGAGATGTTACCTGACAGACTGCTTGATGGAGAGTTGCTACCTGACAGACTACTTGATGGAGAGTTGCTACCTGACAGACTGCTTGATGGAGAGTTGGTACCTGACAGACTCCTTGATGGAGAGTTGCTACCTGACAGACTGCTTGATGGAGAGTTGCTACCTGACAGACTGCTTGATGGAGAGTTGCTACCTGACAGACTGCTTGATGGAGAGTTTCTACCTGACAGACTGCTTGATGGAGAGTTGCTACCTGACAGACTGCTTGACGGAGAGTTTCTACCTGACAGACTGCTTGATGGAGAGTTGCTACCTGACAGACTACTTGACGGAGAGTTTCTACCTGACAGACTGCTTGATGGAGAGTTGCTCCCTGACAGACTTCTTGACGGAGAGTTTCTACCTGACAGACTGCTTGATGGAGAGTTGCTCCCTGACAGACTACTTGGCGGAGAGTTTCTACCTGACAGACTGCTTGATGGAGAGTTGCTCCCTGACAGACTACTTGACGGAGAGTTGCTACCTGACAGACTACTTGATGGAGAGTTGCTCCCTGACAGACTGCTTGATGGAGAGTTGCTCCCTGACAGACTACTTGATGGAGAGTTGCTCCCTGACAGACTACTTGACGGAGAGTTGCTACCTGACAGACTGCTTGATTGAGAGTTGCTACCTGACAGACTACTTGACAGAGAGTTGCTACCTGACAGACTGCTTGATGGAGAGTTGCTCCCTGACAGACTGCTTGATGGAGAGTTGCTCCCTGACAGACTACTTGACGGAGAGTTTCTACCTGACAGACTGCTTGATGGAGAGTTGCTCCCTGTCAGACTGCTTGATGGAGAGTTGCTCCCTGACAGACTACTTGACGGAGAGTTGCTACCTGACAGACTGCTTGATGGAGAGTTGCTCCCTCACAGACTACTTGATGGAGAGTTGCTACCTGACAGACGACTTGATGGAGAGTTGCTACCTAACAGACTGCTTGATGGAGAGTTGCTACCTGATAGACTACTTGACGGAGAGTTGTTACCTGACGGACTGCTTGATGGAGAGTTGCTACCTGACAGACTACTTGATGGAGAGTTGCTACCTGACAGACTGCTTGATGGAGAGTTGGTACCTGACAGACTGCTTGATGGAGAGTTGCTACCTGACAGACTGCTTGATGGAGAGTTGCTACCTGACAGACTGCTTGATGGAGAGTTGCTACCTGACAGACTACTTGATGGAGAGTTGCTACCTGACAGACTGCTTGATGGAGAGTTGCTACCTGACAGACTGCTTGACGGAGAGTTTCTACCTGACATACTGCTTGATGGAGAGTTGCTACCTGACAGACTACTTGACGGAGAGTTTCTACCTGACAGACTGCTTGATGGAGAGTTGCTCCCTGACAGACTACTTGACGGAGAGTTTCTACCTGACAGACTGCTTGATGGAGAGTTGCTCCCTGACAGACTACTTGATGGAGAGTTGCTACCTGACAGACTGCTTGATGGAGAGTTGCTCCCTGACAGACTGCTTGATGGAGAGTTGCTCCCTGACAGACTACTTGATGGAGAGTTGCTCCTTGACAGACTACTTGACGGAGAGTTGCTACCTGACAGACTGCTTGATGGAGAGTTGCTACCTGACAGACTACTTGACATAGAGTTGCTACTTGACAGACTGCTTGACGGAGAGTTGTTACCTGACAGACTGCTTGATGGAGAGTTGCTACCTGACAGACTACTTGACAGAGAGTTTTTAGCTGACAGACTGCTTGATGGAGAGTTGTTACCTGACAGACTGCTTGATGGAGAGTTGCTACCTGACAGACTACTTGATGGAGAGTTGCTACCTGACAGACGACTTGATGGAGAGTTGCTACCTAACAGACTGCTTGATGGAGAGTTGCTACCTGATAGACTACTTGACGGAGAGATGTTACCTGACGGACTGCTTGATGGAGAGTTGCTACCTGACAGACTACTTGATGGAGAGTTGCTACCTGACAGACTGCTTGATGGAGAGTTGGTACCTGACAGACTCCTTGATGGAGAGTTGCTACCTGACAGACTGCTTGATGGAGAGTTGCTACCTGACAGACTGCTTGATGGAGAGTTGCTACCTGACAGACTGCTTGATGGAGAGTTTCTACCTGACAGACTGCTTGATGGAGAGTTGCTACCTGACAGAGTGCTTGACGGAGAGTTTCTACCTGACAGACTGCTTGATGGAGAGTTGCTACCTGACAGACTACTTGACGGAGAGTTTCTACCTGACAGACTGCTTGATGGAGAGTTGCTCCCTGACAGACTTCTTGACGGAGAGTTTCTACCTGACAGACTGCTTGATGGAGAGTTGCTCCCTGACAGACTACTTGGCGGAGAGTTTCTACCTGACAGACTGCTTGATGGAGAGTTGCTACCTGACAGACTACTTGATGGAGAGTTGCTCCCTGACAGACTGCTTGATGGAGAGTTGCTCCCTGACAGACTACTTGATGGAGAGTTGCTCCCTGACAGACTACTTGACGGAGAGTTGCTACCTGACAGACTGCTTGATTGAGAGTTGCTACCTGACAGACTACTTGACAGAGAGTTGCTACCTGACAGACTGCTTGATGGAGAGTTGCTCCCTGACAGACTGCTTGATGGAGAGTTGCTCCCTGACAGACTACTTGACGGAGAGTTTCTACCTGACAGACTGCTTGATGGAAAGTTGCTCCCTGTCAGACTACTTGATGGAGAGTTGCTCCCTGACAGACTACTTGACGGAGAGTTGCTACCTGACAGACTGCTTGATGGAGAGTTGCTCCCTCACAGACTACTTGACGGAGAGTTGTTACCAAACGGACTGCTTGATGGAGAGTTGCTACCTGACAGACTACTTGATGGAGAGTTGCTACCTGACAGACTGCTTGATGGAGAGTTGGTACCTGACAGACTGCTTGATGGAGAGTTGCTACCTGACAGACTGCTTGATGGAGAGTTGCTACCTGACAGACTGCTTGATGGAGAGTTGCTACCTGACAGACTACTTGATGGAGAGTTGCTACCTGACAGACTGCTTGATGGAGAGTTGCTACTTGACAGACTGCTTGACGCAGAGTTTCTACCTGACAGACTGCTTGATGGAGAGTTGCTACCTGACAGACTACTTGACGGAGAGTTTCTACCTGACAGACTGCTTGATGGAAAGTTGCTCCCTGACAGACTACTTGACGGAGAGTTTCTACCTGACAGACTGCTTGATGGAGAGTTGCTCCCTGACAGACTACTTGACGGAGAGTTGCTACCTGACAGACTGCTTGATGGAGAGTTGCTCCCTGACAGACTGCTTGATGGAGAGTTGCTCCCTGACAGACTACTTGATGGAGAGTTGCTCCGAGAGTTGCTACCTGACAGACTGCTTGATGGAGAGTTGCTACCTGACAGACTACTTGACAGAGAGTTGCTACCTGACAGACTGCTTGACGGAGAGTTGTTACCTGACAGACTGCTTGATGGAGAGTTGCTACCTGACAGACTACTTGACAGAGAGTTTTTAGCTGACATACTGCTTGATGGAGAGTTGTTACCTGACAGACTGCTTGATGGAGAGTTGCTACCTGACAGACTACTTGATGGAGAGTTGCTACCTGACAGACGACTTGATGGAGAGTTGCTACCTAACAGACTGCTTGATGGAGAGTTGCTACCTGATAGACTACTTGACGGAGAGTTGTTACCTGACGGACTGCTTGATGCAGAGTTGCTACCTGACAGACTACTTGATGGAGAGTTGCTACCTGACAGACTGCTTGATGGAGAGTTGGTACCTGACAGACTGCTTGATGGAGAGTTGCTACCTGACAGACTGCTTGATGGAGAGTTGCTACCTGACAGACTGCTTGATGGAGAGTTGCTACCTGACAGACTGCTTGATGGAGAGTTTCTACCTGACAGACTGCTTGATGGAGAGTTGCTACCTGACAGACTGCTAGACAGAGAGTTTCTACCTGACAGACTGCTTGATGGAGAGTTGCTACCTGACAGACTACTTGACGGAGAGTTTCTACCTGACAGACTGCTTGATGGAGAGTTGCTCCCTGACAGACTACTTGACGGAGAGTTTCTACCTGACAGACTGCTTGATGGAGAGTTGCTCCCTGACAGACTGCTTGATGGAGAGTTGCTCCCTGACAGACTACTTGATGGAGAGTTGCAACCTGACAGACTGCTTGATGGAGAGTTGCTACCTGACAGACTACTTGACAGAGAGTTTTTAGCTGACATACTGCTTGATGGAGAGTTGTTACCTGACAGACTGCTTGATGGAGAGTTGCTACCTGACAGACTACTTGATGGAGAGTTGCTACCTGACAGACGACTTGATGGAGAGTTGCTACCTAACAGACTGCTTGATGGAGAGTTGCTACCTGATAGACTACTTGACGGAGAGTTGTTACCTGACGGACTGCTTGATGCAGAGTTGCTACCTGACAGACTACTTGATGGAGAGTTGCTACCTGACAGACTGCTTGATGGAGAGTTGGTACCTGACAGACTGCTTGATGGAGAGTTGCTACCTGACAGACTGCTTGATGGAGAGTTGCTACCTGACAGACTGCTTGATGGAGAGTTGCTACCTGACAGACTGCTTGATGGAGAGTTTCTACCTGACAGACTGCTTGATGGAGAGTTGCTACCTGACAGACTGCTTGACGGAGAGTTTCTACCTGACAGACTGCTTGATGGAGAGTTGCTACCTGACAGACTACTTGACGGAGAGTTTCTACCTGACAGACTGCTTGATGGAGAGTTGCTCCCTGACAGACTACTTGACGGAGAGTTTCTACCTGACAGACTGCTTGATGGAGAGTTGCTCCCTGACAGACTGCTTGATGGAGAGTTGCTCCCTGACAGACTACTTGATGGAGAGTTGCTCCCTGACAGACTACTTGATGGAGAGTTGCTCCCTGACAGACTACTTGACGGAGTGTTGCTACCTGACAGACTGCTTGATTGAGAGTTGCTACCTGACAGACTACTTGACAGAGAGTTGCTACCTGACAGACTGCTTGATGGAGAGTTGCTCCCTGACAGACTGCTTGATGGAGAGTTGCTCCCTGACAGACTACTTGACGGAGAGTTTCTACCTGACAGACTGCTTGATGGAAAGTTGCTCCCTGTCAGACTACTTGATGGAGAGTTGCTCCCTGACAGACTACTTGACGGAGAGTTGCTACCTGACAGACTGCTTGATGGAGAGTTGCTCCCTCACAGACTACTTGACGGAGAGTTGTTACCAAACGGACTGCTTGATGGAGAGTTGCTACCTGACAGACTACTTGATGGAGAGTTGCTACCTGACAGACTGCTTGATGGAGAGTTGGTACCTGACAGACTGCTTGATGGAGAGTTGCTACCTGACAGACTGCTTGATGGAGAGTTGCTACCTGACAGACTGCTTGATGGAGAGTTGCTACCTGACAGACTACTTGATGGAGAGTTGCTACCTGACAGACTGCTTGATGGAGAGTTGCTACTTGACAGACTGCTTGACGCAGAGTTTCTACCTGACAGACTGCTTGATGGAGAGTTGCTACCTGACAGACTACTTGACGGAGAGTTTCTACCTGACAGACTGCTTGATGGAGAGTTGCTCCCTGACAGACTACTTGACGGAGAGTTGCTACCTGACAGACTGCTTGATGGAGAGTTGCTCCCTGACAGACTGCTTGATGGAGAGTTGCTCCCTGACAGACTACTTGATGGAGAGTTGCTCCGAGAGTTGCTACCTGACAGACTGCTTGATGGAGAGTTGCTACCTGACAGACTACTTGACAGAGAGTTGCTACCTGACAGACTGCTTGACGGAGAGTTGTTACCTGACAGACTGCTTGATGGAGAGTTGCTACCTGACAGACTACTTGACAGAGAGTTTTTAGCTGACATACTGCTTGATGGAGAGTTGTTACCTGACAGACTGCTTGATGGAGAGTTGCTACCTGACAGACTACTTGATGGAGAGTTGCTACCTGACAGACGACTTGATGGAGAGTTGCTACCTAACAGACTGCTTGATGGAGAGTTGCTACCTGATAGACTACTTGACGGAGAGTTGTTACCTGACGGACTGCTTGATGCAGAGTTGCTACCTGACAGACTACTTGATGGAGAGTTGCTACCTGACAGACTGCTTGATGGAGAGTTGGTACCTGACAGACTGCTTGATGGAGAGTTGCTACCTGACAGACTGCTTGATGGAGAGTTGCTACCTGACAGACTGCTTGATGGAGAGTTGCTACCTGACAGACTGCTTGATGGAGAGTTTCTACCTGACAGACTGCTTGATGGAGAGTTGCTACCTGACAGACTGCTAGACGGAGAGTTTCTACCTGACAGACTGCTTGATGGAGAGTTGCTACCTGACAGACTACTTGACGGAGAGTTTCTACCTGACAGACTGCTTGATGGAGAGTTGCTCCCTGACAGACTACTTGACGGAGAGTTTCTACCTGACAGACTGCTTGATGGAGAGTTGCTCCCTGACAGACTGCTTGATGGAGAGTTGCTCCCTGACAGACTGCTTGATGGAGAGTTGCAACCTGACAGACTGCTTGATGGAGAGTTGCTACCTGACAGACTACTTGACAGAGAGTTTTTAGCTGACATACTGCTTGATGGAGAGTTGTTACCTGACAGACTGCTTGATGGAGAGTTGCTACCTGACAGACTACTTGATGGAGAGTTGCTACCTGACAGACGACTTGATGGAGAGTTGCTACCTAACAGACTGCTTGATGGAGAGTTGCTACCTGATAGACTACTTGACGGAGAGTTGTTACCTGACGGACTGCTTGATGCAGAGTTGCTACCTGACAGACTACTTGATGGAGAGTTGCTACCTGACAGACTGCTTGATGGAGAGTTGGTACCTGACAGACTGCTTGATGGAGAGTTGCTACCTGACAGACTGCTTGATGGAGAGTTGCTACCTGACAGACTGCTTGATGGAGAGTTGCTACCTGACAGACTGCTTGATGGAGAGTTTCTACCTGACAGACTGCTTGATGGAGAGTTGCTACCTGACAGACTGCTTGACGGAGAGTTTCTACCTGACAGACTGCTTGATGGAGAGTTGCTACCTGACAGACTACTTGACGGAGAGTTTCTACCTGACAGACTGCTTGATGGAGAGTTGCTCCCTGACAGACTACTTGACGGAGAGTTTCTACCTGACAGACTGCTTGATGGAGAGTTGCTCCCTGACAGACTGCTTGATGGAGAGTTGCTCCCTGACAGACTACTTGATGGAGAGTTGCTCCCTGACAGACTACTAGACGGAGAGTTGCAACCTGACAGACTGCTTGATGGAGAGTTGCTACCTGACAGACTACTTGACAGAGAGTTGCTACCTGACAGACTGCTTGATGGAGAGTTGCTACCTGACAGACTGCTTGATGGAGAGTTGCTACCTGACAGACTACTTGATGGAGAGTTGCTACCTGACAGACTGCTTGATGGAGAGTTGCTACCTGACAGACTGCTTGACGGAGAGTTTCTACCTGACATACTGCTTGATGGAGAGTTGCTACCTGACAGACTACTTGACGGAGAGTTTCTACCTGACAGACTGCTTGATGGAGAGTTGCTCCCTGACAGACTACTTGACGGAGAGTTTCTACCTGACAGACTGCTTGATGGAGAGTTGCTCCCTGACAGACTACTTGATGGAGAGTTGCTACCTGACAGACTGCTTGATGGAGAGTTGCTCCCTGACAGACTGCTTGATGGAGAGTTGCTCCCTGACAGACTACTTGATGGAGAGTTGCTCCTTGACAGACTACTTGACGGAGAGTTGCTACCTGACAGACTGCTTGATGGAGAGTTGCTACCTGACAGACTACTTGATGGAGAGTTGCTCCTTGACAGACTACTTGACGGAGAGTTGCTACCTGACAGACTACTTGACATAGAGTTGCTACTTGACAGACTGCTTGACGGAGAGTTGTTACCTGACAGACTGCTTGATGGAGAGTTGCTACCTGACAGACTACTTGACAGAGAGTTTTTAGCTGACAGACTGCTTGATGGAGAGTTGTTACCTGACAGACTGCTTGATGGAGAGTTGCTACCTGACAGACTACTTGATGGAGAGTTGCTACCTGACAGACGACTTGATGGAGAGTTGCTACCTAACAGACTGCTTGATGGAGAGTTGCTACCTGATAGACTACTTGACGGAGAGATGTTACCTGACGGACTGCTTGATGGAGAGTTGCTACCTGACAGACTACTTGATGGAGAGTTGCTACCTGACAGACTGCTTGATGGAGAGTTGGTACCTGACAGACTCCTTGATGGAGAGTTGCTACCTGACAGACTGCTTGATGGAGAGTTGCTACCTGACAGACTGCTTGATGGAGAGTTGCTACCTGACAGACTGCTTGATGGAGAGTTTCTACCTGACAGACTGCTTGATGGAGAGTTGCTACCTGACAGAGTGCTTGACGGAGAGTTTCTACCTGACAGACTGCTTGATGGAGAGTTGCTACCTGACAGACTACTTGACGGAGAGTTTCTACCTGACAGACTGCTTGATGGAGAGTTGCTCCCTGACAGACTTCTTGACGGAGAGTTTCTACCTGACAGACTGCTTGATGGAGAGTTGCTCCCTGACAGACTACTTGGCGGAGAGTTTCTACCTGACAGACTGCTTGATGGAGAGTTGCTACCTGACAGACTACTTGATGGAGAGTTGCTCCCTGACAGACTGCTTGATGGAGAGTTGCTCCCTGACAGACTACTTGATGGAGAGTTGCTCCCTGACAGACTACTTGACGGAGAGTTGCTACCTGACAGACTGCTTGATTGAGAGTTGCTACCTGACAGACTACTTGACAGAGAGTTGCTACCTGACAGACTGCTTGATGGAGAGTTGCTCCCTGACAGACTGCTTGATGGAGAGTTGCTCCCTGACAGACTACTTGACGGAGAGTTTCTACCTGACAGACTGCTTGATGGAAAGTTGCTCCCTGTCAGACTACTTGATGGAGAGTTGCTCCCTGACAGACTACTTGACGGAGAGTTGCTACCTGACAGACTGCTTGATGGAGAGTTGCTCCCTCACAGACTACTTGACGGAGAGTTGTTACCAAACGGACTGCTTGATGGAGAGTTGCTACCTGACAGACTACTTGATGGAGAGTTGCTACCTGACAGACTGCTTGATGGAGAGTTGGTACCTGACAGACTGCTTGATGGAGAGTTGCTACCTGACAGACTGCTTGATGGAGAGTTGCTACCTGACAGACTGCTTGATGGAGAGTTGCTACCTGACAGACTACTTGATGGAGAGTTGCTACCTGACAGACTGCTTGATGGAGAGTTGCTACTTGACAGACTGCTTGACGCAGAGTTTCTACCTGACAGACTGCTTGATGGAGAGTTGCTACCTGACAGACTACTTGACGGAGAGTTTCTACCTGACAGACTGCTTGATGGAAAGTTGCTCCCTGACAGACTACTTGACGGAGAGTTTCTACCTGACAGACTGCTTGATGGAGAGTTGCTCCCTGACAGACTACTTGACGGAGAGTTGCTACCTGACAGACTGCTTGATGGAGAGTTGCTCCCTGACAGACTGCTTGATGGAGAGTTGCTCCCTGACAGACTACTTGATGGAGAGTTGCTCCGAGAGTTGCTACCTGACAGACTGCTTGATGGAGAGTTGCTACCTGACAGACTACTTGACAGAGAGTTGCTACCTGACAGACTGCTTGACGGAGAGTTGTTACCTGACAGACTGCTTGATGGAGAGTTGCTACCTGACAGACTACTTGACAGAGAGTTTTTAGCTGACATACTGCTTGATGGAGAGTTGTTACCTGACAGACTGCTTGATGGAGAGTTGCTACCTGACAGACTACTTGATGGAGAGTTGCTACCTGACAGACGACTTGATGGAGAGTTGCTACCTAACAGACTGCTTGATGGAGAGTTGCTACCTGATAGACTACTTGACGGAGAGTTGTTACCTGACGGACTGCTTGATGCAGAGTTGCTACCTGACAGACTACTTGATGGAGAGTTGCTACCTGACAGACTGCTTGATGGAGAGTTGGTACCTGACAGACTGCTTGATGGAGAGTTGCTACCTGACAGACTGCTTGATGGAGAGTTGCTACCTGACAGACTGCTTGATGGAGAGTTGCTACCTGACAGACTGCTTGATGGAGAGTTTCTACCTGACAGACTGCTTGATGGAGAGTTGCTACCTGACAGACTGCTAGACGGAGAGTTTCTACCTGACAGACTGCTTGATGGAGAGTTGCTACCTGACAGACTACTTGACGGAGAGTTTCTACCTGACAGACTGCTTGATGGAGAGTTGCTCCCTGACAGACTACTTGACGGAGAGTTTCTACCTGACAGACTGCTTGATGGAGAGTTGCTCCCTGACAGACTGCTTGATGGAGAGTTGCTCCCTGACAGACTACTTGATGGAGAGTTGCAACCTGACAGACTGCTTGATGGAGAGTTGCTACCTGACAGACTACTTGACAGAGAGTTTTTAGCTGACATACTGCTTGATGGAGAGTTGTTACCTGACAGACTGCTTGATGGAGAGTTGCTACCTGACAGACTACTTGATGGAGAGTTGCTACCTGACAGACGACTTGATGGAGAGTTGCTACCTAACAGACTGCTTGATGGAGAGTTGCTACCTGATAGACTACTTGACGGAGAGTTGTTACCTGACGGACTGCTTGATGCAGAGTTGCTACCTGACAGACTACTTGATGGAGAGTTGCTACCTGACAGACTGCTTGATGGAGAGTTGGTACCTGACAGACTGCTTGATGGAGAGTTGCTACCTGACAGACTGCTTGATGGAGAGTTGCTACCTGACAGACTGCTTGATGGAGAGTTGCTACCTGACAGACTGCTTGATGGAGAGTTTCTACCTGACAGACTGCTTGATGGAGAGTTGCTACCTGACAGACTGCTTGACGGAGAGTTTCTACCTGACAGACTGCTTGATGGAGAGTTGCTACCTGACAGACTACTTGACGGAGAGTTTCTACCTGACAGACTGCTTGATGGAGAGTTGCTCCCTGACAGACTACTTGACGGAGAGTTTCTACCTGACAGACTGCTTGATGGAGAGTTGCTCCCTGACAGACTGCTTGATGGAGAGTTGCTCCCTGACAGACTACTTGATGGAGAGTTGCTCCCTGACAGACTACTTGATGGAGAGTTGCTCCCTGACAGACTACTTGACGGAGTGTTGCTACCTGACAGACTGCTTGATTGAGAGTTGCTACCTGACAGACTACTTGACAGAGAGTTGCTACCTGACAGACTGCTTGATGGAGAGTTGCTCCCTGACAGACTGCTTGATGGAGAGTTGCTCCCTGACAGACTACTTGACGGAGAGTTTCTACCTGACAGACTGCTTGATGGAAAGTTGCTCCCTGTCAGACTACTTGATGGAGAGTTGCTCCCTGACAGACTACTTGACGGAGAGTTGCTACCTGACAGACTGCTTGATGGAGAGTTGCTCCCTCACAGACTACTTGACGGAGAGTTGTTACCAAACGGACTGCTTGATGGAGAGTTGCTACCTGACAGACTACTTGATGGAGAGTTGCTACCTGACAGACTGCTTGATGGAGAGTTGGTACCTGACAGACTGCTTGATGGAGAGTTGCTACCTGACAGACTGCTTGATGGAGAGTTGCTACCTGACAGACTGCTTGATGGAGAGTTGCTACCTGACAGACTACTTGATGGAGAGTTGCTACCTGACAGACTGCTTGATGGAGAGTTGCTACTTGACAGACTGCTTGACGCAGAGTTTCTACCTGACAGACTGCTTGATGGAGAGTTGCTACCTGACAGACTACTTGACGGAGAGTTTCTACCTGACAGACTGCTTGATGGAAAGTTGCTCCCTGACAGACTACTTGACGGAGAGTTTCTACCTGACAGACTGCTTGATGGAGAGTTGCTCCCTGACAGACTACTTGACGGAGAGTTGCTACCTGACAGACTGCTTGATGGAGAGTTGCTCCCTGACAGACTGCTTGATGGAGAGTTGCTCCCTGACAGACTACTTGATGGAGAGTTGCTCCGAGAGTTGCTACCTGACAGACTGCTTGATGGAGAGTTGCTACCTGACAGACTACTTGACAGAGAGTTGCTACCTGACAGACTGCTTGACGGAGAGTTGTTACCTGACAGACTGCTTGATGGAGAGTTGCTACCTGACAGACTACTTGACAGAGAGTTTTTAGCTGACATACTGCTTGATGGAGAGTTGTTACCTGACAGACTGCTTGATGGAGAGTTGCTACCTGACAGACTACTTGATGGAGAGTTGCTACCTGACAGACGACTTGATGGAGAGTTGCTACCTAACAGACTGCTTGATGGAGAGTTGCTACCTGATAGACTACTTGACGGAGAGTTGTTACCTGACGGACTGCTTGATGCAGAGTTGCTACCTGACAGACTACTTGATGGAGAGTTGCTACCTGACAGACTGCTTGATGGAGAGTTGGTACCTGACAGACTGCTTGATGGAGAGTTGCTACCTGACAGACTGCTTGATGGAGAGTTGCTACCTGACAGACTGCTTGATGGAGAGTTGCTACCTGACAGACTGCTTGATGGAGAGTTTCTACCTGACAGACTGCTTGATGGAGAGTTGCTACCTGACAGACTGCTAGACGGAGAGTTTCTACCTGACAGACTGCTTGATGGAGAGTTGCTACCTGACAGACTACTTGACGGAGAGTTTCTACCTGACAGACTGCTTGATGGAGAGTTGCTCCCTGACAGACTACTTGACGGAGAGTTTCTACCTGACAGACTGCTTGATGGAGAGTTGCTCCCTGACAGACTGCTTGATGGAGAGTTGCTCCCTGACAGACTGCTTGATGGAGAGTTGCAACCTGACAGACTGCTTGATGGAGAGTTGCTACCTGACAGACTACTTGACAGAGAGTTTTTAGCTGACATACTGCTTGATGGAGAGTTGTTACCTGACAGACTGCTTGATGGAGAGTTGCTACCTGACAGACTACTTGATGGAGAGTTGCTACCTGACAGACGACTTGATGGAGAGTTGCTACCTAACAGACTGCTTGATGGAGAGTTGCTACCTGATAGACTACTTGACGGAGAGTTGTTACCTGACGGACTGCTTGATGCAGAGTTGCTACCTGACAGACTACTTGATGGAGAGTTGCTACCTGACAGACTGCTTGATGGAGAGTTGGTACCTGACAGACTGCTTGATGGAGAGTTGCTACCTGACAGACTGCTTGATGGAGAGTTGCTACCTGACAGACTGCTTGATGGAGAGTTGCTACCTGACAGACTGCTTGATGGAGAGTTTCTACCTGACAGACTGCTTGATGGAGAGTTGCTACCTGACAGACTGCTTGACGGAGAGTTTCTACCTGACAGACTGCTTGATGGAGAGTTGCTACCTGACAGACTACTTGACGGAGAGTTTCTACCTGACAGACTGCTTGATGGAGAGTTGCTCCCTGACAGACTACTTGACGGAGAGTTTCTACCTGACAGACTGCTTGATGGAGAGTTGCTCCCTGACAGACTGCTTGATGGAGAGTTGCTCCCTGACAGACTACTTGATGGAGAGTTGCTCCCTGACAGACTACTAGACGGAGAGTTGCAACCTGACAGACTGCTTGATGGAGAGTTGCTACCTGACAGACTACTTGACAGAGAGTTGCTACCTGACAGACTGCTTGATGGAGAGTTGCTCCCTGACAGACTGCTTGATGGAGAGTTGCTCCCTGACAGACTACTTGACGGAGAGTTTCTACCTGACAGACTGCTTGATGGAGAGTTGCTCCCTGACAGACTACTTGATGGAAAGTTGCTCCCTGACAGACTACTTGACGGAGAGTTGCTACCTGACAGACTGCTTGATGGAGAGTTGCTCCCTGACAGACTACTTGATGGAGAGTTGTTACCTGAGAGACTGCTTGATGGAGAGTTACTCCCTGACAGACTACTTGATGGAGAGTTGGTACCTGACAGACTGCTTGATGGAGAGTTGCTCCCTGACAGACTACTTGACGCAGAGTTTCTACCTGACAGACTGCTTGATGGAGAGTTGCTACCTGACAGACTACTTGACGGAGAGTTTCTACCTGACAGACTGCTTGATGGAGAGTTGCTACCTGACAGACTACTTGACGGAGAGTTGCTACCTGACAGACTACTTGACGGAGAGATGTTACCTGACGGACTGCTTGATGGAGAGTTGCTACCTGACAGACTACTTGATGGAGAGTTGCTACCTGACAGACTGCTTGATGGAGAGTTGGTACCTGACAGACTCCTTGATGGAGAGTTGCTACCTGACAGACTGCTTGATGGAGAGTTGCTACCTGACAGACTGCTTGATGGAGAGTTGCTACCTGACAGACTGCTTGATGGAGAGTTTCTACCTGACAGACTGCTTGATGGAGAGTTGCTACCTGACAGACTGCTTGACGGAGAGTTTCTACCTGACAGACTGCTTGATGGAGAGTTGCTACCTGACAGACTTCTTGACGGAGAGTTTCTACCTGACAGACTGCTTGATGGAGAGTTGCTCCCTGACAGACTTCTTGACGGAGAGTTTCTACCTGACAGACTGCTTGATGGAGAGTTGCTCCCTGACAGACTACTTGGCGGAGAGTTTCTACCTGACAGACTGCTTGATGGAGAGTTGCTCCCTGACAGACTACTTGACGGAGAGTTGCTACCTGACAGACTACTTGATGGAGAGTTGCTCCCTGACAGACTGCTTGATGGAGAGTTGCTCCCTGACAGACTACTTGATGGAGAGTTGCTCCCTGACAGACTACTTGACGGAGAGTTGCTACCTGACAGACTGCTTGATTGAGAGTTGCTACCTGACAGACTACTTGACGGAGAGTTTCTACCTGACAGACTGCTTGATGGAGAGTTGCTCCCTGTCAGACTGCTTGATGGAGAGTTGCTCCCTGACAGACTACTTGACGGAGAGTTGCTACCTGACAGACTGCTTGATGGAGAGTTGCTCCCTCACAGACTACTTGATGGAGAGTTGCTACCTGACAGACGACTTGATGGAGAGTTGCTACCTAACAGACTGCTTGATGGAGAGTTGCTACCTGATAGACTACTTGACGGAGAGTTGTTACCTGACGGACTGCTTGATGGAGAGTTGCTACCTGACAGACTACTTGATGGAGAGTTGCTACCTGACAGACTGCTTGATGGAGAGTTGGTACCTGACAGACTGCTTGATGGAGAGTTGCTACCTGACAGACTGCTTGATGGAGAGTTGCTACCTGACAGACTGCTTGATGGAGAGTTGCTACCTGACAGACTACTTGATGGAGAGTTGCTACCTGACAGACTGCTTGATGGAGAGTTGCTACCTGACAGACTGCTTGACGGAGAGTTTCTACCTGACATACTGCTTGATGGAGAGTTGCTACCTGACAGACTACTTGACGGAGAGTTTCTACCTGACAGACTGCTTGATGGAGAGTTGCTCCCTGACAGACTACTTGACGGAGAGTTTCTACCTGACAGACTGCTTGATGGAGAGTTGCTCCCTGACAGACTACTTGATGGAGAGTTGCTACCTGACAGACTGCTTGATGGAGAGTTGCTCCCTGACAGACTGCTTGATGGAGAGTTGCTCCCTGACAGACTACTTGATGGAGAGTTGCTCCTTGACAGACTACTTGACGGAGAGTTGCTACCTGACAGACTGCTTGATGGAGAGTTGCTACCTGACAGACTACTTGACATAGAGTTGCTACTTGACAGACTGCTTGACGGAGAGTTGTTACCTGACAGACTGCTTGATGGAGAGTTGCTACCTGACAGACTACTTGACAGAGAGTTTTTAGCTGACAGACTGCTTGATGGAGAGTTGTTACCTGACAGACTGCTTGATGGAGAGTTGCTACCTGACAGACTACTTGATGGAGAGTTGCTACCTGACAGACGACTTGATGGAGAGTTGCTACCTAACAGACTGCTTGATGGAGAGTTGCTACCTGATAGACTACTTGACGGAGAGATGTTACCTGACGGACTGCTTGATGGAGAGTTGCTACCTGACAGACTACTTGATGGAGAGTTGCTACCTGACAGACTGCTTGATGGAGAGTTGGTACCTGACAGACTCCTTGATGGAGAGTTGCTACCTGACAGACTGCTTGATGGAGAGTTGCTACCTGACAGACTGCTTGATGGAGAGTTGCTACCTGACAGACTGCTTGATGGAGAGTTTCTACCTGACAGACTGCTTGATGGAGAGTTGCTACCTGACAGAGTGCTTGACGGAGAGTTTCTACCTGACAGACTGCTTGATGGAGAGTTGCTACCTGACAGACTACTTGACGGAGAGTTTCTACCTGACAGACTGCTTGATGGAGAGTTGCTCCCTGACAGACTTCTTGACGGAGAGTTTCTACCTGACAGACTGCTTGATGGAGAGTTGCTCCCTGACAGACTACTTGGCGGAGAGTTTCTACCTGACAGACTGCTTGATGGAGAGTTGCTACCTGACAGACTACTTGATGGAGAGTTGCTCCCTGACAGACTGCTTGATGGAGAGTTGCTCCCTGACAGACTACTTGATGGAGAGTTGCTCCCTGACAGACTACTTGACGGAGAGTTGCTACCTGACAGACTGCTTGATTGAGAGTTGCTACCTGACAGACTACTTGACAGAGAGTTGCTACCTGACAGACTGCTTGATGGAGAGTTGCTCCCTGACAGACTGCTTGATGGAGAGTTGCTCCCTGACAGACTACTTGACGGAGAGTTTCTACCTGACAGACTGCTTGATGGAAAGTTGCTCCCTGTCAGACTACTTGATGGAGAGTTGCTCCCTGACAGACTACTTGACGGAGAGTTGCTACCTGACAGACTGCTTGATGGAGAGTTGCTCCCTCACAGACTACTTGACGGAGAGTTGTTACCAAACGGACTGCTTGATGGAGAGTTGCTACCTGACAGACTACTTGATGGAGAGTTGCTACCTGACAGACTGCTTGATGGAGAGTTGGTACCTGACAGACTGCTTGATGGAGAGTTGCTACCTGACAGACTGCTTGATGGAGAGTTGCTACCTGACAGACTGCTTGATGGAGAGTTGCTACCTGACAGACTACTTGATGGAGAGTTGCTACCTGACAGACTGCTTGATGGAGAGTTGCTACTTGACAGACTGCTTGACGCAGAGTTTCTACCTGACAGACTGCTTGATGGAGAGTTGCTACCTGACAGACTACTTGACGGAGAGTTTCTACCTGACAGACTGCTTGATGGAAAGTTGCTCCCTGACAGACTACTTGACGGAGAGTTTCTACCTGACAGACTGCTTGATGGAGAGTTGCTCCCTGACAGACTACTTGACGGAGAGTTGCTACCTGACAGACTGCTTGATGGAGAGTTGCTCCCTGACAGACTGCTTGATGGAGAGTTGCTCCCTGACAGACTACTTGATGGAGAGTTGCTCCGAGAGTTGCTACCTGACAGACTGCTTGATGGAGAGTTGCTACCTGACAGACTACTTGACAGAGAGTTGCTACCTGACAGACTGCTTGACGGAGAGTTGTTACCTGACAGACTGCTTGATGGAGAGTTGCTACCTGACAGACTACTTGACAGAGAGTTTTTAGCTGACATACTGCTTGATGGAGAGTTGTTACCTGACAGACTGCTTGATGGAGAGTTGCTACCTGACAGACTACTTGATGGAGAGTTGCTACCTGACAGACGACTTGATGGAGAGTTGCTACCTAACAGACTGCTTGATGGAGAGTTGCTACCTGATAGACTACTTGACGGAGAGTTGTTACCTGACGGACTGCTGGATGCAGAGTTGCTACCTGACAGACTACTTGATGGAGAGTTGCTACCTGACAGACTGCTTGATGGAGAGTTGGTACCTGACAGACTGCTTGATGGAGAGTTGCTACCTGACAGACTGCTTGATGGAGAGTTGCTACCTGACAGACTGCTTGATGGAGAGTTGCTACCTGACAGACTGCTTGATGGAGAGTTTCTACCTGACAGACTGCTTGATGGAGAGTTGCTACCTGACAGACTGCTAGACGGAGAGTTTCTACCTGACAGACTGCTTGATGGAGAGTTGCTACCTGACAGACTACTTGACGGAGAGTTTCTACCTGACAGACTGCTTGATGGAGAGTTGCTCCCTGACAGACTACTTGACGGAGAGTTTCTACCTGACAGACTGCTTGATGGAGAGTTGCTCCCTGACAGACTGCTTGATGGAGAGTTGCTCCCTGACAGACTACTTGATGGAGAGTTGCAACCTGACAGACTGCTTGATGGAGAGTTGCTACCTGACAGACTACTTGACAGAGAGTTTTTAGCTGACATACTGCTTGATGGAGAGTTGTTACCTGACAGACTGCTTGATGGAGAGTTGCTACCTGACAGACTACTTGATGGAGAGTTGCTACCTGACAGACGACTTGATGGAGAGTTGCTACCTAACAGACTGCTTGATGGAGAGTTGCTACCTGATAGACTACTTGACGGAGAGTTGTTACCTGACGGACTGCTTGATGCAGAGTTGCTACCTGACAGACTACTTGATGGAGAGTTGCTACCTGACAGACTGCTTGATGGAGAGTTGGTACCTGACAGACTGCTTGATGGAGAGTTGCTACCTGACAGACTGCTTGATGGAGAGTTGCTACCTGACAGACTGCTTGATGGAGAGTTGCTACCTGACAGACTGCTTGATGGAGAGTTTCTACCTGACAGACTGCTTGATGGAGAGTTGCTACCTGACAGACTGCTTGACGGAGAGTTTCTACCTGACAGACTGCTTGATGGAGAGTTGCTACCTGACAGACTACTTGACGGAGAGTTTCTACCTGACAGACTGCTTGATGGAGAGTTGCTCCCTGACAGACTACTTGACGGAGAGTTTCTACCTGACAGACTGCTTGATGGAGAGTTGCTCCCTGACAGACTGCTTGATGGAGAGTTGCTCCCTGACAGACTACTTGATGGAGAGTTGCTCCCTGACAGACTACTTGATGGAGAGTTGCTCCCTGACAGACTACTTGACGGAGAGTTGCTACCTGACAGACTGCTTGATTGAGAGTTGCTACCTGACAGACTACTTGACAGAGAGTTGCTACCTGACAGACTGCTTGATGGAGAGTTGCTCCCTGACAGACTGCTTGATGGAGAGTTGCTCCCTGACAGACTACTTGACGGAGAGTTTCTACCTGACAGACTGCTTGATGGAAAGTTGCTCCCTGTCAGACTACTTGATGGAGAGTTG
Source organism: Oncorhynchus clarkii lewisi (assembly GCF_045791955.1). NCBI lineage: Eukaryota > Metazoa > Chordata > Actinopteri > Salmoniformes > Salmonidae > Oncorhynchus > Oncorhynchus clarkii. The sequence continues at coordinate 37,336,611 of NC_092170.1, forward strand.
CTCCCTGACAGACTACTTGACGGAGAGTTGCTACCTGACAGACTGCTTGATGGAGAGTTGCTCCCTCACAGACTACTTGACGGAGAGTTGTTACCAAACGGACTGCTTGATGGAGAGTTGCTACCTGACAGACTACTTGATGGAGAGTTGCTACCTGACAGACTGCTTGATGGAGAGTTGGTACCTGACAGACTGCTTGATGGAGAGTTGCTACCTGACAGACTGCTTGATGGAGAGTTGCTACCTGACAGACTGCTTGATGGAGAGTTGCTACCTGACAGACTACTTGATGGAGAGTTGCTACCTGACAGACTGCTTGATGGAGAGTTGCTACTTGACAGACTGCTTGACGCAGAGTTTCTACCTGACAGACTGCTTGATGGAGAGTTGCTACCTGACAGACTACTTGACGGAGAGTTTCTACCTGACAGACTGCTTGATGGAAAGTTGCTCCCTGACAGACTACTTGACGGAGAGTTTCTACCTGACAGACTGCTTGATGGAGAGTTGCTCCCTGACAGACTACTTGACGGAGAGTTGTTACCTGACAGACTGCTTGATGGAGAGTTGCTCCCTGACAGACTGCTTGATGGAGAGTTGCTCCCTGACAGACTACTTGATGGAGAGTTGCTCCGAGAGTTGCTACCTGACAGACTGCTTGATGGAGAGTTGCTACCTGACAGACTACTTGACAGAGAGTTGCTACCTGACAGACTGCTTGACGGAGAGTTGTTACCTGACAGACTGCTTGATGGAGAGTTGCTACCTGACAGACTACTTGACAGAGAGTTTTTAGCTGACATACTGCTTGATGGAGAGTTGTTACCTGACAGACTGCTTGATGGAGAGTTGCTACCTGACAGACTACTTGATGGAGAGTTGCTACCTGACAGACGACTTGATGGAGAGTTGCTACCTAACAGACTGCTTGATGGAGAGTTGCTACCTGATAGACTACTTGACGGAGAGTTGTTACCTGACGGACTGCTTGATGCAGAGTTGCTACCTGACAGACTACTTGATGGAGAGTTGCTACCTGACAGACTGCTTGATGGAGAGTTGGTACCTGACAGACTGCTTGATGGAGAGTTGCTACCTGACAGACTGCTTGATGGAGAGTTGCTACCTGACAGACTGCTTGATGGAGAGTTGCTACCTGACAGACTGCTTGATGGAGAGTTTCTACCTGACAGACTGCTTGATGGAGAGTTGCTACCTGACAGACTGCTAGACGGAGAGTTTCTACCTGACAGACTGCTTGATGGAGAGTTGCTACCTGACAGACTACTTGACGGAGAGTTTCTACCTGACAGACTGCTTGATGGAGAGTTGCTCCCTGACAGACTGCTTGATGGAGAGTTGCTCCCTGACAGACTACTTGATGGAGAGTTGCAACCTGACAGAATGCTTGATGGAGAGTTGCTACCTGACAGACTACTTGACAGAGAGTTTTTAGCTGACATACTGCTTGATGGAGAGTTGTTACCTGACAGACTGCTTGATGGAGAGTTGCTACCTGACAGACTACTTGATGGAGAGTTGCTACCTGACAGACGACTTGATGGAGAGTTGCTACCTAACAGACTGCTTGATGGAGAGTTGCTACCTGATAGACTACTTGACGGAGAGTTGTTACCTGACGGACTGCTTGATGCAGAGTTGCTACCTGACAGACTACTTGATGGAGAGTTGCTACCTGACAGACTGCTTGATGGAGAGTTGGTACCTGACAGACTGCTTGATGGAGAGTTGCTACCTGACAGACTGCTTGATGGAGAGTTGCTACCTGACAGACTGCTTGATGGAGAGTTGCTACCTGACAGACTGCTTGATGGAGAGTTTCTACCTGACAGACTGCTTGATGGAGAGTTGCTACCTGACAGACTGCTTGACGGAGAGTTTCTACCTGACAGACTGCTTGATGGAGAGTTGCTACCTGACAGACTACTTGACGGAGAGTTTCTACCTGACAGACTGCTTGATGGAGAGTTGCTCCCTGACAGACTACTTGACGGAGAGTTTCTACCTGACAGACTGCTTGATGGAGAGTTGCTCCCTGACAGACTGCTTGATGGAGAGTTGCTCCCTGACAGACTACTTGATGGAGAGTTGCTCCCTGACAGACTACTAGACGGAAAGTTGCAACCTGACAGACTGCTTGATGGAGAGTTGCTACCTGACAGACTACTTGACAGAGAGTTGCTACCTGACAGACTGCTTGATGGAGAGTTGCTCCCTGACAGACTGCTTGATGGAGAGTTGCTCCCTGACAGACTACTTGACGGAGAGTTTCTACCTGACAGACTGCTTGATGGAGAGTTGCTCCCTGACAGACTACTTGATGGAAAGTTGCTCCCTGACAGACTACTTGACGGAGAGTTGCTACCTGACAGACTGCTTGATGGAGAGTTGCTCCCTGACAGACTACTTGATGGAGAGTTGTTACCTGAGAGACTGCTTGATGGAGAGTTACTCCCTGACAGACTACTTGATGGAGAGTTGGTACCTGACAGACTGCTTGATGGAGAGTTGCTCCCTGACAGACTACTTGACGCAGAGTTTCTACCTGACAGACTGCTTGATGGAGAGTTGCTACCTGACAGACTACTTGACGGAGAGTTTCTACCTGACAGACTGCTTGATGGAGAGTTGCTACCTGACAGACTACTTGACGGAGAGTTGCTACCTGACAGACTGCTTGATGGAGAGTTGCTACCTGACAGACTGCTTGATGGAGAGTTGCTACCTGACAGACTGCTTGATGGAGAGTTGCTACCTGACAGACTGCTTGATGGAGAGTTGCTACCTGACAGACTGCTTGATGGAGAGTTTCTACCTGACAGACTGCTTGATGGAGAGTTGCTACCTGACAGACTGCTTGACGGAGAGTTTCTACCTGACAGACTGCTTGATGGAGAGTTGCTACCTGACAGACTGCTTGATGGAGAGTTGCTACCTGACAGACTACTTGACGGAGAGTTTCTACCTGACAGACTGCTTGATGGAGAGTTGCTACCTAACAGACTGCTTGATGGAGAGTTGCTACCTGATAGACTACTTGACGGAGAGTTGTTACCTGACGGACTGCTTGATGCAGAGTTGCTACCTGACAGACTACTTGATGGAGAGTTGCTACCTGACAGACTGCTTGATGGAGAGTTGGTACCTGACAGACTGCTTGATGGAGAGTTGCTACCTGACAGACTGCTTGATGGAGAGTTGCTACCTGACAGACTGCTTGATGGAGAGTTGCTACCTGACAGACTGCTTGATGGAGAGTTTCTACCTGACAGACTGCTTGATGGAGAGTTGCTACCTGACAGACTGCTTGACGGAGAGTTTCTACCTGACAGACTGCTTGATGGAGAGTTGCTACCTGACAGACTACTTGACGGAGAGTTTCTACCTGACAGACTGCTTGATGGAGAGTTGCTCCCTGACAGACTACTTGACGGAGAGTTTCTACCTGACAGACTGCTTGATGGAGAGTTGCTCCCTGACAGACTGCTTGATGGAGAGTTGCTCCCTGACAGACTACTTGATGGAGAGTTGCAACCTGACAGACTGCTTGATGGAGAGTTGCTACCTGACAGACTACTTGACAGAGAGTTGCTACCTGACAGACTGCTTGACGGAGAGTTGTTACCTGACAGACTGCTTGATGGAGAGTTGCTACCTGACAGACTACTTGACAGAGAGTTTTTAGCTGACATACTGCTTGATGGAGAGTTGTTACCTGACAGACTGCTTGATGGAGAGTTGCTACCTGACAGACTACTTGATGGAGAGTTGCTACCTGACAGACGACTTGATGGAGAGTTGCTACCTAACAGACTGCTTGATGGAGAGTTGCTACCTGATAGACTACTTGACGGAGAGTTGTTACCTGACGGACTGCTTGATGCAGAGTTGCTACCTGACAGACTACTTGATGGAGAGTTGCTACCTGACAGACTGCTTGATGGAGAGTTGGTACCTGACAGACTGCTTGATGGAGAGTTGCTACCTGACAGACTGCTTGATGGAGAGTTGCTACCTGACAGACTGCTTGATGGAGAGTTGCTACCTGACAGACTGCTTGATGGAGAGTTTCTACCTGACAGACTGCTTGATGGAGAGTTGCTACCTGACAGACTGCTTGACGGAGAGTTTCTACCTGACAGACTGCTTGATGGAGAGTTGCTACCTGACAGACTACTTGACGGAGAGTTTCTACCTGACAGACTGCTTGATGGAGAGTTGCTCCCTGACAGACTACTTGACGGAGAGTTTCTACCTGACAGACTGCTTGATGGAGAGTTGCTCCCTGACAGACTGCTTGATGGAGAGTTGCTCCCTGACAGACTACTTGATGGAGAGTTGCTCCCTGACAGACTACTAGACGGAGAGTTGCAACCTGACAGACTGCTTGATGGAGAGTTGCTACCTGACAGACTACTTGACAGAGAGTTGCTACCTGACAGACTGCTTGATGGAGAGTTGCTCCCTGACAGACTGCTTGATGGAGAGTTGCTCCCTGACAGACTACTTGACGGAGAGTTTCTACCTGACAGACTGCTTGATGGAGAGTTGCTCCCTGACAGACTACTTGATGGAGAGTTGCTCCCTGACAGACTACTTGACGGAGAGTTGCTACCTGACAGACTGCTTGATGGAGAGTTGCTCCCTGACAGACTACTTGATGGAGAGTTGTTACCTGAGAGACTGCTTGATGGAGAGTTACTCCCTGACAGACTACTTGATGGAGAGTTGGTACCTGACAGACTGCTTGATGGAGAGTTGCTCCCTGACAGACTACTTGACGCAGAGTTTCTACCTGACAGACTGCTTGATGGAGAGTTGCTACCTGACAGACTACTTGACGGAGAGTTTCTACCTGACAGACTGCTTGATGGAGAGTTGCTACCTGACAGACTACTTGACGGAGAGTTGCTACCTGACAGACTGCTTGATGGAGAGTTGCTACCTGACAGACTGCTTGATGGAGAGTTGCTACCTGACAGACTGCTTGATGGAGAGTTGCTACCTGACAGACTACTTGACAGAGAGTTGCTACCTGACAGACTGCTTGATGGAGAGTTGCTCCCTGACAGACTGCTTGATGGAGAGTTGCTCCCTGACAGACTACTTGACGGAGAGTTTCTACCTGACAGACTGCTTGATGGAGAGTTGCTCCCTGACAGACTACTTGATGGAGAGTTGCTCCCTGACAGACTACTTGACGGAGAGTTGCTACCTGACAGACTGCTTGATGGAGAGTTGCTCCCTGACAGACTACTTGATGGAGAGTTGTTACCTGAGAGACTGCTTGATGGAGAGTTACTCCCTGACAGACTACTTGATGGAGAGTTGGTACCTGACAGACTGCTTGATGGAGAGTTGCTCCCTGACAGACTACTTGACGCAGAGTTTCTACCTGACAGACTGCTTGATGGAGAGTTGCTACCTGACAGACTACTTGACGGAGAGTTTCTACCTGACAGACTGCTTGATGGAGAGTTGCTACCTGACAGACTACTTGACGGAGAGTTGCTACCTGACAGACTGCTTGATGGAGAGTTGCTACCTGACAGACTGCTTGATGGAGAGTTGCTACCTGACAGACTGCTTGATGGAGAGTTGCTACCTGACAGACTGCTTGATGGAGAGTTGCTACCTGACAGACTGCTTGATGGAGAGTTTCTACCTGACAGACTGCTTGATGGAGAGTTGCTACCTGACAGACTGCTTGACGGAGAGTTTCTACCTGACAGACTGCTTGATGGAGAGTTGCTACCTGACAGACTGCTTGATGGAGAGTTGCTACCTGACAGACTACTTGACGGAGAGTTTCTACCTGACAGACTGCTTGATGGAGAGTTGCTCCCTGACAGACTACTTGATGGAGAGTTGCTCCCTGACAGACTACTTGACGGAGAGTTTCTACCTGACAGACTGCTTGATGGAGAGTTGCTCCCTGACAGACTACTTGACGGAGAGTTTCTACCTGACAGACTGCTTGATGGAGAGTTGCTCCCTGACAGACTGCTTGATGGAGAGTTGCTCCCTGACAGACTACTTGATGGAGAGTTGCTCCCTGACAGACTACTAGACGGAGAGTTGCAACCTGACAGACTGCTTGATGGAGAGTTGCTACCTGACAGACTACTTGACAGAGAGTTGCTACCTGACAGACTGCTTGATGGAGAGTTGCTCCCTGACAGACTGCTTGATGGAGAGTTGCTCCCTGACAGACTACTTGACGGAGAGTTTCTACCTGACAGACTGCTTGATGGAGAGTTGCTCCCTGACAGACTACTTGATGGAGAGTTGCTCCCTGACAGACTACTTGACGGAGAGTTGCTACCTGACAGACTGCTTGATGGAGAGTTGCTCCCTGACAGCCTACTTGATGGAGAGTTGTTACCTGAGAGACTGCTTGATGGAGAGTTACTCCCTGACAGACTACTTGATGGAGAGTTGGTACCTGACAGACTGCTTGATGGAGAGTTGCTCCCTGACAGACTACTTGACGCAGAGTTTCTACCTGACAGACTGCTTGATGGAGAGTTGCTACCTGACAGACTACTTGACGGAGAGTTTCTACCTGACAGACTGCTTGATGGAGAGTTGCTACCTGACAGACTACTTGACGGAGAGTTGCTACCTGACAGACTGCTTGATGGAGAGTTGCTACCTGACAGACTGCTTGATGGAGAGTTGCTACCTGACAGACTGCTTGATGGAGAGTTGCTACCTGACAGACTGCTTGATGGAGAGTTGCTACCTGACAGACTGCTTGATGGAGAGTTTCTACTTGACAGACTGCTTGATGGAGAGTTGCTACCTGACAGACTGCTTGACGGAGAGTTTCTACCTGACAGACTGCTTGATGGAGAGTTGCTACCTGACAGACTACTTGACGGAGAGTTTCTACCTGACAGACTGCTTGATGGAGAGTTGCTCCCTGACAGACTGCTTGATGGAGAGTTGCTCCCTGACAGACTACTTGATGGAGAGTTGCTCCCTGACAGACTACTAGACGGAGAGTTGCAACCTGACAGACTGCTTGATGGAGAGTTTCTACCTGACAGACTACTTGACAGAGAGTTGCTACCTGACAGACTACTTGACGGAGAGTTTCTACCTGACAGACTGCTTGATGGAGAGTTGCTACCTGACAGACTACTTGACGGAGAGTTGCTACCTGACAGACTGCTTGATGGAGAGTTGCTACCTGACAGACTACTTGACGGAGAGTTGCTACCTGACAGACAACTTGACGGAGAGTTGCTACCTGACGGACTGCTTGATGGAGAGTTGCTACCTAATAGACTGCTTGATGGAGAGTTGCTACCTGATAGACTACTTGATGGAGAGTTGTTACCTGACGGACTGCTTGATGGAGAGTTGCTACCTGACAGACTGCTTGATGAAGAGTTGCTACCTGACAGACTGCTTGATGGAGAGTTGCTACCTGACAGACTACTTGACTGAGAGTTGTTACCTTGACAGACTGCTTGATGGAGAGTTGCTACCTGACAGACTGCTTGATGGAGAGTTGCTACCTGACAGACTGCTTGATGGAGAGTTGCTACCTGACAGACTTCTTGACGGAGAGTTGTTACCTGACGGACTGCTTGATGGAGAGTTGTTACCTGACGGACTGCTTGATGGAGAGTTGCTACCTGACAGACTGCTTGATGGAGAGTTGCTCCCTGACAGACTGCTTGATGGAGAGTTGGTACCTGACAGACTACTTGACGGAGAGTTTCTACCTGACAGACTGCTTGATGGAGAGTTGCTACCTGACAGACTACTTGATGGAGAGTTGCTACCTGCCAGACTGCTTGATGGAGAGTTGCTCCCTGACAGACTTCTTGACGGAGAGTTTCTACCTGACAGACTGCTTGATGGAGAGTTGCTACCTGACAGACTGCTTGATGGAGAGTTGCTCCCTGACAGACTGCTTGATGGAGAGTTGCTCCCTGACAGACTGCTTGATGGAGAGTTGCTCCCTGACAGACTGCTTGATGGAGAGTTGCTACGTGACAGACTGCTTGATGGAGAGTTGCTCCCTATCCCAAAAAGGTTCATGCAAGCGCTGTGTCAGATTTCAAAGAAGCTTTACGGAAAAACCAAACCATGCAATAATCTGAGCACGGCGTTCAGACACAAAACAAGCCATACAGATACCCGCCATGTTCTAGAGTCAGTAAAATTCAGAATTAGCTTTATAAATATTCACTTACCTTTGATGATCTTCATCAGAATGCACTTTCAGGAATCCCAGTTCAACAATAAATGTTTGTTTTGTTCAATAAAGTCCATAATTTATGTCCAAATACCTCCTTTTGTTAGCGCATTTAGTTCAAAAATCCAAACTCACGATGCCCGGGCAAGTCCAGGCGGATGTTCAGACGAAAAGTTTAAAAAGTTATTTTACAGTTCGTAGAAACATGTCAAACGATGTACAGAAAAAATCTTTACGATGTTTTTAACTTCTTATGGCTGCAGGGGCAGCTATACGCACTACCCTCTGTAGCGCCTTGTGGTCGGAAGCCAAGCAGTTGACATACCAGGCGGTGATGCAACCATGCTCTTGATGGTGCAACTTTAGAACTCTTTGAGGATCTGAGGACCCATGTCAAATCTTTTCAGTCTCCTGAGGGGAAATAGGCATTGTCTTGCCCTCTTCTTGACTGTTTTGGAGTGTTTGGATCATGATAGTTTGTTGGTGATGTGGACACCAAGGAACTTGAAGCTCTCGACCTGCTCCATTACAGCCCGTCGATGTGAATGGGGGCGTGCTCGTCCTCCTTTGCCTGTAGTCCACAATCAAATCAAATAAAATGTATTTATATAGCTATTCTTACATCAGCTGATATCTCAGAGTGCTGTACAGAAACCCAGCCTAAAACCACAAACAGCAAGCAATGCAGGTGTAGAAGCACGGTGGCTAGGATAAACTCCCTAGAAAGGCCAAAACCTAGAAAGAAACCTAGACAGGAACCAGGCTATGAGGGGTGGCCAGTCCTCTTCTGGCTGTGCCGGGTGGATATTATAAAATAACATGGCCAAGATGTACAAATGTTCATAAATGACCAGCATGGTCAAATAATAATAATCACATGTAGTTGTCGAGGGTGCAACAAGTTAGCACCTCAGGAGTAAATGTCAGTGGGCTTTTCATAGCCGATCATTAAGAGTATCTCTACCGCTCCTGCTGTCTCTAGAGAGTAGAAAACTGCAGGTCTGGAACAGGTAGCACATCCGGTGAACAGGTCAGGGTTCCATAGCCGCAGGCAGAACAGTTGAAACTGGAGCAGCAGCACGGACAGGTGGATTGGGGACAGCAAGGAGTCATCATGCCAGGTAGTCCTGAGGCATGGTCCTAGGGCTCAGGTCCTCCGAGAGAGAGTGAGAGAAAGAAAGAAAGAAAGAAAGAAAGAAAGAAAGAAAGAAAGAAAGAATTAGAGAGAGCATACTTAAATTCACACAGGACACCGGATAAGACAGGAGAAGTACTTCAGATATAACAGTGACCCTAGCCCCCAACACATAAACTACTGCAGCATAAATACTGGAGTCTGAGACAGGAGAGGTCAAGAGACACTGTGGCCCCACCCGATGATACCCCCAGACAGGGCCAAACAGGCAGGATATAACCCCACCCACAGTCCCCACACCACTAGAGGGATATCTTCAACCACCAACTTACCATCCTGAGACAAGGCCGAGTATAGCCCACAAACATCTCATCCACGGCACAACCCAAGGGGGGGGCGCCAACCCAGACAGGAAGATCACAGCAGTGACTCAACCCACTCAAGTGATGCACCCCTCCTAGGGACGGCATGGAAGAGAATCAGTAAGCCAGTGACTCAGCCACTGTAATACAGTTAGAGGCAGAGAATCCCAGTGGAGAGCTGGGAACCGGACAGGCAGAGACAGCAAGGGCTGTTCGTTCACCTTCACACTCCTGGGCCAGACTACACTCAATCATATGAACCACTGAAGAGATGAGTCTTCAGTAAAGACTTAAAGTTTGAGACCGAGTTTGCGTCTCTCACATGGGTAGGCAGACCATTCCATAAAAATGGAGCTCTAAATGAGAAAGCCCTGCCTCCAGCTGTTTGCTTACAAATTCTAGGGACAAATTGGAGGCCTGCGTCTTGTGACCGTAGTGCATGTGTAGGTACGTATGGCAGGACCAAATCAGAAAGATAGGTAGGAGCAAGCCCATGTAATGCTTTGTAGTTTAGCAGTAAAACCTTGAAATCATCCCTTGCCTTGACAGGAAGCCAGTGTAGGGAGGCTAGCACTGGAGTAATATGATCAGATTTTGGGGTTCTAGTCAGGATTCTAGCAGCCGTATTTAGAACTAACTGAAGTTTATTTAGTGCTTTAATCGGGATGCCGGAAAGTAGAGCATTGCAGTAGTCTAACCTAGCAGTAACAAAAGCATGGACTAATTTTTCTGCATCATTTTTCGACAGAAAGTTTCTGATTTGTTTCTGCAATGTTACGTAGATGGAAAAAAGCTGTCCTTGAAACAGTTTTGATATGTTCGTCAAAAGAGAGATCAGGGTCCAGAGTAACGCCGAGGTCCTTCACAGTTTTATTTGACACGACTGTACAACGATCAAGTTTAATTGTCAGATTCAACAGAAGATCTCTTTGTTTCTTGGGACCTAGAACAAGCATCTCTGTTTTCTCCGAATTTAAAAGTAGAAAGTTTGCAGCCATCCACTTTCTCATGTCTGAAACACAGACTTTTAGCGAGGGAAATTTTGTGGCTTCACCATGTTGAATTGAAATGTACAGCTGTGTTTCATCCGCATAGCAGTGAAAGTTAACATTACGTTTTCGAATGACATCCCCAAGAGGTAAAATATATAGTCAAAACAATAGTGGTCCTAAAACGGAACCTTGAGGAACACCGACATGTACAGTTGATTTGTCAGAGGACAAACCATTCACAGAGACAAACTGATATTTTTCTGACAGATAAGAACTTGTGTAGACCAATTTGGGTTTCCAATCCCTCCAAAAGAATGTGGTGATCGATGGTATCAAAAGCAGCACTAAGGTCTAGGAGCACGAGGACAGATGCAGAGCCTCGGTCTGACGCCATTAAAATGTAATTTACCACCTTCACAAGTGCAGTCTCAGTCCTATTATGGGGTCTAAAACCAGACTGAAGCATTTCGTACACATTGTTTGTCTTCAGGAAGGCAGTGATTTGCTGTGCAACAGCTTTTTCAATTTTTTTTGAGAGGAATGGAAGATTCGATATAGCCTGATACTTTTTTATATTTTCTAGGTCAAGGTTTGGCTTTTTCAAGGGAGACTTTATTACTGCCACTTTTAGTGAGTTTGGTACACATCCGGTGGATAGAGAGCTGTTTATTATGTTCAACATCAGAGGGCCAAGCACAGGAAGCAGCTCTTTCAGTAGTTTAGTTGAAATAGGGTCTAGTATGCAGCTTGAAGGTTTAGAGGCCATGATTATGTTCATCATTGTGTCAAGAATTATAGTACTAAAACACTTGAGTGTCTTTCTTGATCCTAGGTCCAGGCAGAGATGTGCAGACTCAGGACAACTGAGCTTTGGGGGAGAGGGGTGGAGTCCGTAATTTGCTTTCTAATGATCATGATCTTTTCCTCGAAGAAGTTCATGAATTTATTACTGCTGAAGTGAAAGCCATCCTCACTTGGAGATTGTTGCTTTTTAGTTAGCTTTGCGACAGTATCAAAAAAAAATTTTGCAATGCTCTTATTTTCCTCAATTAAGTTGGAAAAATAGGATAATCGAGCAGCAGTGAGGGCTCTTCGATACTGCACGGTACTGTCTTTCTAAGCTTGTCAGAAGACTTCCAGTTTGGTGTGGCGCCATTTCCGTTCCAATTTTCTGAAAGCTTGCTTCAGAGCTCGGGTATTTTCTGTATACCAGGGAGCTAGTTTCTTATGGCAAATGTTTTTAGTTTTTAGGGGTGCAACTGCATCTAGGGTATTGCGCAAGGTTAAATTGAGTTCCTCGGTTAGGTGGTTAACAGATTTTTCTCCTCTGACGTCCTTGGGTAGCCAGAGGGAGTCTGGAAGGGCATCAAGGAATCCTAGGGTTGTCTGAGAATTTATAGCACGACTTTTGATGGTCCTTGGTTGGGGTCTGAGCAGATTATTTTTTGCGATTGCAAACGTAATAAAATGGTGGTCCTATAGTCCAGGATTATGAGGAAAACCATTAAGATCCACAACATTTATTCCATGGGACAAAACTAGGTCCAGAGTATGACTGTGGCAGTGAGTAGGTCCAGAGACATGTTGGACAAAACCCACTGAGTCGATGATGGCTCCGAAAGCCTTTTGCAGTGGGTCTGTGGACTTTTCCATGTGCATATTAAAATCACCAACAATTATAATATTATCTGCTATGACTACAAGGTCCAATAGGAATTCAGGGAACTCAGTGAGGAATGCTGTATTTGGCCCCGGAGGTCTGCTAACAGTAGCTATAAAAAGTGATTGAGTAGGCTGCATAGATTTCATGACTAGAAGCTCAAAAGACGAAAAAGTTTTACGTTTTTTTTGTAAATTGAAATTTGCTATCGTAAAATGTTAGCAACACCTCTGCCTTTGCGGGATGCACGGGGGATATGGTCACTAGTCTAACCAAGAGGTGAGGCCTCATTTAACACAGTAAATTAATCAGGCTTAAGCCATGTTTCGGTCAGGCCAATTAAATCAAGATTATGATCAGTGATTAGTACATTGACTATAACTGCCTTTGAAGTGAGGGATCTAACATTAAGTAGCCCTATTTTGAGATGTGAGGTATACGATCTCTTTCAATAATGGCAGGAATGGATGAGGTCTTTATTCTAATGAGATTGCTAAGGCGAACGACGCCATGTTTAGTTTTGCCAAACCTAGGTCGAGGCACAGACACGGTCTCTATGGGGATAGCTGAGCTGACTACACTGACTGTGCTAGTGGCAGACTCCACCAAGCTGGTGGGCTGGCTAACAGCCTGCTGCCTGGCCTGCACCCTATTTCATTGTGGAGCTAGAGGAGTTAGAGCCCTGTCTATGTTGGTAGTTAAGATGAGAGCATCCCTCCAGCTAGGATGGAGTTCGTCACTCCTCAGCAGGCCAGGCTTGGTCCTGTTTGTTGGTGAGTCCCAGAAAGAGGGCCAATTATCTACAATTTCTATCTTTTGGGAGGGGCAGAAAACAGTTCTCAACCAGCGATTGAGTTGTGAGACACTGCTGTAGAGCTCATCACTCCCCCTAACTGGGGCAGAGACAATTACTAGATGCCGACATCTTTCTAGCTGATTAACACCGGTTGAGTATTCCCACAGCATTTCCCTCCAGAAGCCATGAGAATGTTGTCCGGCTGCGGGGACCTTGCGAGGGGATTTGTACTAACGTTACTATCTGTACTTACTGGTGGCACAGAAGCCGCTTCATCCTTTCCTACACTGAAATGACCCTAACGATTGCATCTGAAGCTGGGCTTGCAGCACATCTATCCTCGCCGTAAGGTGATCTTTATTCTATATATTATGAGTACAGCGACTGCAGTTAGAAGGCATCGTGTAAATGTTACTACTTAGCTTCGGCTGTTGGAAGTCCTGACGAACCACGTCGAGATAAAGAGCCCGGAGCGAAAAGTTGAATGAAAAAAAAGTTGAGTGAGGGAAAAACTAAAAACATAAACGGTATTTAAAAAAGTAAAATCGTAAAGTTGTCAGGTAGCAAAGTAAGGTTGGCAACCAAACGCACAGCAACACGTTAACAAGTCTGCAAGTTGTGACCGGAAATGACGGTGCTAGGCAGTCTCTTCTGCTGATGTGTGTGGGTCTGGTAGGCATCATGTTAATCACCAATCAGCTCCGTTGTTTTGAACACATTGAGGGATATGCTGTTTATCTGGCACCACACTGCCAGCTCTCTGATCTCCTCCCTATAGGCTGTCTCATCGTTGTCAGTGATCAGGCCTACCACCGTTGTGTCATCGGCAAACTTAATGATGGTGTTGGAGTCGTACTTGGCGACACAGTCATGGGTGAACAGGGAGTACAGAAGGGGACTAATTACGCACCCCTGAGGAGCCCTTGTGGTCAGGATCAGCATGGCAGATGTGCTGTTACCTACCCTTACCACCAGCGGGCAGCCCATCAGAAAGTCCAGGATCCAAGTTGTAGATGGAGGTGTTTAGTCCCAGGGTCCTAAGCTTAGTGATGAGCTTTGAGGACACTATGGTGTTGAACGCTGAGCTATGGTGTTGAACGCTGAGCTGTAGTCAATGAATAGCATTCTCACATAGGTGTTCCTTTTGTTCAGGTGGGAAATGGTAGTGTGGCGTGCAATAGAAATGGAGTCATCAGTTGATCTGTTTGGACGGTATGTGAATTGGAGTTGGTCTAGGGTTTCTGGGATGAGGGTGTTGATGTGAGCCATTACTAGCCTTTCAACACACTTAATGGCTACAGACGTGAGTGCTATGGGTTGCTAGTCATTTAGGCAAGTTAACTTGGCTTTCTTGGGCACAGGAACGGTGATGGTCGGCTTGAAAGACTCGGTCAAGGACAGGTTGAAAATGTCAGTGAATACACTTGCCAGTTGATTAGAGAATACTCCGAGTACACGTTTTGGTAATCCATCTGGCCCTGCGTCCTTGTGAATGTTGACCTGTTTAAGGTTTTACCCACATCGGCTATGGAGAGCACACAGTAGTCCGGAACAGCTGTTTTTCTCATGTATGCTTCAGTGTTGCTTGCATTGAAGTGGGCTTTGAAGTCATTTAGCTCGTCTAGTAGGCTCATGTCGCTGGGTAGTTTGTGGCTGGGCTTCCCTTTGTAACCTGTAATAGTTTGCAAGTGTTGCCATATCAGACGAGCGTTAGAGCTGGTGTAGTAGAATTCAATCTTAGTCCTTTATTGACCCTTTGCCTGTTTGACGGTTCTTCAGAGGGCATAGCGGGATTTCTTGTAAGCGTTGGGATTTCCTTGAAAATGGCAGCTTTACCCTTTACCCTTTAGCTCAATGCGGATTTTGCCTGTAATCCATGGCTTCTGGTTGGGATATGTACGCACGGTCACTGTGGGGACGACGTCATCGATGCACTTGTTGATGAAGCCGGTGACAGGTGACAGTCGGATGAATCCCGGAATGTATTCCAGTCGGTGCTAGCAAATCAGTCCTGTGGTTTAGCGTCGCCAAAATCTTACCACTTCCGTGTTGAGCGAGTCACTGTTACTTCCCACATCCTGTGTGCATGTACTTGTGCTTGTGTGAGATTACGTGTGCACACGTGGTGTGTGTGTGTGTGTGTGTGTGTGTGTGTGTGTGTGTGTGTGTGTGTGTGTGTGTGTGTGTGTGTGTGCGCGCGCGCGTGTGTCTATGTGGTAAAAGTACACGCCATTTTCAGCCTCTTGCTCTGACTGCGTCAACAGTGAAATTCTAATCTCACCTGGTCCAATCATCAAGCTTGACCTTTCACCTCTCATCAATGATATTCGTTGAGCTTTTGAAGACTTCCAACTGCCTATTTTCAGGAAGGAACATTACAGAATATTCTGTAAATATTCTGTTTCGAACAGACATTCTTTTCAGCATGAGGAATGGAATTGTGTCTTCTCCATAATGTTCATTACATCGTTCTATCTGACATGGTGTCACGACTATCACCGAAGGTGGCTCCCCTTCCCGTTCGGGTGGTGCTCGGCGGTCGTCGTCACCGGTCTACTAGCTGCTACCCATCCCTTTTCCCCTTTTCGTTTTGTTCGGTCTAATTGGTTTCACCTGTTCCTTGTTTGTGGTTTTGGGTTGGGCTTATTTAAGTTCAGTTAGCCCGCCTGTGTTCGTGCGGGCTTGTTTGCTGTTTTTGGTACAGGAGTGTCCTGTCATTGATTTTCCGGTGTACAGCGTATGTACCGGTGTTGTACATTATGGAGTGTTTGACGCCTGTGTTCGGCTTTACCCTCTTTTGTTCTCTGTGATTGTTACAGAATAAATGTTTTTTCCGAATCCTCTGCTCTCTGCACCTGACTCCACACCCATCACTCTTCGAATCCTGACACATATTCTGAACATTCAAAACTCCTGCATTTATTTATAACCCCTGTGTCTTACAGGCATGTCTGGCTCATTGTGCTACAGTGACTCAGATAATGAAGTCACATGAAATATACATTCTGAGATTGCTGTGTTCGCTGCCAATGGCTGATTTGGGAAACAAATATTTGGATGACATGGATTGGGGAAATCTCAGGTGGTGTTGCAATAAAGAGTGTGTCACCCCTGCAATACCCACGACTTACAGTTTATGAGTGTTTGTATCCCAACAATTCAAAATGTTAATCATTGATCTGAGTTTTGTTAACTAAAATGTAAGTTTTGGCTGACAGTGAGAATTATGGTTCTCTGGGAGCAGCGATATTGAGTAGAGGATTATTTTTTGTTTGGGAATCAAATGATGGATCACATTGGTCCATCACGTCATTGCTGTAAATGAACCACATTTTCTGAGTGGATTGTCATCCTCATTAAACATGTACACCACCATACAGTAGCTATAAAAAGATTATCTCATTTTCATGTATGCATTTCAGTGTGAGCTGACAATGCAAAATGGATGTAAAAAAACACACACACACACACACACACACCTACACCCCCCCAACACACACACACACACACACACACACACACACACACACACACACACACACACACACACACACACACACAGATTCTGCTGTATAAGTGGAAGCAGGGAAAAGCACATTGGGGCGCTGGAAGTCATTAAGAAAAGCAATATTCTGCTGAAATTGCATCAGCGTTGTTGCTCGATAAATGTTTTTTTTACTTGTTTTCTATGGAGTCATATAACCTCCAACTGCTGCTATTCTTAGTAAAACACACGCAGGCAGAAACCAGTTCCCCGATATTGTATTTCTTTGTTGTTTTTCTATTTATTTATTTGTTGTTTACTTACTTTCTATTGACATGGGTATCAGGGACAGGACATTGACTTTAGAGGGTGGAGTACCATAGTATGAGTCATAATACCCATTAAACCTAGCGGTCAAACAGGGAAATGGTTCCAATTGTTTTTCAACCATTTTTTATTATCCGAAGGGGATTTTAGAAACAGGGCTGTGATTGGTGTAGTCTTACCCTGACTTGACGTTTCGAGAACCATGTAAACCTCTCCTGTATTTACCCCCCAATCAAATGCTAATTAGCTGCTAATGTGTCCATCATAAAGAAATACAAATGCCATGATGATACGGACAACACTGCCGAATCAAGGCAAAGGTAAGAACATCTGGATTAACTATCTAATGTTAACTAACTAAATGTAGAAATGAATAACTTGCCAAAATGTATTTATAATCGACAATTCTATGAAATGTCTTGTTCAAGTTTTAAATTGAAATAATACCTGTGCCTACGAAGGTGTCAGCTGACGGGATGACGAGATGACGTGCAGGAGCTTGCAGGGATGTGTAGTTTTGTATTTTCGATTGTGTAGTTTAGTATTTTCGATTGTGTGGTTTTGTTTGAATATATTGATAAAAGTCATGTTGTCCGAGAGAGATTTACATGGTTATCAAAACATCATGCCAGGGTAAGACTACACCAAACACAGCCCTTATTTTTAAGTGTTTCTAAAATCCCTAACGGGAAAAATTAATGGTGTAAAAACCATTTCCCTGTTTGACCGCTAGGTTTTATGGGTATTATGACACCTCCACTGTGGGGCTCTATGGTGGAGCAATGATTCAGGTGCAAGGTCATTTGAGCTTTGGCCTTCGACCTTTAGAACAGCGTGGAGGCGACACAGATTTAGACTCAACCAAATTATTGCTGATCGATATACAATTAGAGAGACGTCGAAAGACAAAAGTGAAAGTGAAATATGTAGATATAGGAAAGGGTATGAAAATAGTAAAAAAAAATACAAATAACGAAGTTATACTTTTAATTCAAATGTAACAATACTTTATATATAAATATATATATATATATATCATGTGAAGGATGACTGCATCAGTGGTGTGTGTAAAAACAGGAGTTTCCTGTGTGTAAAAATGTTATTGATGCAGTAAGTACATGCCTCTGCAACCTACTGCCTTCTAATGTCACAGGGCAGAGGAGTTACATCAGACCACGCTAGAATGGACCTGAAGGCAGCATTTACCACACAATGAGAGCTTCAGGGGCATCGCTGGACCGTGAAGTACAGAGAAGGACAGATAGCATGAAGAGGTGTCAGAAGACAAAGGAGGACTGAAGTCATTTCTAGAGGTATTTCACCCTGGGTCAGGCGGTCGGTCTTAAATAGACTTGAAGAGTAAAAATGAGCTTTAGCAGCATGAGAGAGAGGTTCAGCAGCTTGAGAGAGAGGTTCAGCAGCGTGAGAGAGCTACAGCAGCATGAGAGAGAGGTTCAGCAGCGTGAGAGAGCTACAGCAGCATGAGAGAGAGGTTCAGCAGCGTGAGAGAGAGGGTTCAGCAGCATGAGAGAGAGGTTCAGCAGCATGAGAGAGAGGTTCAGCAGCGTGAGAGAGAGGTTCAGCAGCGTGAGAGAGAGGTTCAGCAGCATGAGAGAGAGGTTCAGCAGCGTGATAGAGAGGTTCAGAAATGTGAGAGAGAGGTTCAGCAGCATGAGAGAGAGGTTCAGCAGCGTGAGAGAGCTACAGCAGCATGAGACAGAGGTTCAGCAGCGTGAGAGAGCTACAGCAGCATGAGAGAGAGGTTCAGCAGCGTGAGAGAGAGGTTCAGCAGCGTGAGAGAGAGGTTCAGCAGCGTGAGAGAGCTACAGCAGCATGAGAGAGAGGTTCAGCAGTGTGAGAGCTACAGCAGCATGAGAGAGGTTCAGCAGCGTGAGAGAGAGCTTCAGTACCGGGAGAGAGAGCTTCAGTACCGGGAGAGAGAGCTTCAGCAGAGTGAGAGAGCTTCAGCAGAGTGAGAGAGAGATTCAGCAGAGTGAGATAGCTTCAGCAGAGTGAGAGAGAGATTCAGCAAAGTGAGATAGCTTCAGCAGCGTGAGAGAGAGATTCAGCAGAGTGAGAGAGCTTCAGCAGCGTGAGAGAGAGATTCAGCAGAGTGAGAGAGCTTCAATAGTGTGAGAGAGCTTCAGCAGCGTGAGAGAGTTTCAGCAGCGTCAGAGAGTTTCAGCAGCGTGAGAGAGACCTTCAGCACTGTGAGAGAGACCTTCAGCAGTGTGAGAGAGTTTCAGCAGTGTCAGAGAGTTTCAGCAGCGTCAGAGAGTTTCAGCAGCTTGAGAGAGACCTTCAGCAGCGTGAGAGAGTTTCAGTTGCATGAGAGAGACCTTCAGCAGCATGAGAGCGTTTCAGCAGCGTCAGAGAGCTTCAGGAGGATTCAGAGAACTTGTCTCACTGTGCAGTTTGTGTGGCCAGTGTAGCCTCTCATTGATCACAGTGAATCCATTTCACACAGCTAGGCATACACTACGTGTTGCAGTATAGTTTGGCTACACTTAACAAACCACTCTCTTCATTCTCCTATTTCTCTCTTCTCTAGTCTATTGCACACGCAAGTATACATTTCTCCTGCTGGCAGCCTTACCATGACAATCTCTCACACACAATGATCTCTGGCATACAACCACAAAACAGCCTACTGCTGAGCATCTCTCTCTCTCTCTCCTTCTTCCCTCTCTTCTCGCTCTCCCTCCCTCCTCCTTCTCTCCCTCCCTCCTCTCTCTCATCTCTCTCCCTCCTCTCTCGTCTCTCTCCCTCCCTCCTCCCTCTCTCTCTCTCCCTCCCTCCTCCTTCTCTCCCTCCCTCCTCCTTCTCTCCCTCCCTCCTCACTCTCATCTCTATCCCTCCACTCTCTCGTCTCCCTCCCTCCTCGCTCTCTTCTTTCTCCATGGTCCATGTTCGCTGACTTTGGTAATTTCACACTCATCTCCTGTCTCTCTGGCGATCCCTCTTTCATAGTTCTGGCCTAGAGCCTTCTGGTTGCCTTGGCGCTGGCATGAAGCATCCTTTACTGTGTGTGTGCATGTGTGTGTGTGTGTGTGTGTGTGTGTGTGTGTGTGTGTGTGTGTGTGTGTGTGTGTGTGTGTGTGTGTGTGTTCGTGTGTGTGTGTGTGTGTGTGTGTGTGTGTGTGTGTGTGTGTGTGTGTGTGTGTGTGTGTGTGTGTGTGTGTGTGTGTGTGTGTGTGTGTGTGTGTGTGTGTGTGTGTGTGTGTGTGTGTGTGTGTATGTGAGTGTCTTTGTTTCAGTTTGTGGTCTGAAGTTTCCCCAGAACTCTGTTAGATATTCTGCACTACAGAAATGAAGAGAAAGAGAGAGAGAGAGAGAGAGAGAGAGAGAGTGAGAGAGAGAGACAGAGAGACAGAGAGAGAGAGAGAGAGAGAGAGAGAGAGAGAGAGAGAGGGAGAGAGAGAGAGAGAGAGAGAGAGGAGCATAGGGCTAATCAGATGATCACCAGCAGTCTCTCAGCACCCTAAATAATATTGGATCCTCCAGGTCCTATAGGTTTCATCCCTGATCCCTGTTCCTAACCCTAACCCTAACCCTAACCTTAACCCTATCCTAACCCTAACCCTAACCTTAAACCTATCCCTAACCCTAACCCTAACCTTAATCCTACCCTAACCCTAACCCTAACCTTAACCCTAATCCTAATCCTAATCCTAACCCTAACCCTAAGCTTAAACCTAACCCTAACCCTAACCTTAACCTCCATAACTCTCCCGGTAGAACTCTGGACCAGGTACTGACTCCTGACCTGGGCGAACAGCCCACACCTAATCTTATTATTTTCCCGATTCTGGATCCGTATCCCTATCTCCCCCATCCTATCCCTGTCCTCCAACCTCAGACCTTTCCCAGACCTCCTTTTCCTATTCCCCCCAACAGACACAGAACCCCAGATTATACCCATTATCAGCACCTTCTCAGACATAAGTCTCTTTCACCCAAACACAACGCACATCCCCCCACTTCAGGAATTCAGACCCATATCAGCTTTCTGCAGAAACCCCAACATAAGGGATTTCTTAATTTTTGCAAAATTGTCCAATAAACCCACTCCTAAACCACCCATTGAAGAACAGTATTATAGACAACTTTCACAAATTCAAAATCCACATGCGCAAACCTCTAGTCCTATCTCACAACTCATGACCATTCAAAGCACACATATTGTCTATGCCATAACATGCTCATTATGCCATAACATTTATACAGGAGAACCGGTCACACAGTCTTGACATGCCTCAAACAGCATTTCTATACAATTGGAAAGAACATATAACAAACAGACCTTGTCCAACATTTTTAAATCCACCCAACAACCTCCCTCTGCATTACCGGTCTGGAGACGAAATCCACCCAACAACCTCCCTCTGCATTACCGGTCTGGAGACGAAATCCACCCAACAACCTCCCTCTGCATTACCGGTCTGGAGACGAAATCCACCCAACAACTTCCCCCTGCATTACCGGTCTGGAGACGAAATCCACCCAACAACCTCCCTCTGCATTACCGGTCTGGAGACAAAATCCTCCTGGACCACAGGCCAGAGAAAAGCGGTTGAATCCAGGTGGATATCAACACTTAATAGTTTGGCTCCACTGGGTATGAATATCAAGGAATTATAGAAAACACTAACAGTGGGAGGGAGGGGGGGGGGCTAATTAAGAGGGCTGGAAGGGCCACTGAAATGAGGAGGAAGTTCAAATAAATATATATATTTTTTTAAAAGCATTTGATTGCTCAACCTGATGGTGTCATTTTTTGTATTTTGGGCTGAATTGTATTATATTACACATTTTAGCATGGCATGTAATCATTTCATTTCACCCACCCCCCTTCTTTGTTGGGGAGGGGGGGATATCGAATGATCTAAATGAGTATATATTTAAATATTTATTTTATTTTTTAATTATCTAATTGATCTGGTATGCATGTTTTAATGTGATTTTATATTAAATTTGGCTTAAGGTTAAACCTTTCACTCCCAGGTTGTTTTTGATGATGGTCTTCCTCCTGCTTTTGAATTGTTGTGGGTGACCCCTCAGAGCTCTCGGCCTCTCATGTCCTCCCACTTTCTCCAGACCGGTCAAAGGTGCAATAGGCCCGTGCAACCCAAGGTTTGTCACCAATACAAACATAAACCCTTTTTAAACCTAACCCTAACCCTAACCCGTGCATCCCAGGGTTTGTCACCAATACAAACATAAACTCTCTTAAACCTAACCCTAACCCTAACCCGTGCAACCCAAGGTTTGTCACCAATACAAACATAAACGGTCTTAAACCTAACCCTGTCCCTAACCCTGACCCTGACCCTGACCATAACCGTGACCGTGACCCTGACCCTGACCCTGACCCTGACCCTGACCCTAACCCTTACCCTTAACCTAACCCTAACCCTAACCCTGACCCTGAACCTAACCCTGACCCTGACCCTGACCCTGACCCTGACCCTGACCCTAACCCTAACCCTAACCCTAACCCTAACCCTAACCCAACCCTAACCCTGACCCTGACCCTGACCCTGTGTGTGTGTGTGTGTGTCTGTGTTTGTTTGCGTGTGTGTGTGTGTGTGTGTGTGTGTGTCTGTGTGTCTGTGTGTGTGTGTGTCTGTGTCTGTGTCTATGTATGTGTGTGTCTGTGTCTGTGTGTGTGTGTGTGTGTGTGTTTGTGTTCGTGCGTGCGTGCATGTGTGTGTGTGTGTTTGACAGTGTGTGTGTGTGTGTGTATGTGTTTGTATGTGTGAAAAATGTTTCCTGTCTGTAAGCCTCCTCCTCCATGGCCCAGTTAGCTATTGGCTGATCTGTATTATTGAGGCCTGCGCGACGTTTGGTGACTAACAGAAAGAGACAAGCATGGGGGATAAGCTGACAATATTTAGAAGGGCAGTAGCATACGTATCTACAGGGTGTAAACTATAAAGCACACCGTGTCTGGATTGAAATGTAGGTGACAGATGAATCTCCTTCCTGTGCATCGACATGTGACATCCTAGATGCCTTCTACGTCCTAAACAGAGATCTCAGTAGACATTACATAAACATTGTGAATAAAGCTCAAGTCTCAACATTCTGAGGGGTGTTTATCAATATGAGGTGTGTGTGTGTGTGTTTGCGTGTGTGAGTGTGTGTGTGTTTGTTTGTGTGTCTGCATGTGTGTGTGTGTGTGTGTGTGTGTGTGTGTGTGTGTGAGTATATATGTCAGGTGAGTGTGGTGTGTAAATGCCAGGCTGTCAGACCTAGTGTGTCAGGAAGAGCAGTCGTGAAGTGACAGACAGGTGTGGCATTTACCTTTAGGTTTTGTACTATAAACACCATCCATCTCTGTCACGCACACACACAAACTCACACACCACACACACACACACGCACGCACGCACGCACACACACACACACACACACACACGCACACACACACGCACGCGCGCGCACACACACACAGAGTGATCCGGTGGCCAGGGAGTGATCGGCAGCCACTCCCTGTCAGGATGGGTAGCAGGATGGGTGGCAGGCTGGGTGTCAGGATAGGTGTCGGCTGTGTGTCAGTCTGGGTGTCAGGATGGGTAGCAGGATGGGTGTCAGGATGGGTGTCAGGCTGGGTGTCAGGATAGGTGTCGGGCTGTGTGTCAGTCTGGGTGTCAGGATGGGTAGCAGGATAGGTGTCAGGATGGGTGTCCGGATGGGTGTCAGGATTGGTGTCAGACTGGGTGCCAGTCTGTGTAGCAGGATGGGTGTCAGGCTTGGTGTACGGCTGGGTTTAATGTTTGATGGCAGGTTGGGTGTCAGGATGGGTGTCAGGCTGGGTGTCAGGCTGGGTGTCAGGATGGGTAGCAGGATGGGTGTCAGTCTGTGTAGCAGGATGGGTGTCAGGCTTGGTGTCAGGCTGGGTTTAATGTTTGATGGCAGGTTGGGTGTCAGGATGGGTTTCAGGATGGGTGTCAGGATGGGTTCCAAGATGGGTGTCAGGATGGGTTCCAAGATGGGTGTCAGGATGGGTAGCAGGATGGGTGTCAGGATGGGTAGCAGGGTGGGTAGCAGGATGGGTTCCAAGATGGGTGTCAGGATGGGTAGCAGGATGGGTGTCAGGATGGGTAGCAGGGTGGGTAGCAGGATGGGTGTCAGGATGGGTTCCAAGATGGGTGTCAGGATGGGTAGCAGGATGGGTGTCAGGATGGGTAGCAGGATGGGTGTCAGGATGGGTAGCAGGATGGGTGTCAGGATGGGTAGCAGGGTAGGCAGCAGGATGGATAGCAGGATGGGTGTCAGGATGGGTAGCATGATGGGTGTCAGGATGGGTGTCAGGATGGGTAGCAGGATGGGTTCCAAGATGGGTGTCAGGCTGGGTGTCAGTCTGTGTAGCAGGATGGGTGTCAGTCTGTGTAGCAGGATGCCTAGCAGGATGGGTGTCAGGATGGGTGTCAGGCTGGGTGTCAGGCTGGGTGTCAGTGTGTGTAGCAGGATAGGTGTCAGTCTGTGTAGCAGGATGGGTGTCCGGCTGGGTGTCGTGATGGGTAGCAGGATGGGTGTCAGGGCGGGTAGCAGGATGGGTGTCAGGATGGGTGTCAGGGTGGATAGCAGGATGGGTAGCAGGATGGGTGTCAGGATGGGTGTCAGGATGGGTGTCGGGATGGGTAGCAGGATGGGTAGCAGGATGGGTGTCAGAATGGGTGTCGGTCTGGGTGTCAGGATGGGTAGCAGGATGGGTGTCAGGGTGGGTGTCTGGATAGGTGAACGGATGGGTAGCAGGATGGATGCCAGGCTGGGTGTCAGGATGGGTAGCAGGATGGGTAGCAGTATGGGTGTCGGGGTGGGTAGCAGGATGGGTAGCAGGATGGGTGTCAGGATGGGTGTCAGGATGGGTGTCGGATGGGTAGCAGGATGGGTAGCAGGATGGGTGTCAGGATGGGTGTCAGGATGGGTGTCAGGATTGGTAGCAGGATGGGTGTCGGGATGGGTGCCAGGATGGGTGTCAGGATGGGTGTCAGGATGGGTGTCAGGATTGGTAGCAGGATGGGTGCTGTGTCAGCAGTAATACAATAATTGCTGTGCAAAATGCACCAATAAAGCACGTATTGTAGTATTACAGTATTGTAGTGTTAGAGCATTAGAGTAGAATAGTTATAGAGTTTTGTAGTATTGTAGTATTATACTATTGTAGTTTTAGAGCATTGTAGTATTGTAGTATTGCAGTATTGTATTTAATGTTTTTTATTTATTTCACCTTATTTAGCCAGGTACATGTCACATTCGTCGAAAGGAGCGGACCAAGGCACAGCGTGCGTAGAGTTCGACATACGTTATTACAAAGTGAAATAAACGAGCGTCCAGTACAGAGCGCACTTAGGCACTAACTGAAAACAATATCCCACAACGCAGGAGGGCAAAGGACCACAAGTAGGCTCCAGCCATGGAGCTGGGTTGGACGTCATGCCTAGACTGGGCACCGGTGCAGAGGAAGGATCCGGCCATGGAGCTGGGTTGGATGCCATACCTGGAGTGGGCACCAGCGCAGTTGAAAGCTCCGGCCATGTTGCGTCACTGGACGCAATGCCTTGACTGGATATCGGCGCAGGTTGCACCGGACTGGTGACACGCTCTTCAGGGCGAGTGCGGGGAGCCGGCACAGGATGTACCTAGCTGGGGAGGCTCACCGGAGGACTGGTACGTGGAGCCGGCACAGGACGTACCGGGCTGGGGAGGCGCACCGGAGGCCTGGTGCATGGAGCTGGCACAGGTTGCACCGGACTGGTGACACGCTCTTCAGGGCGAGTGCGGGGAGCCGGCACAAGACGTAGAGGGCTGAGGAGGCTCGCTGGAGGCCTTGTGCGTGGAGCCGGCACAGGTTGCACCGGACTGGTGACACGCTCCTCAGGGCGAGGGCGAGGAGCCGGCACAGATGGCACCGGACTGATGAGACACTCTTCCAAACGCCTGCGCTGCAGCATACTCCTCGCTAACACCTCTTTCCGATATCCCTCCTTAATTTGCTCCATCCCAGACAAGCTCTGGCTCTCTACGTGGCTCGACCGCCCGCCCCATGTGTTCCCCCCAAAATATTGGAGTTTCTGTGGCCGCGGACCCCGGCATCGTCGCTGTCCTCCTATATTCCTTGGCGACTCAAGGCACTCCCAGGAATCCCAGGTCGACAATAAATGACTGATTAGTTCCATAAAGTTTATGTCATTTATGTCCAAATAGCCACTTGTTGTTAACGTGTTCAGCCCAGTAATCCATCTTCATGAGGCGCAGGCACTTCATCCAGACAAAACTCGAAAAGTTCCATTACAGTCCTTTAGAAACCTATCAAACGATGTATGGAATAAATCTTTAGGAAGTTTTTAACATAAAACATCAATAACGTTCCAACCGGAGAATTCCTCTGTCTTCAGAAAAGCACTGGAACGAGAGGTAACTCTGTCGGGAGCGAGCATCATGAGACCAAGGCTCTCTGTCAGACCACTGACACAAAGAAGTGGTCTAGTGGAAGCCATAGGAAGTGCAACTTTATCCATATCTCAATGTGTATTCGGTAAGCCAAGCTTTGAAAAACTACCCTCTACCCTCTACTTCTCTCATTCCCCGTCCTTCTACCCTCTATCCTCTACTTCTCTCATTCCCCCGTCCTTCTCTCATTCACCCCTCCTTCTACCCTCTACCCTCTACCATCTACTTCTCTCATTCCCCATCCTTCTACCCTCTATCCTCTACTTCTCTCATTCCCCCGTCCTTCTCTCATTCCCCCGTCCTTCTACCCTCTACACTCTACTTCTCTCATTCCCCCGTCCTTCTACCCTCTACCCTCTATCCTCTACTTCTCTCATTCCCCCGTCCTTCTACCCTCTACACTCTACTTCTCTCATTCCCGTCCTTCTACCCTCTATCCTCTACTTCTCTCATCCCCCCGTCCTTCTACCTCTCTACCTTCTACACTCGACTTCTCTCATTTCCCCATCCTTCTACCCTCTACCCCCTACCCTCTACTTCTCTCATTCCCCCGTCCTTCTACCCTCTACCCTCTACTTCTCTCATTCCCCCGTCCTTCTACCCTCTACTTCTCTCATTCCCCCGTCCTTCTACCCTCTACCCTCTACCCTCTACTTCTCTCATTTCCCTGTCCTTCTACCCTCTACCCTCTACCCTCTACTTCTTTCATTCTCACCTTCCTTCTACCCTCTACTCTCTCCCTCTCTCATACTCCTCTTCCATCTACCCTCTACCCTCTCTCCTTCTTCCCTTCCCGGTACCTTCTACCCTCTCCCTCTCTCTAATTTCCTCCCTCCTCTCCTCCTCCTACGTGTCTTAAATGATTGTATTCTATGAAAATGGACAATGACAGTTGAGCGTTTAAGACGGGCCCAGTCCTTTGCTGAAAACTCCTCTCTTATCTACCTCGAACACATGTTAGTCATTTCCCAGCATATCTATCAATATTATGTGTGTTTGTGTTTGTGTCTGTGTGTGTGTGTGTGTGTGTGTGTGTGTGTGTGTGTGTGTGTGTATGTGTGTGTGTGTGTGTGTGTGTGTGTGTGTGTGTGTGTGTGTGTGTGTGTGTGTGTGTGTGTGTGTGTGTGTGTGTGTGTGTGTGTGTGTGTGTGTGTGTGTGTGCAACAAGCAGTCACTGCAGAATCTGACGTTTGTCTATAAACGTAACATTTCTTTTAGGTGTTAATTCATATGGGTTGGGATAGTTTAACTCCACTAGGGTAGGGGGCAGCATTCTAAATATTGGATGAAAAGCATGCCCAAATTAAACTGCCTGCTACTCAGGCCCAGAAGATTGGATATGCATATAATTAGTAGATTTGGATAGTAAACACTCTAAAGTTTCCAAAACTGTTAAAATAATGTTTGGGAGTATAACATAACTGATATGGCAGGAGGAAACCCGAGGAAAATCCTACCAGGATGTACTATTATTTTGAAAGGCTGTTTTTCCATTGAAAGCCTATCCACCATACAAAGACTTATGACCCAGTTCACAAGCTCTATGGCTTCCTCTACGTGTAGCCAGTCTTTAGGCACTGTTTCAGGCTTTTACTCTGAAAAATTAGGGAGATACAGCACTTTCAATCAGTGGCCAGTGGAAATTTCCATTCATCAGCCATGCGCCTGATCAGGAACGCGCCTTTCTTGTTTTTCCTTTCCTATTGATGAAGCTTTTGTCCGGTTGAAATATTATTGATTATTTATGACAAAAAACAACCGGATGATTAATTTTAAGCATCGTTTGGCATGTTTCTACAAACTTTTATTGTACTTTTTAAAACCTTTAAGTCTTGACTTGGTGCACGCGCCGATATAGGGGGCGCTATTTTAAGTTTTGGATGAAAAATGTTCCCGTTTTAAACAAGATATTTTGTTATGAAAAGATGCTCGACTA
>NC_092170.1:37369994-37454994 GCF_045791955.1 Oncorhynchus clarkii lewisi
TCGCGCTCTTTCTGTCTCTCTCTGTGTCTCTCTCTCTTTGATTTTATCTCTGTGTCTCTCTGTGTCTTTCTCTCTTTGTCTTTTTCTCTTTCTCTCCCTCTGTGTCTCTCTGTCTCAATTCAATTCTATTCAATTTAAAGGGCTTTATTGGCATGGGAAATATGTGTTAACAATGCCAAAGCAAGTGATGTAGATAATAAACAAACGTTAAATATTATGTGATATTAGTTAAAGTACAAAGGGAAAATAAATAAACCAATATTGGTTGTCACAAATGTTGCTGCTGTGATGGCACACTGGTATTTCACCCAGAAGATATGGGGAGTTTATCAACATTTTGAATTCTTTGTGGATCTGTGTAATCTGAGGAAATCTCTCTCTCTCTCTCTCTCTCTCTCTCTCTCTCTCTCTCTCTCTCTCTCTCTCTCTCTCTCTCTCTCTGTCATATGTCAAGGCAGGCAGACAAAAAGAGACAGAAGACATGTAATTGTTCTTGCTTTCTATCCTTATATGCAATCTTTCAGTCTCCCTCTCTTTCAGTCTCCCTCTCTTTCAGTCTCCCTCTCTTTCAGTCTCCCTCTCTTTCAGTCTCCCTCTCTTTCAGTCTCCCTCTCTATCAGTCTCATTCTCTATCAGTCTCCCTCTCTATCAGTCTCCCTCTCTTTCAGTCTCCCTCTCTTTCAGTCTCCCTCTCTTTCAGTCTCCTTCTCTTTCAGTCTCCCTCTCTTTCAGTCTCCCTCTCTATC
Organism: Oncorhynchus clarkii lewisi; assembly: GCF_045791955.1. Classification (NCBI taxonomy): domain Eukaryota; kingdom Metazoa; phylum Chordata; class Actinopteri; order Salmoniformes; family Salmonidae; genus Oncorhynchus; species Oncorhynchus clarkii. The sequence continues at coordinate 37,370,741 of NC_092170.1, forward strand.
AGTCTCATTCTCTATCAGTCTCCCTCTCTATCAGTCTCCCTCTCTTTCAGTCTCCCTCTCTTTCAGACTTCCTCTCTTTCAGTCTCCCTCTCTTTCAGTCTCCCTCTCTTTCAGTCTCCCTCTCTTTCAGTCTCCTTCTCTTTCAGTCTCCCTCTCTTTCAGTCTCCCTCTCTATCAGTCTCCTTCTCTATCAGTCTCCCTCTCTATCAGTCTCCCTCTCTTTCAGTGTCCCTCTCTTTCAGACTTCCTCTCTTTCAGTCTCCCTCTCTTTCAGTCTCCCTCTCTTTCAGTCTCCCTCTCTTTCAGTCTCCTTCTCTTTCAGTCTCCCTCTCTTTCAGTCTCCCTCTCTATCAGTCTCCTTCTCTATCAGTCTCCCTCTCTATCAGTCTCCCTCTCTTTCAGTCTCCCTCTCTTTCAGTCTCCCTCTCTATCAGTCTCCTTCTCTATCAGTCTCCCTCTCTATCAGTCTCCCTCTCTTTCAGTCTCCCTCTCTATCAGTCTCCTTCTCTATCAGTCTCCCTCTCTATCAGTCTCCCTCTCTTTCAGTCTCCCTCTCTTTCAGTCTCCCTCTCTTTCAGTCTCCTTCTCTATCAGTCCTGCTGTTATGATAGTGTACTTGTCGAAAGGGAGGCCTGGTGGTCTTGGTGTGTAGGTACAGTAGCTGTGATGCATGGCCACATTCCCCATCCTCTGGGCTTTACAGCGCTAGTAGAGCACGATAAGCACACAGCAGCATTTTAAACCTTAATTAAAGCCATTAATTAACTAATTAATGAATAATCAATAAAAGCATAATCTAAAGAGTTACTCAACCATGGGAAGCTTTTCACCTGTGGCTTTTTCCTCCCTCTTTATTTCTCTCTTCTACCAGTCTTCTCCTTTAACACCTTCCTCCCCCATCCCTCCATCTCTCCATCCCTCTATCTCTCCATCCCTCTATCTCTCCATCCCTCTCTCCTCTCTGGGGTATAGTTAGTAATTACAGTGACAAGAGGGACAGTCCCACCTCCTCTGGTTGAACTAGCCTACACGAGGTGATAAACTCTGAAATCAATCAAACCCTCAAAGTAATCTCCCTTTCACTCTCATATATATTCTCTCTCTCTCTCTCTCTCTCTCTCTCTCTCTCTCTCTCTCTCTCTCTCTCTCTCTCTCTCCCCTTCTTATTCTTCTTGGTCAATCAGTCTCTCAATATGTGTATGCACGTTTGCATGCATGAGCGTGTGGACATTTCTCATCTGCCGAAGACTGATGATTTAAGCTCAATTTAGCCAAGATGGCGATTCAGCTTTGGGTTGCCTGGCAACAGTACTTGAGAGGGAAGAATAAAACATTATTTTTTTTATAGGGCAGAATTCACAATGATTCTCCAGACGTGGGGACTATGAGACAAATCTGTGATTAAAATCGAATTAATGTAACATTTCAATGAACATTAAACGGCACACTGAGTTACATCACACAGAGCCAAGGCAGTGAACAAGCAAATTAGGAATTAAAAAGAATAATTCATTGTTTACAATTAGACCGCTTAATTCACAGACAACCATTGTACTACAATAAGATGGATGTGTATAGCCCAAAAATATATATGTATATTCTTCCCTAAGTGATCTGTGCTCGATCAACTAGCGATCAGTCTTGAGGAGAGGATAAATCTGAGACTGACCACACTTTCTTTAAAAAAAGGTAACCATATTTTAGCTGATTGTTATTCATAATTCTTAGTGATACTCCACATGGTAAATTAGTTGCACATTGTTTACATTTCATGTTGTTTAAAGGCACGTTGAAAAAAAACGGTTAAACAAACATGATATAGCACTTAAAACCACAGCGTTTGAACTGATGTCATTATCAAGGAAAGGTTTTTTGCTGCATGAACATCGAATACCATGAGAGGGAATCAAAGGTTTTTCTTCAATATTTAATGCCGGAAACTAGAAAGGTTAGTCATGTCAAAGAGCAGAGTAAGGATTATTGAGATCAGAAGCTGTCTAATGCAAACATAAACAAACCAACACAAACACACACACACGCACACACACACACACACACACACACACACACACACACACACACACACACACACACAGAGAGAGAGAGAGAGAGAGAGAGATGGCCTAATGCTGTCCTCTTTGCCATACCAATGAGCAACTTCAAAGGGTTTCCTCTGAAAAAGCTTCTGCCTCTGATACCTTAAACAACTCCCCAGTATCTCTGATACCTTAAACAACTCCCCAGTATCTCTGATACCTTAAACAACTCCCCAGTATCTCTGATACCTTAAACAACTCCCCAGTATCTCTGATACCTTAAACAACTCCCCAGTATCTCTGATACCTTAAACAACTCCCCAGTATCTCTGATACCTTAAACAACTCCCCAGTATCTCTGATACCTTAAACAACTCCCCAGTATCTCTGATACCTTAAACAACTCCCCAGTATCTCTGATACCTTAAACAACTCCCCAGTATCTCTGATACCTTAAACAACTCCCCAGTATCTCTGATACCTTAAAACCTCTTGAAGCTAGGGGGAACTATTTTAATTTTTGGAAAAATAACGTCCCAAAGTAAACTGCCTATTTCTCAGGACCAGATGCTAGAATATGCATATAATTGACAGCATAGGATAGAAAACACTCTAAAGCTTCCCAAAACTGTAAAAATATTGTCTGTGAGTATAACAGAACTGATATTGCAGGCGAAATCCTGAGAAAAATCAGGAAGTGACTCTTATTTTGAAACCTCTGTCTTTCTATCCCTATTGCCCTTTGAAAGGGATATCAACCAGATTCCTTTTTCTGTGGCTTCCCTAAGGTGTCTGTAGCCTTTAGACGTAGTTTCAGGCCTTTATTTTGAAGAATGAGCGTAAACGTCCACATTGCATAAGTGGTCTGTTGTTGGCTCTCAGTGTGATTTTTGCACAAAACAGAATGGTAGCCATTTTTCCTCCCGGTCCTAGTGAAAAGCCAACTGTCCCGGTTTATATAATATCGAATAGATATTTGAAAAACACCTTGAGGATTGATTATAAAAAACGTTTGCCATGTTTCTGTCGATATTATGGATCTAATTTGGCGTTGTCATGACCGCAATTTCCGGTGGATTTCTCAACAAAACGTGGACATGAAACTGAGGTATTTCGGCTATAAAAATAATCTTTATGGAACAAAATGAACATTTGCTGTCTAACTGGGAGTCTCGTGAGTGAAAACATCCGAAGATCATCAAAGGTAAACGGTTAATTTGATTGCTTTTCTGATTTTCGTGACCAAGCTTCCTGATGCTAAGTGTACTTAACTTCTTACGTCGAGCAATCCCGTATCCGGGAGCGTAATCATAGCCTCAAGCTTTTTCACATATCTATTCGATGATAAGTCATTCGTGGCAGTTGAGTTTCTCCTCTGAAGCAAATGGAAAAATGCACGCAGCTGGAGATTACGCAATAATTGCAACGGAGGACACCAAGCGAGCACCTGGTAAATGTAGTCTCTTATGGTCAATCTTCCAATGATATGCCTACAAATACGTCACAATGCTGCAGACACCTTGGGGAAACGACAGAAAATGTAGGCTCATTCCTTGTGCATTCACAGCCATATAAGGAGACATTGGAACACAGCGCATTCAAAATCTGGGGCATTTCCTGTTTGAAATTTCATCTTGGTTTCGCCTGTAGCATCAGTTCTGTTGGCACTCACAGATAATATCTTTGCAGTTTGGGAAATGTCAGAGTGTTTTCTTTCCAAAGCTGTCAATTATATGCATAGTCGAGCATCTTATCGTGACAAAATATCTTGTTTAAACGTTTTTTTATCCCAAATTTAAAGAGCGCCCCCTATATCGAAGAAGTTAATGTATTGTCATGCGATCGAAAAACTTATATGAATATGAATATTTTTTGTAATATTATTTGACTGGGGAGCTATACTATTCAGGGATGGGTAGCGTCAAGAAGTTAACCTACACAGCCCAGAGCAGGGGAGGAAACCATTTGAGGAAGAGCTGAGAAGTAACCCTGGGAGGACACCCTGAGAGGAAACCCTGGGAGGAAACCCTGGGAGGACACCCTGGGAGGAACCCTGGGAGGAAACCCTGAGAGTACACCCTGGGAGGAAACCCTGAGAGTACACCCTGGGAGGAAACCCTGAGAGTACACCCTGAGAGGAACCCTGGGAGGAACCCCTGAGAGGACACCCTGAGAGGAACCCTGGGAGGAAACCTTGGGAGGACACCCTGGGAGGACACCCTGGGAGGAACCCTGGGAGGAAACCCTGAGAGTAACCCCTGGGAGGAAACCCTGAGAGGAACCCTGAGAGGAACCCCTGAGAGGAAACCTGAGAGGACACCCTGGGAGTACACCCTGGAGGACACCCTGGGAGGACACCCTGAGAGGAACCCTTGGATGAAACCCTGAGAGGAACCATTGGAGGAAACCCTGAGAGGAACCCCTGAGAGGAAACAAGACCAATGACCTCCGACCCATTTTTTCTATTTAGTGACCTTTTTCATGTTTATCTTAACTTTTTTGTTAAGAAAGTTCACGCTATTATCACATATGACTGCCGAGAACGTTTTGGACATCAGATCTTTAGCTACTCACCTCAGTTGCTGACCTTAATTTCGACTTCATCTTCGACTCATCAGCTCTGGATTCTGTTTACATTGTTCTCAATTCCCCACTTCCGATTACCAAAAAAGCGATGAGAAAATCGTCCGACACTCACCTTCAATTTACTGGCCAATGTTCAGTCACTTAGTAATAAGATTGATGAGCTTCGAACAAGGGTGTCCTTCCAGCTAGATGTGAGAAACTGCAACATTCTATGCCTCGCAGAGTCATGGCTCTCCTATTAAATTAATATTCATCTCGACATTTTCTCAATTCACCGTCATGACCAAACAATAGACTTGGGTAAATCAGAAGTGGGAGTGGTGTGCCACTTTGCCAATTGGTGTTCAGCTTTTGTTGTGAAGAAAATGTTGAGCTGTTATATCTTCTCCCTCGGGATGCTGTAGTGATTTGGCAAGGGCACTCAGATCCTGAAGAAGTTCTGCAGCTGCACCATTGACAGTATCTTGACAGGCTGCATCTCCACCTGGTATGGCAACTGCACCGTCCTCGACCGCAACAGTGGTGTGGACAGCAAAGTACATCACTGGGGCAGAACTATCTGCTGTCCAGCTCCTTTATAACAGGAGGTGTTTAATAAAAGCTAATTTGCCAAAGACAGCAGCCAACCAAGCCATATGGAGAGTTCTATGTGCTTCAGGCAAGCGGTACCAGAGCGGTACCTAGCTTCAGGCAAGCGGTACCGGAGCATCAGGTTTCCGACCAACAGGCTCACTAACAGCTTCTATCTCCAAGCAATTAGAATGTTGAATACCTAATCAATGGCTACCCGGACTATCTGTACGGACTACCTGCACTGGCTCAATGTATACTCACAGGTCTTTATCCACACACACACACACACACACACACACACACACACACACACACACACACACACGCACATGCACATGCATACACACACGCACACACACACACACACACACACACACACGCACACACACACACACACACACACACACACACAAGCGCACACACACACACACACACACACGCACACGCACACGCACATATACACACACACACACACCACACACACACACACTGACCCACCCTCTTCCTCTCCCACACACAAACTCTGTCCTGATGTCTCTATGCATTTTACACCATCGTACCCTCCAAACTTGGGTCTCGACCTCGCCCTGTGCAACTGGGTCCTGGACTTTCTGATGGGCCGCCCCCAGGTGGTGAGGGTAGGAAACAACATCTCCACCCCACTGATCCTCAACATTGGGGCCCCACAAGGGTGCGTTCTCAGCCCCCTCCTGTACTCCCTATTCACCCATCACAGAGTGCCCATGCACGCCTCCAACTCAATCATTAAGTTTGCAGACGACACTACAGTAGTAGGCTTGATTACCAACAACGACGAGACGGGAGGAGGTGAGAGCCCTACAGGGAGGAGGTGAGGGCCCTACAGGGAGGAGGTGAGGGCCCTACAGGGAGGAGGTGAGGGCCCTACAGGGAGGAGGTGAGGGCCCTACAGGGAGGAGGTGAGGGCCCTACAGGGAGGAGGTGAGGGACCTCGGAGTGTGGTGTGAGGAAAATAACCTCACAATCAACGTCAACAAAACAAAGGAGGTGATCGTGGACTTCAGGAAACAGCAGGAGCAGCCCCCTATCCACATCAACGGGACAGTAGTGGAGAAGGGGGAAAGTTTTAATTTCCTCGGCGTACACATCACGGACAAACTGAAATGGTCCACCCACACAGATAGCGTGGTGAAGTAGGCGCAGCAGCACATCTTCAACCTCAGGAGGCTGAAGAAATTTGTCTTGTCACCAAAAAAACTCACAAACTTTTACAGGTGCACAATCGAGAGCATCCCCTCGGGATGTATCACCGCCTGGTACGGCAGCTGCTCTGCCCATAACCGTAAGGCTCTCCAGAGGGTAGTGAGGTTTGCACAACGCATCACCGGGGGAAAACTACCTGCCCTCCAGGACACCTACACCACCCAATGTCACAGGAAGGCCAAAAAGATCATCAAGGACAACAATCACCTGAGCCACTGCCTGTTCCCCCCGCGATCATCCAGAAGGCGAGGTCAGTACAGGTGCATCAAAGCAGGGACCGAGAGACTGAAAAACAGCTTCTATCTCAAGGCCATCAGACTGTTAAAAACAGCCGTCACTAACATTGAGTGGCTGCTGCCAACACACTGACTCAACTCTATCCTCTTTAAAAATAAAACATTGGATGTAATAAATGTATCACTAGTCACTTTAAACATTCCACTTTATATAATGTTTACATACCCTACATTACTCATCTCATATGTATTGAACTGTACTATATACCATCTACTGCATCTAGCCTATGCCGCACGGCCGTTGCTCATCCATATATTTATATGTACATATTCTTATTCATTCCTTTGCAATTGTTTGTATAAGGTAGTTGTTGTGAAATTGTTAGGCATTGATAGATTACTTGTTCGATTACTTGTTACAAAATACTTCTAAACTGGAAGAACTTGGTATTTTTAAATCACTGATGAATGATCTTGAGACTGATTCCCTGACCTGTCAATGTTTTTAATTAGCTGTTTTTCATTTTGTTACACTCTTGTGATTCTATGGTTTTTACTAGATTACTTGTAGTTTTTCATGCTGTTTGTCTGTCATTTTTGTAATGACTTGGTGCTGCCTATCTTGGCCAGGACGCTCTTGAAAACGAGATTTTAAATCTCAATGAGCCCTTGGTTAAATAAAGGTTATATAAAAATATAAAAAATAAATAGATATTATTGCATGGTCGGAACGAGAAGCACAAGCATTTCACTACACTCACATTAACATCTGCTAACCATGTGTATGTGACCATTAACATCTGCTAACCATGTGTATGTGACCATTAACATCTGCTAACCATGTGACCAATAACATCTGCTAACCATGTGTATGTGACCAATAAAATGTCAATTTGATTTGATTTGATGTCCTTATGTCACTATGTCCTGATGTTTCTCTGTTCTGATGTTTCTCTGTCTTGACGTCTCTATGTACTGATTTCTCCATGGCCTGATGTCACTCGGTCCTGATATCTATATGTCCTGATGTCTCTATGTCCTGAAGTCTCTCTGTCCTGATGTCTCTCTGTCCTGAAGTCTCTCTGTCCTGATGTCTCTCTGTCCTCTGTCTCCATTCTCTGTTCCTCTGTCCAGATGTCTTTATGTCCTGATGTCTCCTGAAGTCTCTATGTCCTGATGTCTACTGTTGTCTCTATGTCCGGATGTCTCTTGATTTATCTCTGTCCAGATGTCTCTCTGTCCTCTGTCTCCATCCTCTGTTTCTCTGTCCAGATGTCTCTATGTCCTGATGTCTCCTGAAGTCTCTATGTTCTGATGTCTACTGTTGTCTCTATGTCCTGATGTCTCTTGATTTATCTCTGTCCTGATGTCTCTCTGTCCTGATGTCTCTATGTCCTGATGTCTCTCTGTCCTGGTGTCTCTCTGTCCAAATGTCTCTATGTCCTGATGTCTCCTGACGTCTCTCTGTCCTGATGTGTTCTGATGTCTCTCTGTCCTGATGTATCCTATCTCTTTTCCTGACGTCTCTCTGTCCTGATGTCTCTATGTCCTGATGTCTCCTGACATCTCTCTGTCCTGATGTGTTCTGATGTCTCTCTGTCCTGATGTATCATATCTCTTTTCCTGATGTCTCTATGTCCTGATGTCTCTATGTCCAGATGTCTCCTGATGTCTCTCTGTCCTGATGTCTCCTGATGTCTCTCTGTCCTGATGTCTCTCTGTCCTGATGTCTCTATGTCCCGATGTCTCTATGTCCTGATGTCTCCTGATGTCCCTATGTCTTGATGTCTCTGTCTCTCTGTCCTGATTTCTCTCTGTTCTGATGTCTCTCTATCCTCATGTCTCTCTATCCGCAGGTCTCTCTATCCAAATGTCTCTATTTCCTGATGTCTCACAATGTCCCTATGTCTTGATGTCTCTGTATCTCTCTGTTCTGATGTATCTCTGTTCTGATGTCTCTCTATCCTCATGTCTCTCTATCCAAATGTCTCTCTATCCTGATGTCTCAATAGTGATGTCTCCTGATGTCTCTACATCATGTCTCCTGTAGTCTCTCTGTCCTGATGTCTCTCTGTTCTGATGTCTCTCTATCCTCATGTTTCTCTATCCTCATGACTCTCTATCCAAATGTCTCTATGTCCTGATGTCTCCTAATGTCTCTCAGTCCTGATTTTTCTATGTCCTGATGTCTCTCTATCCTGATGTCTCGCTAATGATGTCTCATGATTTCTCGCTCGCCTGATGTCTCTCTCTCCTGATGTCTCGCTAATGATGTCTCGTGATGTCTCGCTCGCCTGATGTCTCTCTCTCCTGATGTCTCGCTAATGATGTCTCGTGATATCTCGCTCGCCTGATATCTCTCTCTCCTGAAATCTCTCTGTTCTAATGTCTCTCTGTCCTGATGTCTCTCTGTCCTGATGTCTCTCTATCCTGATGTCTCGCTAATGATGTCTCCTGATGTCTCTACATCATGTCTCCTGTAGTCTCTCTGTCCTGATGTCTCTCTGTCCTGATGTCTCTCTGTTCTGATGTCTCGCTAATGATGTCTCCTGATGTCTCTACATCATGTCTCCTGTAGTCTCTCTGTCCTGATGTCTCTCTGTTCTGATGTCTCGCTATCCTCATGTCTCTCTATCCTCATGTCTCTCTGTCCTGATGTCTCTCTGTTCTGATGTCTTTCTATCCTGATGTCTCGCTAATGATGTCTCCTGATGTCTCGCTCTCATGATGTCTCTCTCTCCTGATGTCTCCTGATATCTCTGTTATAATGTCTCTATGACCTGATGTCTCTCTGTCCTGATGTCTCTCTGTTCCGATGTCTCCCTGTCCTGATGTCTCTCTGTCCAGATGTCTCTCTGTAATGATGTCTCCTGATGTCTTTCTGTTCTGATGTCTCCCTGTCCTGATGTCTCTCTATCCTGATGTCTCTCTGTAATGATGTCTCTCTGTCCTGATGTCTCTCTGTCCTGATGTATCTCTGTCCTGATGTCTCCTGTAGTCTCTCTGTCTTGATGTCTCTCTGTCCTGACGTCTCTCCTGCTGACTGATGTCTCTATGTTTTGATGTCTCTATGTTCTGATATCTCTATGTTCTAATGTCTCTCTGTACTGATGTCTCTCTATCCTGATGTCTCTCTATCCTGATGTCTCTCTATCCTGATGTCTCTCTATCCTGATGTCTCTATGTCCTGATGTCTCTATGTCCTGATGTCTCCTCATGTCTTTAAGTCCTGATGTCCTGATGTCTCTGTCCGGATGTTTCTTTTTTGTCTCTATGTCCTCATGTCTCCAATTTTTTCTCTGTCCTGTGTCTCTCTATCCTGATGTCTCTATGTCCAGATGTCTCCTGGTGTCTCTCTGTCCTGATGTCTCTCTGTCCCGATGTCTCTATGTCCTGATGTCTCTCTGCCCTGATGTCTCTATGTCCTGATATCTCTATGTTCTGATTTCTCTTGATGTCTCTCTGTCCTGTTGTCTCTATGTCCTGTTTTTCTATGTCATGATGTGTCCCGATGTCCCGATGTCTCTATGTCCTTATGTCTCTTGATGTCTTTATCTCCTTATGTCTCTCTATCCTGATGTCGCTATGTCCTGATGTCTCTATGTCCTGATATCTCCCGATGTCTCTCTGTTCAGATGTCTCCTGATGTCTCTATGTCCTGATGTCTCTCTGTCCTGATGTCTCTCTGTCCTGATGTCTCTCTGTCCAGATGTCTCCTCATGTCTCTCTGATGTGTTGATGTTTTTCTGTTTTTATATGTAATGTTTCCATGTCTATATGTCTAGATGTTTACCTAAATCTTGATGTTTTAGGGGCTACAGATGGAAATCAGATCACCTGGTGCAACAAAAACAATTCTCATTGCTGTGCATTGTCCCTGCCAAATATACTTAATACGTGAAGAACCATGTATCCCTGATACTGATATTGTTTAGGTAGTTATTCTAAATGTTTATAGCTTAATTCTTGTGTGTTTTTGTTTGTCATGTGTTTTACATGTTTCTAGTTTAGCTCAGCATAGTTGGCAAAGAGTTAAGTATTTCACCTGTTGTATTCGGCGCATGTAACAAATACAATTGGATTTGATTTGATTTCACACAAACACACAAGCACAAACAAACAAAAGATGCACGCAGGGAATTAGTTTCTCGCTCAAATGAGTCATGTTGCTCTCATAAACAAGCTCTAGTTTCAACCTCAGCCATCCTTAGCCAATTCCTGCACTTAATCCTGTTTCATTACTACGAGGTTCTGTGCCACACACACACACACACACACACACACACACACTGTTTAAAGACTGAATTAGCTCCCTGGCACAGCTTTTTGAGACACTCTGGCAGTGGGTGGCTTTACAGCTAAAATTATTTAATTTTACCATAAATACCCTCCCAGCTCTTCCCTGCCTTCAAAATGCACGAGAGGGAGAGAACATGTGACAGGGAGAGGGGTGAAGGAGAGAGAGAGAACGATGGAGAGAAAGAGAAAAGAGGGAGACTAATGGTCTAGAAGAAGTGATTTTGACTCCCGGGCCGTTAACATTTTAGCATTCCTGGTCCCTTCTCTCTCTCAGATCTCACTCTATACATGTATTTGTCTCATTCTCTCTATCTCTGATTCAACACTCTTAAGTCTAGAGTGTAGGTCAGTCTGGTTCTAATGACTGTTAATGGCTACCTGACGCCACTGACGCACACACAGACATATACCGAAGAGGCTAAGATTGCTGTTTCGTAAGCTATCTCTTCATTGAATAGTTGCCATGGTACTCTCAGAGATGATTGATGACAACAGCGGAACCACATGAATATGGAAACAGACAATTAACTGTCTATATTTCTAACATACTGTTTGATTACCATAACAGCTGAGTAGAGAACGATGAACATGAAACACACCAAGAGAGCCTTACATATTGACCCCCCTTGAACTCTCACAATATAGTGATCATTTCCTGGGTAGATATTCTCTCAGTTCATCAGATGGAGAGATGGAGAGATGGTAAAGTTCATCAGATGGAGAGGTGGTACAGTTCATCAGATGGAGAGGTGGAGAGATGGTACAGTTCATCAGATGGAGAGATGGTACAGTTCATCAGATGGAGAGATGGTTCAGTTCATCAGATGGAGAGATGGTACAGTTCATCAGATGGAGAGATGGTACAGTTCATCAGATGGAGAGATGGTACAGTTCATCAGATGGAGAGATGGTATAGTTCATCAGATGGAGAGGTGGTACAGTTCATCAGATGGAGAGATGGAGAGATGGTACAGTTCATCAGATGGAGAGATGGAGAGATGGTACAGTTCATCAGATGGAGAGATGGTACAGTTCATCAGATAGAGAGATGGTACAGTTCATCAGATGAGGAGATGGTACAGTTCATCAGATGGAGAGGTGGTACAGTTCATCAGATGGAGAGAAGGTACAGTTCATCAGATGGCGAGATGGTACAGTTCATCAGATGGAGAGATGGAGAGGTGGTACAGTTCATCAGATGGAGGGATGGTGCAGTTCATCAGATGGAGAGATAGTACAGTTCATCAGATGGAGAGATGGTACAGTTCATCAGATGGAGAGATGGTACAGTTCATCAGATGGAGAGATGGTACAGTTCATCAGATGGAGAGATGGTACAGTTCATCAGATGGAGAGATGGAGAGATGGTAGAGTTCATCAAATGGAGAGATGGTACAGTTTATCAGATGGAGAGATGGTACAGTTCATCAGATGGAGAGATGGTACAGTTCATCAGATGAGGAGATGGTACAGTTCATCAGATGGAGAGGTGGTACAGTTCATCAGATGGAGAGATGGTACAGTTCATCAGATGGAGAGATGGTACAGTTCATCAGATGGAGAGATGGAGAGATGATACAGTTCATCAGATGGAGAGATGGTACAGTTCATCAGATGGAGAGATGGTACAGTTCATCAGATGGAGAGATGGTACAGTTCATCAGATGGAGAGATGGTACAGTTCATCAAATGGAGAGGTGGTACAGTTCATCAGATGGAGAGATGGTACAGTTCATCAGATGGAGAGATGGTACAGTTCATCAGATGGAGAGATGGTACAGTTCATCAGATGGAGAGATGGAGAGATGGTACAGTTCATCAGATGGAGAGATGGAGAGATGGTACAGTTCATCAGATGGAGAGATGGTACAGTTCATCAGATGGAGAGATGGTACAGTTCATCAGATGAGGAGATGGTACAGTTCATCAGATGGAGAGGTGGTACAGTTCATCAGATGGAGAGATGGTACAGTTCATCAGATGGCGAGATGGTACAGTTCATCAGATGGAGAGATGGAGAGGTGGTACAGTTCATCAGATGGAGAGATGGTGCAGTTCATCAGATGGAGAGATAGTACAGTTCATCAGATGGAGAGATGGTACAGTTCATCAGATGGAGAGATGGTACAGTTCATCAGATGGAGAGATGGTACAGTTCATCAGATGGAGAGATGGTACAGTTCATCAGATGGAGAGATGGAGAGATGGTACAGTTCATCAGATGGAGAGATGGAGAGATGGTACAGTTCATCAGATGGAGAGATGGTACAGTTCATCAGATGGAGAGATGGTACAGTTCATCAGATGAGGAGATGGTACAGTTCATCAGATTGAGAGGTGGTACAGTTCATCAGATGGAGAGATGGTACAGTTCATCAGATGGAGAGATGGTACAGTTCATCAGATGGAGAGATGGAGAGGTGATACAGTTCATCAGATGGAGAGATGGTAAAGTTCATCAGATGGAGAGATGGTACAGTTCATCAGATGGAGAGATGGTACAGTTCATCAGATGGAGAGATGGTACAGTTCATCAAATGGAGAGGTGGTACAGTTCATCAGATGGAGAGATGGTACAGTTCATCAGATGGAGAGATGGTACAGTTCATCAGATGGAGAGATGGAGAGATGGTACAGTTCATCAGATGGAGAGATGGAGAGATGGTACAGTTCATCAGATGGAGAGATGGTACAGTTCATCAGATGGAGAGATGGTACAGTTCATCAGATGAGGAGATGGTACAGTTCATCAGATGGAGAGGTGGTACAGTTCATCAGATGGAGAGATGGTACAGTTCATCAGATGGAGAGATGGTACAGTTCATCAGATGGAGAGATGGAGAGGTGGTACAGTTCATCAGATGGAGAGATGGTACAGTTCATCAGATGGAGAGATGGTACAGTTCATCAGATGGAGAGATGGTACAGTTCATCAGATGGAGAGATGGTACAGTTCATCAGATGGAGAGATGGTACAGTTCATCAGATGGAGAGATGGTACAGTTCATCAGATGGAGAGGTGGTACAGTTCATCAGATGGAGAGATGGAGATATGGTACAGTTCATCAGATGGAGAGATGGAGAGATGGTACAGTTCATCAGATGGAGAGATGGTAGAGTTCATCAGATGGAGAGATGGAGAGGTGGTACAGTTCATCAGATGGAGAGATGGTACAGTTCATCAGATGGAGAGATGGTACAGTTCATCAGATGGAGAGATGGTACAGTTCATCAGATGGAGAGATGGTACAGTTCATCAGATGGAGAGATGGTACAGTTCATCAGATGGAGAGATGGTACAGTTCATCAGATGGAGAGGTGGTACAGTTCATCAGATGGAGAGGTGGTACAGTTCATCAGATGGAGAGGTGGTTCAGTTCATCAGATGGAGAGTTGGTTCAGTTCATCAGATGGAGAGGTGGTACAGTTCATCAGATGGAGAGATGGTACAGTTCATCAGATGGAGAGGTGGTACAGTTCATCAGATGGAGAGGTGGTACAGTTCATCAGATGGAGAGTTGGTTCAGTTCATCAGATGGAGAGGTGGTACAGTTCATCAGATGGAGAGATGGAGAGATGGTACAGTTCAGTAGATGGAGAGATGGTACAGTTGATCAGATTGAGAGATGGTACAGTTCATCAGATGGAGAGATGGTACAGTTCATCAGATGGAGAGGAGGTACAGTTCATCAGATGGAGAGATGGTACAGTTCATCAGATGGAAATATGATACAGTTCATCAGATGGAGAGATGGAGAGGTGGTACAGTTCATCAGATGGAGAGTTGGTTCAGTTCATCAGATGGAGAGGTGGTACAGTTCATCAGATGGAGAGATGGAGAGATGGTACAGTTCATTAGATGGAGAGATGGTACAGTTGATCAGATTGAGAGATGGTACAGTTCATCAGATGGAGAGATGGTACAGTTCATCAGATGGAGAGATGGTGCAGTTCATCAGATGGAGAGATAGTACAGTTCATCAGATGGAGAGATGGTACAGTTCATCAGATGGAGAGATGGTACAGTTCATCAGATGGAGAGATGGTACAGTTCATCAGATGGAGAGATGGTACAGTTCATCAGATGGAGAGATGGAGAGATGGTACAGTTCATCAGATGGAGAGATGGAGAGATGGTACAGTTCATCAGATGGAGAGATGGTACAGTTCATCAGATGGAGAGATGGTACAGTTCATCAGATGAGGAGATGGTACAGTTCATCAGATGGAGAGGTGGTACAGTTCATCAGATGGAGAGATGGTACAGTTCATCAGATGGAGAGATGGTACAGTTCATCAGATGGAGAGATGGAGAGGTGATACAGTTCATCAGATGGAGAGATGGTACAGTTCATCAGATGGAGAGATGGTACAGTTCATCAGATGGAGAGATGGTACAGTTCATCAGATGGAGAGATGGTACAGTTCATCAAATGGAGAGGTGGTACAGTTCATCAGATGGAGAGATGGTACAGTTCATCAGATGGAGAGATGGTACAGTTCATCAGATGGAGAGATGGAGAGATGGTACAGTTCATCAGATGGAGAGATGGAGAGATGGTACAGTTCATCAGATGGAGAGATGGTACAGTTCATCAGATGGAGAGATGGTACAGTTCATCAGATGAGGAGATGGTACAGTTCATCAGATGGAGAGGTGGTACAGTTCATCAGATGGAGAGATGGAGATATGGTACAGTTCATCAGATGGAGAGATGGAGAGATGGTACAGTTCATCAGATGGAGAGATGGTACAGTTCATCAGATGGAGAGATGGAGAGGTGGTACAGTTCATCAGATGGAGAGATGGTACAGTTCATCAGATGGAGAGATGGTACAGTTCATCAGATGGAGAGATGGTACAGTTCATCAGATGGAGAGATGGTACAGTTCATCAGATGGAGAGATGGTACAGTTCATCAGATGGAGAGATGGTACAGTTCATCAGATGGAGAGGTGGTACAGTTCATCAGATGGAGAGGTGGTACAGTTCATCAGATGGAGAGGTGGTTCAGTTCATCAGATGAGGAGATGGTACAGTTCATCAGATGGAGAGGTGGTACAGTTCATCAGATGGAGAGATGGTACAGTTCATCAGATGGAGAGATGGTACAGTTCATCAGATGGAGAGATGGAGAGGTGATACAGTTCATCAGATGGAGAGATGGTACAGTTCATCAGATGGAGAGATGGTACAGTTCATCAGATGGAGAGATGGTACAGTTCATCAGATGGAGAGATGGTACAGTTCATCAAATGGAGAGGTGGTACAGTTCATCAGATGGAGAGATGGTACAGTTCATCAGATGGAGAGATGGTACAGTTCATCAGATGGAGAGATGGAGAGATGGTACAGTTCATCAGATGGAGAGATGGAGAGATGGTACAGTTCATCAGATGGAGAGATGGTACAGTTCATCAGATGGAGAGATGGTACAGTTCATCAGATGAGGAGATGGTACAGTTCATCAGATGGAGAGGTGGTACAGTTCATCAGATGGAGAGATGGTACAGTTCATCAGATGGAGAGATGGTACAGTTCATCAGATGGAGAGATGGAGAGGTGGTACAGTTCATCAGATGGAGAGATGGTACAGTTCATCAGATGGAGAGATGGTACAGTTCATCAGATGGAGAGATGGTACAGTTCATCAGATGGAGAGATGGTACAGTTCATCAGATGGAGAGATGGTACAGTTCATCAGATGGAGAGATGGTACAGTTCATCAGATGGAGAGGTGGTACAGTTCATCAGATGGAGAGATGGAGATATGGTACAGTTCATCAGATGGAGAGATGGAGAGATGGTACAGTTCATCAGATGGAGAGATGGTACAGTTCATCAGATGGAGAGATGGAGAGGTGGTACAGTTCATCAGATGGAGAGATGGTACAGTTCATCAGATGGAGAGATGGTACAGTTCATCAGATGGAGAGATGGTACAGTTCATCAGATGGAGAGATGGTACAGTTCATCAGATGGAGAGATGGTACAGTTCATCAGATGGAGAGATGGTACAGTTCATCAGATGGAGAGGTGGTACAGTTCATCAGATGGAGAGGTGGTACAGTTCATCAGATGGAGAGGTGGTTCAGTTCATCAGATGGAGAGTTGGTTCAGTTCATCAGATGGAGAGGTGGTACAGTTCATCAGATGGAGAGATGGTACAGTTCATCAGATGGAGAGGTGGTACAGTTCATCAGATGGAGAGGTGGTACAGTTCATCAGATGGAGAGTTGGTTCAGTTCATCAGATGGAGAGGTGGTACAGTTCATCAGATGGAGAGATGGAGAGATGGTACAGTTCATTAGATGGAGAGATGGTACAGTTGATCAGATTGAGAGATGGTACAGTTCATCAGATGGAGAGATGGTACAGTTCATCAGATGGAGAGGAGGTACAGTTCATCAGATGGAGAGATGGTACAGTTCATCAGATGGAAATATGATACAGTTCATCAGATGGAGAGATGGAGAGGTGGTACAGTTCATCAGATGGAGAGATGGTACAGTTCATCAGATGGAGAGATGGTACAGTTCATCAGATGGAGAGATGGTACAGTTCATCAGATGGAGAGATGGTACAGTTCATCAGATGGAGAGGTGGTACAGTTCATCAGATGGAGAGATGGAGAGATGGTACAGTTCATCAGATGGAGAGATGGAGAGATGGTACAGTTCATCAGATGGAGAGATGGTACAGTTCATCAGATGGAGAGGTGGTACAGTTCATCAGATGGAGAGGTGGTACAGTTCATCAGATGGAGAGTTGGTTCAGTTCATCAGATGGAGAGGTGGTACAGTTCATCAGATGGAGAGATGGTACAGTTCATCAGATGGAGAGGTGGTACAGTTCATCAGATGGAGAGTTGGTTCAGTTCATCAGATGGAGAGGTGGTACAGTTCATCAGATGGAGAGATGGAGAGATGGTTCAGTTCATCAGATGGAGAGGTGGTACAGTTCATCAGATTGAGAGATGGTACAGTTCATCAGATGAAGAGGTGGAGAGATGGTACAGTTCCTCAGATGGAGAGATGGTTCAGTTCATCAGATGGAGAGGTGGAGAGATGGTACAGTTCATCAGATGGAGAGGTGGTACAGTTCATCAGATGGAGAGATGGTTCAGTTCATCAGATGGAGAGATGGAGAGATGGTATAGTTCAACAGATGGAAAGATGGAGAGGTGGTACAGTTCATCAGATGGAGAGGTGGTACAGTTCATCAGATGGAGAGATGGAGAGATGGTACAGTTCATCAGATGGAGAGGTGGTATAGTTCAACAGATGGAGAGATGGAGAGGTGGTACAGTTCATCAGATGGAGAGATGGAGAGATGGTACAGTTCATCAGATGGAGAGATGAAGAGGTGGTACAGTTCATCAGATGGAGAGATGGAGAGGTGGAGAGATGGTACAGTTCATCAGATGGAGAGGTGGTACAGTTCATCAGATGGAGAGATGGTACAGTTCATCAGATGGAGAGGTGGTACAGTTCATCAGATGGAGAGATGGTACAGTTCATCAGATGGAGAGATGGTACAGTACATCAGATGGAGAGATGGAGAGATGGTACAGTTCATCAGAAGGAGAGATGGTACAGTTCATCAAATGGAGAGATGGTACAGTTCATCAGATGGAGAGGTGGTACAGTTCATCAGATGGAGAGGTAGAGAGATGGTATAGTTCAACAGATGGAATGATGGAGAGGTGGTGCAGTTCATCAGATGGAGAGGTGGTACAGTTCATCAGATGGCGAGATGGAGAGATGGTACAGTTCATCAGATGGAGAGGTGGTATAGTTCAACAGATGGAGAGATGGAGAGGTGGTACAGTTCATCAGATGGAGAGATGGAGAGATGGTACAGTTCATCAGATGGAGAGATGGAGAGGTGGTACAGTTCATCAGATGGAGAGATGGAGAGGTGGAGAGATGGTACAGTTCATCAGATGGAGAGGTGGTACAGTTCATCAGATGGAGAGATGGTACAGTTCATCAGATGGAGAGGTGGTACAGTTCATCAGATGGAGAGATGGTACAGTTCATCAGATGGAGAGATGGTACAGTTCATCAGATGGAGAGATGGAGAGATGGTACAGTTCATCAGAAGGAGAGATGGTACAGTTCATCAGATGGAGAGATGGTACAGTTCATCAGATGGAGAGGTGGTACAGTTCATCAGATGGAGAGGTGGTACAGTTCATCAGATGGAGAGATGGTACAGTTCATCAGATGGAGAGATGGTACAGTTCATCAGATGGAGAGGTGGTACAGTTCATCAGATGGAGAGGCGGTACAGTTCATCAGATGGAGAGTTGGTTCAGTTCATCAGATGGAGAGATGGTTCAGTTCATCAGATGGAGAGATGGAGAGATGGTATAGTTCAACAGATGGAAAGATGGAGAGGTGGTACAGTTCATCAGATGGAGAGGTGGTACAGTTCATCAGATGGAGAGATGGAGAGATGGTACAGTTCATCAGATGGAGAGGTGGTATAGTTCAACAGATGGAGAGATGGAGAGGTGGTACAGTTCATCAGATGGAGAGATGGAGAGATGGTACAGTTCATCAGATGGAGAGATGAAGAGGTGGTACAGTTCATCAGATGGAGAGATGGAGAGGTGGAGAGATGGTACAGTTCATCAGATGGAGAGGTGGTACAGTTCATCAGATGGAGAGATGGTACAGTTCATCAGATGGAGAGGTGGTACAGTTCATCAGATGGAGAGATGGTACAGTTCATCAGATGGAGAGATGGTACAGTACATCAGATGGAGAGATGGAGAGATGGTACAGTTCATCAGAAGGAGAGATGGTACAGTTCATCAGATGGAGAGATGGTACAGTTCATCAGATGGAGAGGTGGTACAGTTCATCAGATGGAGAGGTGGAGAGATGGTATAGTTCAACAGATGGAATGATGGAGAGGTGGTACAGTTCATCAGATGGAGAGGTGGTACAGTTCATCAGATGGCGAGATGGAGAGATGGTACAGTTCATCAGATGGAGAGGTAGTATAGTTCAACAGATGGAGAGATGGAGAGGTGGTACAGTTCATCAGATGGAGAGATGGAGAGATGGTACAGTTCATCAGATGGAGAGATGGAGAGGTGGTACAGTTCATCAGATGGAGAGATGGAGAGGTGGAGAGATGGTATAGTTCATCAGATGGAGAGGTGGTACAGTTCATCAGATGGAGAGATGGTACAGTTCATCAGATGGAGAGGTGGTACAGTTCATCAGATGGAGAGATGGTACAGTTCATCAGATGGAGAGATGGTACAGTTCATCAGATGGAGAGATGGAGAGATGGTACAGTTCATCAGAAGGAGAGATGGTACAGTTCATCAGATGGAGAGATGGTACAGTTCATCAGATGGAGAGGTGGTACAGTTCATCAGATGGAGAGGTGGTACAGTTCATCAGATGGAGAGATGGTACAGTTCATCAGATGGAGAGATGGTACAGTTCATCAGATGGAGAGGTGGTACAGTTCATCAGATGGAGAGGCGGTACAGTTCATCAGATGGAGAGTTGGTTCAGTTCATCAGATTGAGAGGTGGTACAGTTCATCAGATGGAGAGATGGTACAGTTCATCAGATGGAGAGGTGGTACAGTTCATCAGACGGAGAGTTGGTTCAGTTCATCAGATGGAGAGGTGGTACAGTTCATCAGATGGAGAGATGGAGAGATGGTTCAGTTCATCAGATGGAGCGGTTGTACAGTTCATCAGATGGAGAGATGGTACAGTTCATCAGATGGAGAGGTGGAGAGATGGTACAGTTCATCAGATGGAGAGATGGTTCAGTTCATCAGATGGAGAGGTGGAGAGATGGTACAGTTCATCAGATGGAGAGGTGGTACAGTTCATCAGATGGAGAGATGGTTCAGTTCATCAGATGGAGAGATGGAGAGATGGTATAGTTCAACAGATGGAGAGATGGAGAGGTGGTACAGTTCATCAGATGGAGAGATGGAGAGATGGTACAGTTCATCAGATGGAGAGGTGGTATAGTTCAACAGATGGAGAGATTGAGAGGTGGTACAGTTCATCAGATGGAGAGATGGTACAGTTCATCAGATGGATAGATGGTTCAGTTCATCAGATGGAGAGATGGAGAGGTGGTACAGTTCATCAGATGGAGAGATGGTACAGTTCATCATATGGAGAGGTGGTACAGTTCATCAGATGGAGAGATGGTACAGTTCATCAGATGGAGAGATGGAGAGGTGGTATAGTTCATCAGATGGAGAGATGGAGAGGTGGTACAGTTCATCAGATGGATAGATGGTACAGTTCATCAGATGGAGAGATGAAGAGGTGGTACAGTTCATCAGATGGAGAGATGGAGAGGTGGAGAGATGGTACAGTTCATCAGATGGAGAGGTGGTCCAGTTCATCAGATGGAGAGATGGTACAGTTCATCAGATGGAGAGGTGGTACAGTTCATCAGATGGAGAGATGGTACAGTTCATCAGATGGAGAGATGGTACAGTACATCAGATGGAGAGATGGAGAGATGGTACAGTTCATCAGAAGGAGAGATGGTACAGTTCATCAAATGGAGAGATGGTACAGTTCATCAGATGGAGAGGTGGTACAGTTCATCAGATGGAGAGGTGGAGAGATGGTATAGTTCAACAGATGGAATGATGGAGAGGTGGTACAGTTCATCAGATGGAGAGGTGGTACAGTTCATCAGATGGCGAGATGGAGAGATGGTACAGTTCATCAGATGGAGAGGTGGTATAGTTCAACAGATGGAGAGATGGAGAGGTGATTCAGTTCATCAGATGGAGAGATGGAGAGATGGTACAGTTCATCAGATGGAGAGATGGAGAGGTGGTACAGTTCATCAGATGGAGAGATGGAGAGGTGGAGAGATGGTACAGTTCATCAGATGGAGAGGTGGTACAGTTCATCAGATGGAGAGATGGTACAGTTCATCAGATGGAGAGGTGGTACAGTTCATCAGATGGAGAGATGGTACAGTTCATCAGATGGAGAGATGGTACAGTTCATCAGATGGAGAGATGGAGAGATGGTACAGTTCATCAGAAGGAGAGATGGTACAGTTCATCAGATGGAGAGATGGTACAGTTCATCAGATGGAGAGGTGGTACAGTTCATCAGATGGAGAGGTGGTACAGTTCATCAGATGGAGAGATGGTACAGTTCATCAGATGGAGAGATGGTACAGTTCATCAGATGGAGAGGTGGTACAGTTCATCAGATGGAGAGGCGGTACAGTTCATCAGATGGAGAGTTGGTTCAGTTCATCAGATGGAGAGATGGTTCAGTTCATCAGATGGAGAGATGGAGAGATGGTATAGTTCAACAGATGGAAAGATGGAGAGGTGGTACAGTTCATCAGATGGAGAGGTGGTACAGTTCATCAGATGGAGAGATGGAGAGATGGTACAGTTCATCAGATGGAGAGGTGGTATAGTTCAACAGATGGAGAGATTGAGAGGTGGTACAGTTCATCAGATGGAGAGATGGTACAGTTCATCAGATGGATAGATGGTTCAGTTCATCAGATGGAGAGATGGAGAGGTGGTACAGTTCATCAGATGGAGAGATGGTACAGTTCATCATATGGAGAGGTGGTACAGTTCATCAGATGGAGAGATGGTACAGTTCATCAGATGGAGAGATGGAGAGGTGGTACAGTTCATCAGATGGAGAGATGGAGAGGTGGTACAGTTCATCAGATGGATAGATGGTACAGTTCATCAGATGGAGAGATGGAGAGGTGGTACAGGTCCTCAGATGTAGAGATGGTACAGTTCATCAGATGGAGAGTAGCAAATGGCCCACCACTGGGATGTCTGACACTCCTGATCTGGCAATTAAGAGATTAGAATAAATTGAAAACATTCTAGATGATCTGAGTCTCCTAAGGCATGCCTGGCCTGTGAACAACTCTGTGTGACGCTACTTAAGGACAGATGCCGTCTATTCTAATCCATTATTCCATATTAAATGGTTGTTCACCCACACTGACTGCTCCCGTTGACACTAATTTGTTGGCTTTAACATTTTTACCTCATAGCTGTCAAAACACATGAATTGAACACAGCGTGTATACACCAGCAATAAGCTCAAAACTACCCATATAAACTCAGCAAAAAAAGAAAAGTCCCTTATTCAGGACCCTGTCTTCCAAATATAATTTGTAAAAAATCCAAAGAACTTCACAGATCTTCATTGAAAATGGTTTAAACACAGTTTTTTTTTCTTGTTCAATGAACCATAAACAATTAATGAACCTGTACCTGTGGAACGGTCGTTAAGACACTAACAGCTTACAGATGGTAGGCAATTAAGGTCACAGTTATGAAAACTTAGGACACTAAAGAGGCCTAAAGATGCCCAGGGTCTCTGCTCATCTGCTTGACTGCAGATGTGGCCACGGCAATCAATTGCAATGTCCGTACTGTTAGGAGCCTATGACAGCGCTACAGGGAGACAGGACTGGCAAAAAGTTTTCTTCACTGTCGAGTCGCGGTGTTGTCTTACCAGGGGTGATGGTCGGATTCACATTTATCTTTGAAGGAATGAGCGTTACACTGAGGCCTGTACATACCTTAAGGGAACATTTCGGCATTTCGTGTATGATCAGTGAGAAAGTCCATATTGCAAATGTACGGTCCCCTACTAGACGTCCGAAATCGTTTGTAAAATTCGCGGTCGGCGTCGGGCCGTGCGGTAGGGCCAGACCTACCGGGAAGTCATCAAATGAACTTTGTCGGACATTCGGTTTCCGTTTTATAAAATAAACAAGTTTTTGACCGTTTTTCCGCTATCCCGGAATTTCCCACAAGAGGGCATACGGAATCATATGGCAATTTGGCAAAACATCACGAATCACGACGGGGCCTTATCTCGAAAACGGAAAATATTTCGAAGCCGAAACTTGGTGAGCGTAGGTTTGGCATAATGGGCAGTTGGCCCCGAACAAGATGGCGTCTAGGCCTCGACGGTTTTTGAGTTATGGCCGTTTTTCTGGGATTAAAGGTCCTAAATGGAAATAGAGAAATTATTTTTCCACTTCAGGTCAAAGTCAAGGAGCCTCCGGTGTCAATAAAAAAAGAACCAGCCATTTATCTATCGTCATTTAAGAGAAACGGAACAATGACAACTTGGCGATGGTCACAAATAGGCGTTTTTTTTTTTCAACGGTTACAGATCCAGTTGCAGGGTGTTCATACGAATCTTTTTAAAGTGTGCTGCGGAGCTCTGCGAGATTTCTGTGATTTTCTATGATTTTCTGAAATAACACACACATACTAAACCCTCCGTAAATAACTCAGTTGTTAACGTAAAGACTTAAAACTCAGGATTCTGTAACAGCATACCCCAATGAGGATATGTGGTGATTTATAGCTTCCTGTGCCAACCGGAAGTGCCATAATTGGTGTCTCAGGGGCTGTTTCAAAGGGTTAAAAAAGTCTGATCTGTCCAAAACTTCATATATGTGATTAGGCAACCCCCATGAACTGTAAATCAGTCATTTTTCCCCAAAAAATTCAAAGGAAAAAAAAATCACACTAAAACACAACTTGAATGGAGGGACGTATTGGGGTGCGTAGAGACAGACAGTGGCTGCAATAGTTAGCTTTGTTGGAGCTAAAAAAGAACCGTCAGACCTAGAGTTCCGAAACTTTAGAAACCTGTTCTAGACCTCCGGTCGATGGTGCGTGGTGAGTTACGTGGCTCTAGACGGTTCTCGGACCGAGAAACAGCCTCGTACATTTGCAATACCTTCAATTCATTTTGACCATTACGAAAATGACGACGTTTAGAAAAGTCTCAGAGACGCAAGGCTAGGTGCATTGAAACCGGCTCGGCCCATAGAGACAGACCCCAACGTTTCTGTCCGATAGCTCGTTCAAGGACCCCGTAGCAAGGCATGGAAAAAAGTGGATTTTCAGCACCAATTAGGGTTTTTCTCGGACACCAAATGACCTATCGAGCCGAAACTCGGGATTCGGGGTCGCCTCACATAGGACTTCACATAATGTCCGAACTGGACCCGCAGCTAGAACGTAACTATGTGTTTTACCTTTTTATTATGTTTTAAACTAAAGGCGCTGTGAATTATGGGACTGCTCTGACATATGTGATAGTTGGCTTCTAAATGAGTAGTAAAAAGTGGGTTTGGTGTCATAATGACATCTAATTGACTGATGGACACTGACTTGCTAGTTGACTTTTGTGCATTTGCAATATGTTTAAACGGAGAGGGACCATCACCAAAATGTCATTCTGAAATCAACACAAAAAATGGCATCACCATAGTCTCCAGACTGTGCTGAGTTCAACGAGCTATCCCGCTTGACCGTAGCTCGCTCGGTCTAAGCGCAACGACCATTAGAAAAGTAGGCCCAAAATGAAGCCTGCCCCACAATGTCATTTGCTTTTGAGTGACAGTGAGAGAACCGTTAGGGTGAGAAGAAAAATTCCACCACATGAATGTTCCTAAGGTCCTCCCGATCTGTACAAGCCTAACCTTGACCGTGTGGCATTAACCCTTAAGAGTAAAACAGTGTTTTTTGATCTCACAGATTACAGTGTCATCTCTCCCCATAGGAATACATTGCCTGCACCCCTAATTTCAACCTGAAGTCTATATGGGTTATGAATGCCGTATGAACCTGTCTTCGGTACCAGTCCATCAGGCCACTATGAGGTCTACCTGTGTTGATTCTGAGCTTCCTGGACCAACCGGAAGTGGTTAAAATGCCCCTAAAAGTGTTTACCCATACCCTGCCTGCAGTTTGACAGACATAGTGCATTCAACCCTGTGTAAATCAGTCAGTTCTTAACGTAAGGACTTAAAACTCAGGATTCTGTAAGTGGCTATGTAAATCAAGACATGTGTTTACTTATAGCTTCCTGTGCCAACCGGAAGTGCCTTTAATTGGGTCACACTCTCTGTTTCGAAGGGTTAAAAAAGTCACATCTCTCCAAAACTTCATATGTGTGACTAGGTAACCCTTCTGAACTGTAAATCAGTCATTAATCCCAACAGATGTCAAAGAAAAGCTCCCTCACACACACACAGGAAGGATGGAGTGATAAAGTGCGGTGCTTAAAGACACAGAGAGCAGGAAATGGCATTACCATGATCCCTAGGCCGTACCGAGTTCAGCGAGATATCCCGCTTGACCGTAGCTCGCTCGGTCTAGGCGCAGCGAGCATTAGAATAGTAGGCCCAAAATGAAGCCTGCACCACAATGTCATTTGCTTTTGGGT
Source organism: Oncorhynchus clarkii lewisi (assembly GCF_045791955.1). Classification (NCBI taxonomy): domain Eukaryota; kingdom Metazoa; phylum Chordata; class Actinopteri; order Salmoniformes; family Salmonidae; genus Oncorhynchus; species Oncorhynchus clarkii. The sequence goes on from NC_092170.1 coordinate 37,396,973, forward strand.
GACAGTGAGAGAACCGTTAGAGTGAGAAGAAAAATTGCACCACATGAATGTTCCTAAGGTCCTCCCGATCTGAACAAGCCTAACCTTGACCGTGTGGCATTAACCCTTAACAGTAAAACAGTGTTTTTTGATCTCACAGATTACAGTGTCATCTCTCCCCATAGGAATACATTGCCTGCACCCCTAATTTCAACCTGAGGCCTATGTGGGTTATGAATGCCGTATGAACCTGTCTTCGGTACCAGTCCATCAGGCCACTATGAGGTCTACCTGTGTTGATTCTAAGCTTCCTGGACCAACCGGAAGTGGTTAAAATGCCCCTAAAAGTGTTTACCCATACACTGCATGCAGTTTGATAGACATAGTGCATTCAACCCTGTGTAGATCAGTCAATTCTTAACGTAAGGACTTAAAACTCAGGATTCTGTAACAGCATACCCCAATGAGGATATGTGTTGATTTATAACTTCCTGTGCCAACCGGAAGTGCCATAATTGGTGTCTTAGGGGCTGTTTCGAAGGGTTAAAAAAGTCTGATCTTTCCAAAACTTCATATGTGTGATTAGGCAACCCCCATGAACTGTAAATCAGTCATTTTTCCCAAAAAAATTCAAAGGAAAAAAAATCACACTAAAACACAACTTGGAAGGAGGGACGTATTGGGGTGCGTAGAGACAGACAGTGGCTCCAATAGTTAGCTTTGTTGGAGCTAAAAAAGAACCGTCGGACCTAGAGTTCCGAAACTTTAGAAACCTGTTCTAGACCTCCCGTAGATGGTGCGTGGTGAGTTACGTGGCTCTAGAAGGTTCTCGGACCGAGAAACAGCCTCGTACATTTGCAATACCTTCAATTCATTTTGACCATTACGAAAATGACGACGTTTAGAAAAGTCTCAGAGACGCAAGGCTAGGTGCATTGAAACCGGCTCGGCCCATAGAGACAGACCCCAACGTTTCTGTCCGATAGCTCGTTCAAGGACCCCGTAGCAAGGCATGGAAAAAAGTGGATTTTCAGCACCAATTAGGGTTTTTCTCGGACACCAAATGACCTATCGAGCCGAAACTCGGGATTCGGGGTCGCCTCACATAGGACTTCACATAATGTCCGAACTGGACCCGCAGCTAGAACGTAACTATGTGTTTTACCTTTTTATTATGTTTTAAACTAAAGGCGCTGTGAATTATGGGACTGCTCTGACATATGTGATAGTTGGCTTCTAAATGAGTAGTAAAAAGTGGGTTTGGTGTCATAATGACATCTAATTGACTGATGGACACTGACTTGCTAGTTGACTTTTGTGCATTTGCAATATGTTTAAACGGAGAGGGACCATCACCAAAATGTCATTCTGAAATCAACACAAAAAATGGCATCACCATAGTCTCCAGACTGTGCTGAGTTCAACGAGCTATCCCGCTTGACCGTAGCTCGCTCGGTCTAAGCGCAACGACCATTAGAAAAGTAGGCCCAAAATGAAGCCTGCCCCACAATGTCATTTGCTTTTGAGTGACAGTGAGAGAACCGTTAGGGTGAGAAGAAAAATTCCACCACATGAATGTTCCTAAGGTCCTCCCGATCTGTACAAGCCTAACCTTGACCGTGTGGCATTAACCCTTAAGAGTAAAACAGTGTTTTTTGATCTCACAGATTACAGTGTCATCTCTCCCCATAGGAATACATTGCCTGCACCCCTAATTTCAACCTGAAGTCTATATGGGTTATGAATGCCGTATGAACCTGTCTTCGGTACCAGTCCATCAGGCCACTATGAGGTCTACCTGTGTTGATTCTGAGCTTCCTGGACCAACCGGAAGTGGTTAAAATGCCCCTAAAAGTGTTTACCCATACCCTGCCTGCAGTTTGACAGACATAGTGCATTCAACCCTGTGTAAATCAGTCAGTTCTTAACGTAAGGACTTAAAACTCAGGATTCTGTAAGTGGCTATGTAAATCAAGACATGTGTTTACTTATAGCTTCCTGTGCCAACCGGAAGTGCCTTTAATTGGGTCACACTCTCTGTTTCGAAGGGTTAAAAAAGTCACATCTCTCCAAAACTTCATATGTGTGACTAGGTAACCCTTCTGAACTGTAAATCAGTCATTAATCCCAACAGATGTCAAAGAAAAGCTCCCTCACACACACACAGGAAGGATGGAGTGATAAAGTGCGGTGCTTAAAGACACAGAGAGCAGGAAATGGCATTACCATGATCCCTAGGCCGTACCGAGTTCAGCGAGATATCCCGCTTGACCGTAGCTCGCTCGGTCTAGGCGCAGCGAGCATTAGAATAGTAGGCCCAAAATGAAGCCTGCACCACAATGTCATTTGCTTTTGGGTGACAGTGAGAGAACCGTTAGAGTGAGAAGAAAAATTGCACCACATGAATGTTCCTAAGGTCCTCCCGATCTGAACAAGCCTAACCTTGACCGTGTGGCATTAACCCTTAACAGTAAAACAGTGTTTTTTGATCTCACAGATTACAGTGTCATCTCTCCCCATAGGAATACATTGCCTGCACCCCTAATTTCAACCTGAGGCCTATGTGGGTTATGAATGCCGTATGAACCTGTCTTCGGTACCAGTCCATCAGGCCACTATGAGGTCTACCTGTGTTGATTCTAAGCTTCCTGGACCAACCGGAAGTGGTTAAAATGCCCCTAAAAGTGTTTACCCATACACTGCATGCAGTTTGATAGACATAGTGCATTCAACCCTGTGTAGATCAGTCAATTCTTAACGTAAGGACTTAAAACTCAGGATTCTGTAACAGCATACCCCAATGAGGATATGTGTTGATTTATAACTTCCTGTGCCAACCGGAAGTGCCATAATTGGTGTCTTAGGGGCTGTTTCGAAGGGTTAAAAAAGTCTGATCTTTCCAAAACTTCATATGTGTGATTAGGCAACCCCCATGAACTGTAAATCAGTCATTTTTCCCAAAAAAATTCAAAGGAAAAAAAATCACACTAAAACACAACTTGGAAGGAGGGACGTATTGGGGTGCGTAGAGACAGACAGTGGCTCCAATAGTTAGCTTTGTTGGAGCAAAAAAAGAACCGTCGGACCTAGAGTTCCGAAACTTTAGAAACCTGTTCTAGACCTCCCGTAGATGGTGCGTGGTGAGTTACGTGGCTCTAGAAGGTTCTCGGACCGAGAAACAGCCTCGTACATTTGAAATAACTTCAATTCATTTTTGCATCACGAAAATGACGACATTTAGAAATGTCCCAGAGTCGCAAGACTAGGTGCATTGCGAACGTCTCGGCCCATATAGACAGACCCCAACGTTTCTGTCCAATAGCTCATTCAAGGACCCCGTAGCAAGTCATGGAAAATAGTGGATTTTCAGCACCAATTAGGGTTTTTCTCGGACACCAAATGACCTATCGAGCCGAAACTTGGGATTCGGGGTCGCCTCAGCTAGGCCAACACATAACATAAGAAATGGACCCGCAGCTAGAACGTAACTACGTGTTTTATGGTTTTTTTATGGTTTGAACCGAAGGGGTTGTGAATTTTGGGCCAGCTCTGAAGTATGTAATAGTTGGCTACTAAACGAGTTGGAAAAAGTGGGTTTGGTGTCAGTTTGTATCAGTTTGGTGGTCAGAATGATATCTAATTGACTGATGGACTCTTGTCCACTTGACTCTTGTACATTTGCAATATGATCCTATAGTGAAAAAACATCACCAAAAGCGCCATTCTGAAATCAACCCAAACGAGCGATTGAGATGACCCAGAATCACTGCAAAGCCATCCCGAGTTCATCGGGCCAGTCAATTTCACATTCCTGCAAGATTTTTATAGCATGACAAATTCGTGATGGTACCTGCCCTTTAAAACATATTGCAAATGCACAGTGACTTTGAAAAAGTAAGAAACAAAAAAAAATACATCTAAAAAATTTTGAGCATGACAAATTCGTGATGGTACCTGCCCATTGAAACATATTGCAAATGCACAGTGACTTTGAAAAAGTAAGGAAACATAAACAAAAAAAATCCAAAATTTTTATTTTTGGGTGACCAGTTGCACGTGCATTTGCAATATGATTCTATAGTGAAAAAACATATTGCAAATGCACAGTGACTTTGAAAAAGTAAGGAAACATAAACAAAAAAAATCTAAAATTTTTTGGGGGGGATGACCAGTTGCATGTGCATTTGCAATATGATTCTATAGTGAAAAAACATATTGCAAATGCACAGTGACTTTGAAAAAGTAAGGAAAAATAAACAAAAAAAATCTAAATTTTTTTGGGGGGGATGACCAGTTGCACGTGCATTTGCAATATGATTCTATAGTGAAAAAACATATTGCAAATGCACAGTGACTTTGAAAAAGTAAGGAAACATAAACAAAAAAAATCTAAAATTTTTTTTGGGGGATGACCAGTTGCATGTGCATTTGCAATATGATTCTATAGTGAAAAAACATATTGCAAATGCACAGTGACTTTGAAAAAGTAAGGAAACATAAACAAAAAAAATCAAAAAAAATGTTTGGGGGGTGACCAGTTGTACGTGCATTTGCAATATGATTCTATAGTGAAAAAACATATTGCAAATGCACAGTGACTTTGAAAATGTAAGGAAACATAAAAAAAATCTAATTTTTTTTGGGGGGGATGACCAGTTGCATGTGCATTTGCAATATGATTCTATAGTGAAAAAACATATTGCAAATGCACAGTGACTTTGAAAAAGTAAGGAAAAATAAACAAAAAAAATCTAAATTTTTTTTGGGGGGATGACCAGTTGCACGTGCATTTGCAATATGATTCTATAGTGAAAAAACATATTGCAAATGCACAGTGACTTTGAAAAAGTAAGGAAACATAAACAAAAAAAATCTAAAATTTTTTGGGGGGGATGACCAGTTGCATGTGCATTTGCAATATGATTCTATAGTGAAAAAACATATTGCAAATGCACAGTGACTTTGAAAAAGTAAGGAAACATAAACAAAATCTAAATTTTTTTGGGGGGGATGACCAGTTGCATGTGCATTTGCAATATGATTCTATAGTGAAAAAACATATTGCAAATGCACAGTGACTTTGAAAAAGTAAGGAAAAATAAACAAAAAAAATCTAAATTTTTTTGGGGGGGATGACCAGTTGCACGTGCATTTGCAATATGATTCTATAGTGAAAAAACATATTGCAAATGCACAGTGACTTTGAAAAAGTAAGGAAACATAAACAAAAAAAATCTAAATTTTTTTTTGGGGGATGACCAGTTGCATGTGCATTTGCAATATGATTCTATAGTGAAAAAACATATTGCAAATGCACAGTGACTTTGAAAAAGTAAGGAAACATAAACAAAAAAAATCCAAAATTTTTATTTTTGGGTGACCAGTTGCACGTGCATTTGCAATATGATTCTATAGTGAAAAAACATATTGCAAATGCACAGTGACTTTGAAAAAGTAAGGAAACATAAACAAAAAAAATCTAAATTTTTTGGGGGGGGATGACCAGTTGCATGTGCATTTGCAATATGATTCTATAGTGAAAAAACATATTGCAAATGCACAGTGACTTTGAAAAAGTAAGGAAACATAAACAAAAAAAATCAAAACATTTTTTGGGGGGATGACCAGTTGCATGTGCATTTGCAATATGATTCTATAGTGAAAAAACATATTTCAAATGCACAGTGACTTTGAAAAAGTAAGGAAACATAAACAAAAAAAATCCAAAATTTTTATTTTTGGGTGACCAGTTGCACGTGCATTTGCAATATGATTCTATAGTGAAAAAACATATTGCAAATGCACAGTGACTTTGAAAAAGTAAGGAAACATAAACAAAAAAAATCTAAATTTTTTGGGGGGGGATGACCAGTTGCATGTGCATTTGCAATATGATTCTATAGTGAAAAAACATATTGCAAATGCACAGTGACTTTGAAAAAGTAAGGAAACATAAACAAAAAAAATCTAAACATTTTTTGGGGGGATGACCAGTTGCATGTGCATTTGCAATATGATTCTATAGTGAAAAAACATATTTCAAATGCACAGTGACTTTGAAAAAGTAAGGAAACATAAACAAAAAAAATCTAAACATTTTTTTTTTGGGTGAGCAGTTGCACGTGCATTTGCAATATGATTCTATAGTGAAAAAACATCACCAAAAGCGACATTCTGAAATCAACCCAAACGAGCGATTGAGATGACCCAGAATCACTGCAAAGCCATCCCGAGTTCATCGGGCCAGTCAATTTCACATTCCTGCAGGATTTTTATAGCATGACAAATTCGTGATGGTACCTGCCCATTAAAACATATTGCAAATGCACAGTGACTTTGAAAAAGTAAGGAAACATAGAATCAAATTATTTTTTTTTGGGTTACCAGTTGCACATTTCAGATCACCAGTTGCACATTTCAGATCACCAGTTGCACATTTCAGATCACCAGTTGCACGGAGGAAAATCGTTACTTTTGACTTTGACTTTTGACTTCCTATGAAATCATATTCCAAATGGAGAAAACATATGCCTTATGCACTAGTAAAAAAAAAATAAAAATGATAATAAAGTATGACTAAAGTATGTTGATAAAGTTCTTATACATGTGTAATTGACATAAAAATTGAAAGAATTTTGAAAAACGGTCCAGAAAGCACTTTTTTAAGGATGTGTGAAGTTTTTTACCAAATTTTGACATTTTTGACTTTTGACTTTTGACTTCCTATGAAATCATATTGCAAATGGACAAAACATATGCCTTATGCGCATGTAATTAAAAAAAAAAAAATTTGATATCAAAATTGGACAAAAGTATATTCATACAGTTCTTACACATGTGTAATTGACAAAAAAAGCGAAAGAAATTCGAAAAAAGGCCCAGAAAGCACTTTTTTAAGGGGTAAAAAGTTTTTGAAAAAAATATCATTTTTTCAAAATTTTTCTTTTGGATGTTGACTTGGGTTGCATTTCCAATATGAAAAACCCAGGTGGAGCGCACTCGCCCCCTGTTGGATTTTTGAGGTGTTACAATTGGCAATTGCCATATGGCATTTGCCATATACTTTGCACGAATCAACGCCGCTTTGGGTGGTATTGGACATCGTGTACATGGTTTGTCCAATGCCAATATTTTGACATTCATTTTTGTACAAATCAGGGGGGTATTCCCTTACTCTGGAGAGCGATCGATTTGGAGGTGGAGGGTCCTTCATGTTCTGGGGCGGTGTGTCACAGCATCATCGGACTGAGCTTGTCTTTGCAGGCAATCTCAACTCTGTGCGTTACAGGGAAGACATCCTCCTCCCTCATGTGGTACCCTACCTGCAGGCTCATCCTGACATGACCCTCAAGCATGACAATGCCGCCAGCCATACTGCTCGTTCTGTGCGTTGTTTCCTGCAAGTCAGGAATGTCAGTGTTCGGCCATGGCCAGCGAAGAGCCCAGATCTCAATCCAATTGAGCACGTCTGGGTCCTGTTGGATCGGAGGGTGAGAGCTAGGGCCATTCCCCCCAGATTTGTCCGGGAACCTGCAGGTGCCTTGGTGGAAGAGTGGGTTAACATCTCACAGCAAGAGCTGGCAAATCTGGTGCAGTCAATGAGGAGGAGATGCACTGCAGTACTTAATGTAGCTTAATGTACCCCCCCTTGTTCAGGGACACATTATTCAGTTTCTGTTAGTCACATCTGTGGAACTTGTTCCGTTTATGTCTTAGTTGCTGAATCTTGTTATGTTCATACACATATTTACACATGTTAAGTTTGCTGAAAATAAACGCAGTTGACAGTGAGAGGACGTTTCTTTTTTTGCTGAGTTTATAGTATCTGCAACTTCTACCCTTCCACCTCTCTTCTCCTCCTTCTTTTCCCATCCCTCCTTCCTCCATCCTTCTCTTACTCCTTCATGCCTTTTTAGTACAGAGTATGAATACGTAAGTCCAACTTTCTGGCAAATTTTCTATAACTATCCACGCTATCAGGTGTGAAGGTAAGATCCAGATGTAGACAATGTCGAATGAACAATGGTTTAATAATCCAACAGGGGCAGGCAATAGACAGGTCAATGGAGGCAGGGGTCAGTAAACCAGAGGTTGTGGCAACGGTACAGGTCGGCAGGCAGGCTCAGGGTCAGGGTAGGAAGGGGTCAGTAAACCAGAGGTGGGCAACGATACCGGACGGCAGGCAGGCTCAGGGGCAAGCAGAGTGGTCAGGTTGGCGGGCTCAGTCAGGACAGGCAAGGGTCAAAATCAGGAGGGCGAGAAAAAAGAGAGACTGGGAAAAGCAGGAGCTGAGACACATTAACAATGGTTGACTTGACAAACAAGACGAATAGGCAACAGACCAACAGAGAACACAGGTATAAATACACAGGGGATAATGGGGAAGATGGGCGACACCTGGAGGGGGGTGGAGACAATCACAAAGACAGGTGAAATAGATCAGGGCGTGACATAAGCATATTCATAGAAACATCCATGTTTGAACCTGTATGTGTTCTCCTTGCAACCACTCTCTCTTCCTCTCCGTCTTCAGTAGTTCCTCCTCAGGAAGTCTTCCCTCAGGTCGACCTCTTCCACTCCTGGCCAGGGATACAGTGGGAAGAAAAAGTATGTGAACTCTTTAGAATTACCTGGATATCTGCATAAATTGGTCATAAAATTTTATCTGATCTTCATCTTCACAACATTAGACAAACACAGTCTGCTTAAACTAATAACACAAACATTATAATTGTTAAGTCTTTATTGAACACACCGTGTATACATTCACATTGCAGTTTGGAAAAAGTATGTGAACCCTTGGTTGAAACTCCTTTGGCAGCAATAATCTCAACCAAACCATATTCTGTAGTTGTGGATCAGACCTGCACAGCGGTCAGGAGGAATTTTGGACCATACCTCTTTACAAAACTGTTTCAGTTCAACAATATTGCTGGGTAGTCTGGTGTGAACTGCTCTCTTGAGGTCATGCCACAGCATCTCAATAGAGTTGAGGTCAGGACTCTGACTGGGCCACTCCAGACGGTGTATTGTCTTCTGTTCATGCCAATTTGTTGATTTACTTCTGTCTTTTGGGTTGTTGTTCTGTTGCATCACCTAACTTCTGCTGAGCTTCAATTGGCGGAAGATAGCATTACATTCTCCTGCAAAATGTCTTGATAAACTTGGAAACTAATTGTTCCTCAGTTATAGCAAGCTGTCCAGGCCCTGAGGCAGCAAAGCAGCCCCAAACCATGATGCTCCCTTCACCATAGTTTAGAGTTGGGATGAGGTTTTGATGTTGGTGTGCTGTGCCTTTTTTTCTCCACAAATAGTGTTGTGTGTTCCTTCCAAACAACACAACTTTAGTTTCATCTGTCCACAGAATAATTTGTCATTAGCGCTGTGGAACATCCAGGAGCACTTTTGCGAACTTCAGACGTGCAGCAATGTTTTTTTGGACAGCAGTGGCTTTTTGCATCCTCCCATGTACACCATTCTTGTTTAGTGTTTTACGTTTTGTAGACTCGTCAACAGAGATGTTAGCATCTTCTAGAGAGTTCTGTCTTTAGCTGACACTCTAGGATTCTTCTTAACCTCATTGAGCATTCTTGTAACGTTGTGTGAAGAATCAGGAGACAGGCGCTGGAATGCATAATAGGCTTTTTTATTTCACCCAAATTACAGTGTGCCATGTCAAGGTACGGGGGACGAATACCAAACAAACACTTATACAAAACACAGGGTTAAGACCCAAACAAAAGAGTGAGAAGGACTTCGAATGAATACACGAGTGCACAATGATACCAAACGGGACGAGACCCGTAATCATCTGCGCAATACAAAGCAGCACGAAAGCCAAAACAACAAGGCACAGGTACAATGGACATAGGAACAATAATCGACGGCTCAATGGTAACCAAAGGGTACATATTTAAATTACAATCAGGAAAATGGGGACCAGGTAATGACAAAGTTCTGGAGGGATCCATGATGCGCTTGGCTCTTGCAATCATCTTTGCAGGACGGCCACTCCTAGGGAGAGTAGCAACAGTGCTGAAATTTCTCCATTTATAGACAATTTGTCTTACCGTGGACTGACTTTTAGAGATACTTTTGTAACCCTTTTCAGCTTTATGCAAGGCAACAATTCTTAATCTTAGGTCTTCTGAGATCTCTTTTGTTTGAGGCACGGTTCAGATCAGGTAATGTTTCTTGTGAACAGCAAACTCAAATTTTGTGAGTGTTTTTTATGGGGCATGGCATCTCTAACCAAAATCTCCAATCTAGTTGACTCCTGACTCCAATCAGCTTTTGGAGAAGTCATTAGCCTAGGGGTTCACATATTTTTTCCAACCTACACTGTGAATGTTTAAATTCTGTATTCAATATAGAGAAGAAAAATACAATAATTTCTGTGTTATTAGTTTAAGAACATTGTGTTTGTCTATTGTTGTGACATAGATGAAGAACATATCAATTTTTAGGTCGAATTTATGCAGAAATCCAGGTAATTCCAACGGGTTCACATACATTTCTTGCCACTGTACACATTATTACAACAACCGTTTGCATATTTCCATATTTCCGTATATAAGACATGAGCACTTTCCACTCATGACACCCCTCAGCCTCTCTAAGTTGGATGGTGAATTAGAACTTCCTGTTGTTGGTGGGAAACAGAGTGATAAGTTTGAGTGGCTTTGAACAGCGATCGGTAATGTATTCCTGTATTCCTGAAACCAACACTGAGAGCTCAGTCTAGGTCCTAGAGCTACAGAGCCTCATTCCATTTAGAAGTCCAATAGTTTAGTTTATATGAGGTTTCTACAGTGCAGGTAATGGAAAAAGAATGAGGCTCTATCACAGCTCAGTCCAAATGAACACGTTCAATATTTATGAAGAGCCAACATTTCAGAATATGCTGAATGCAAATATGCTCTCTGCAGAAACTGTACTGGACAGGAGAATAAAGAGATTTGCTTTGGAAATTAAAAAACAGGTTTTTGTCGTCTGTCTGTCTGTCTGTCTGTCTGTCTGTCTGTATGTCTCTATCTGTCTTTCTCTTTGTGTCTGTGTGTCTGTTTGAAACAAAATATATAATGAGGATAATCACTTAAGTGTCATACTCCTTGAAAAAAGTACACTTGAAATTTGACCAACTACCTGAGACCGTATATTCAATCCAAGATGGCGCAGCAGTCAGACGTCTTTGTCCTGTCGTGTCCCTTGTATATATCGTTTTATCTTTTTCGTCGCATATCCTTTAAAAATATTTTGCTAAACCTCAACATCTAAATACTCTCCTGCAACCCGCCTCACCCAATGTGGCGTGGATTTTTCTTTTTTTTCCTAAATTATTTATATTTACTTCGGATCTGGAATCCCTCAACTGAAGCTAGCCAGCTAACTACCAGCTATCAGTCAGCAAACCATTGCCAGCGGTCATCAGCTAACCTTCAGCTCGTAAAGCTCTCGTCAGTTCGAACAACGTGTCTCTAACCAGAGCATAACGGACCTGTTATTTTTATCCCCGGATTCCTACCGCACACTGAACATTTTCATCTGGATCTTCACAACTAGCTAACCGCAATCCCGGATGACTACACCTGGCTAGCGTTTCCATCCCAGAGCAAGCACCAATTAGCTTGAAACTAGGGCTCCTGTGCTACCACCGAAGTATACTCCTGGGCTACATTGTCCGGACCCCTTCTACAGCCAGTACGGCACATGGAACCCCGCAGATCCCCTACGACTGGAATACCGACATAATCTGCCCGAGGACTCCCAACATGCCCCACAGGCGCGACGCCCGCTGAAGGCCCATTATGCTAACCAGCTAGGTTCTGCTAGCCACCTAGAGCTACTTGGAACCCTACTAATTCCATGACTTGTCTATCGACATCACCGCACGAAGAGGCAAAAACAGACTTACCCCCATCACTTACCCCCAAAGGCTAACTGCTAGCCCATGCTAACTGCTTGCTTGCTAACCAAGCCTGCTGACTGCTAGCGTGCCCCGGTCTACTAGCTGCTAGCTTGTTTAGCCCCGGCCTACTAACTGTTAGCTTGTTAGCATCGGCCTGCTAACTGTCTGAATCGCTGTGTCCCCAGCCAGCAGAACCACTCACTAGACCCATATGTTCACTTGGCTACGCATGCCTCTCTCTAATATCAATATGCCTTGTCCATCACTGTCCTGGTCAGTGTTACTGTCTTATTTCACTGTAGAGCCTCTAGCCCTGCTCAATATGCCTTAAACAACCATGTTGTTCCACCTCCTACATATGCGATGACAACACCTGGTTTAAACATCTCTAGAGACTATCTCTCTCTTCATTACTCAATGCCTAGGTTTACCTCCAATGTACTCACATCCTACCTTACCTTTGTCTGTACACTATGCCTTGAATCTATGCTATCGTGCCCAGAAGCCTGGTCCTTTTACTCTCTGTTCTGAACGTGCTAGACGGCCAGTTCGTATACTCTTTAGCCGTACCCTTATCCTACTTCTCCTCTGTTCCTCTGGTGATGTGGAGGTTAATCCAGGTCCTGCAGTGCCTAGCTCCACTCCCACCCCGAGGTGCTCTCATTTGTTGACTTCTGTAAACGTAAAAGCCTTGGTTTCATGCATGTTAACATTAGAAGCCTACTCCCTAAGTTTGTTTTACTCACTGCTTTAGCACACTCTGCCAACCCAGGTGTCCTAGCCGTGTCTGAATCCTGGCTTAGGAAAACCACCAAAAACCTTGAAATTTCCATTCCTAACTATAACGTTTTCCGCCAAGATAGAACTGCCAAAGGGGGCGGTGTTGCAATCTACTGCAGAGATAGTAATACAGAACTCTGCAGGCTATCCATTTGAGCTTCTACTTCTAAAAATTCACCTTTCCAGAAACAAGTCTCTCACTGTTGCCGCTTGCTATAGACCTCCCTCTGCCCCCAGGTGTGCCCTCGATACCATATGTGAATTGATTACCCCCCATCTATCTTCTGAGCTCGTGCTACTAGGTGACCTAAACTGGGACATGCTTAACACCCCGGCCATCCTACAAACTAAGCTTGATGCCTTCAATCTCACACAAATGATCAATGAACCTACCAGGTTCAACCCCAAATCAGTAAACACGGGCACCCTCATAGATGTCATCCTAACTAACTCGCCCTCCAAATACATCTCTGCTGTTTTCAATCAAGATCTCAGCGATCACTGCCTCATTGCCTGCATCCGTAATGGGTCTGCAACCAAACGACCACCCCTCATCACTGTCAAACGCTCCTTGAAACATTTCTGCAAGCAGGCCTTTCTAATTGACCTGGCTGGGGTATCCTGGAATGACATTGACCTCATCCCGCCAGTAGATGATGCCTGGCTATTCTTTAAAAGTGCCTTTCTCACCATCTTAAATAAGCATGCCCCTCTCATAAAATGTACAACTAGGAATAGATATAGTCCTTGGTTCACTCCAGACCTGTCTGCCCTTGACCGGCACAAAAACATCCTGTGGCGTTCTGCATTAGCATCGAATAGCCCCCGTGATATGCAACTTTTCAGGGAAGTTAGGAACAAATATACACAGGCAGTTAAAAAAGCTAAGGCAAGCTTTTTCAAACAGAAATTTGCATCCTGTAGTACTAACTCAAAAAAGTTCTGGGACACTGTAAAGTCCATGGAGAATAAGAGCACCTCATCCCAGCTGCCCACTCCTCTGAGTCTAGAAAAAACTGTCACCACTGATAAATCCACTATAATTGAGAATTTCAATAAGCATTTCTCTACGGCTGGCCATGCTTTCCACTTGGCTACCCCTACCCCGGTCAACTGCCTGGCACCCTCCACAGCAACCCGCCAAAGCCCCCACCATTTCTCCTTTACCCAAATCCAGATAACTGATGGTCTGAAAGAGCTGCAAAATCTGGACCCCTACAAATCAGCCGGGCTAGACAATCTGAACCCTCTCTTTCTAAAAATATCTGCCGAAATTGTTGCAATCCCTATTACTAGCCTGTTCAACCTCTCTTTCGTATCGTCTGAGATTCCCAAAGATTGGAAAGCTGCCGCGGTCATCCCCCTCTTCAAACGGGGTGACACTCTAGATCCAAACTGCTACAGACCTATATCTATCCTATCCTATCCTATCCTATCCTATCTTTCTAAGGTCTTAAAAAGCCAAGTTAACAAACAGATTACTGACCATTACGAATCCCACCATACCTTCTCCGCTATGCAATCTGGTTTCAGAGCTGGTCATGGGTGCTCCTCAGCCATGCTCAAGGTTCTTAACGACATCATAACCGCCATCGATAAGAGACATTACTGTGCAGCTGTATTCATTGACCTGGCCAAGGCTTTTGACTCTGTCAATCACAACATTCTTATTGACAGACTCGACAGCCTTGGTTTCTGAAATGATTGCCTCGCCTGGTTTACCAACTACTTCTCTGATAGAGTTCAGAGTGTCAAATCGGAGGGCGTGTTGTCCGGGCCTCTGACAGTCTCTATGGGTGTGCCACAGGGTTCAATTCTCGGACCGACTCTCTTTTCTGTATACATCAATGATGTTGCTCTTGCTGCTGGTGATTCTCTGATCCACCTCTACGCAGATGACAACATTCTGTATACTTCTGGCCCCTCCATGGACACTTTGTTAATTAACCTCCAGATGAGCTTCAATGCCATATACAACTCTCCTTCCGTGGCCTCCAACTGCAAAATGCAAATAAAACTAAATGCATGCTATTCAATCGATCACTGCCTGCACCTGCTCGCCGGTCCAGCATCACTACTCTGGACGGCTCTGACTTAGAATACGTGGACAAATACAAATACCTGGGAGTCTGGTTAGACTGTGAACTCTCCTTCCGGACTCACATTAAGCATCTCCAATCCAAAATTAAATCTAGAATTGGCTTCCTATATCGCAACAAAGCATCCTTCACTCATGCTGCCAAACATACCCTCGTAAAACTGACCATCCTACCGATCCTCGACTTCGGTGATGTCATCTATAAAATAGCCTACAACACTCTACTCAACAAATTGGATGCAGTCTATCACAGTGCCATCCGTTTTGTCACCAAAGCCCCATACACTACCCACCATTGCGACCTGTACGCTCTCGTTGGTTGGCCCTCGCTTCATACTCGTCGCCAAATCCACTGGCTACAGGTTGTCTTACAAGTCTCTGCGAGGTAAATCCCCGCCTTATCTCAGCTCACTGGTCACCATAGCAGCACCCACTCGTAGCACGCGCTCCAGCAGATATATCTCACTGGTCACCCCCAAAGCCAATTCCTTCTTTGGTCGTCTTTGGTCATCTTTCCTTCCAGTTCTCTTGCTATATTGTAATTATGACTGGAACGAATTGCAAAAATCTCTGAAGCTGGAGACTCACATCTCCCTCACTTGCTTTAAGCACCAGCTGTCAGAGCAGCTTACAGACCACTGCACCTGTACATAGCCCATCTGTAAACAGCCCATCTATCTACCTACCTCATCCCCATACTGGTATTTATTTATTTATTTATTTATTTATTTTGCTCCTTTGCACCCCAGTATCTCTACCTGCACATTCATCTTCTGCCAATCTACCATTCCAGTGTTTAATTGCTATATTGTAATTACTTCGCCACCATGGCCTATTTATTTCCTTAACCTACCTCATTTGCACTCACTGTATATAGACTTTTTGTTTTCTTTTGTTCTACTGTATTATTGACTGTACGTTTTTTTATTCCATTTGTAACTCTGTGTTGTTGTATGTGTCGAATTGCTACGCTTTATCTTGACCAGATCACAGTTGCAAATGAGAACAGGTTCTCAACTAGCCTACCTGGTTAAATAAAGGTGAAATAAAAAAAAAATATTAAAAAAATTGTCAGCTAGCTAGCTACCGTAGCTAATTAGGTAAACCAGATTGTCAGCTAGCTAGCTACAGTAGCTAATTAGCTAAACCAGATTGTCAGCTAGCTGGCTACAGCAGCTAATTAGGTAAACCAGATTGTAATCTAGCTAGCTACAGTAGCGAATTAGGTAAACCAGATTGTCAGCTAGCTAGCTACAGTAGCTAATTAGGTAAACCAGATTGTCAGCTAGCTAGCTACAGTAGCTAATTCATTAAACCAGATTTTCAGCTAGCTAGCTACAGTAGCTAATTCGTTAAACCAGGTTGTCAGCCAGGTAGCTACACTAGCTAATTAGGTGAACCAGGTTGTCAGCTAGCTAGCTACAGTAGCTAATTAGGTAGACCAGATTGTCAGCTAACTGGCTACAGTAGCTAATTAGTTAACATGATGGAACATGGTGTAGCTGCACAGCTTCTCTATTATCTTTGATGGTAGTCTAAACAGAACCTGACAAACAGACACAGACAGACAGAGAAACTTTTATAAACTATACTGAAGTCAAATATTTGTGGCTAATGTTAACAATCTGTGGAGGTCAACTGATCCTCAAAGGTCTACAGCAAAAACAACACATTTTTTTATGTGTGTGTTAAGAGAAACGCTAAACTACAGCAACAGCAAAACACATCAAATATAAATAGAGTAAATATAACAAGTAAATACATTGATTTGGAGTCTGCACCCAATATGCATGTACAGTATATGCCTCTCATCCTGCCACCTGCTTGTTGCCTTTTCTCCAACCAATTGTGCGCTCCAAACCAAAGGCCTAGGCTAGCACCAAAACATGACATTTATGCATATTGTCTAACCAATAAGCCTACAGTATGACAATAAAAATTGACACCTGAATATAAGCTAAGAATCAAATTGTTTGGTGTTTACTTCTAAACTTCTGGTGTGGAGAGTGGCAGGATAATCATTTCAGTGTATAAACTAGAAGATCCCAGCCGTCCAGAAGTTTCACAGTGGCAATATAAAAGATGGAGACAAACATAAATGAACAGGCCAGTGCAAATTAACAAAACAGCTTACTTTTCACGCTAAATTCATGACAATTACTGGATTACTTCGTTCTTTGAATTATATCTGACTAGCTGTATTTTTTACACCTCTCATCAAAGACTTGTGAATAACGAATTGCGGAAATAGGCTACACATAGATTACAATTCGAATGTAATGCTATGAGATACATATATAGCCTGTTGTCTTCATATGTAGGGCAATTGCACATCTGTATCTGCAATCTTTTGCAGTACCAGCAAAGTAGACTACAAACCTTGTATTTCAAAACATTTGCTAGCCTATTGGAGGAGATATGCACGCTTGTTCGAAGCTAAATAAACTACTGGAGCAATAACAGGCTCATAGATTAGCCTGTTATACACTGCTCAAAAAAATAAAGGGAACACTAAAATAACACATCCTAGATCTGAATGAATGAAATATTCTTATTAAATACTTTTTTCTTTACATAGTTGAATGTGCTGACAACAAAATCACACAAAAATGATCAATGGAAATCAAATGTATTAACCCATGGAGGTCTGGATTTGGAGTCACACTCAAAATTAAAGTGGAAAACCACACTACAGGCTGATCCAACTTTGATGTAATGTCCTTAAAACAAGTCAAAATGAGGCTCAGTAGTGTGTGTGGCCTCCGCGTGCCTGTATGACCTCCCTACAATGCCTGGGCATGCTCCTGATGAGGTGGCAGATGGTCTCCTGAGGGATTTCCTCCCAGACCTGGACTAAAGCATCTGCCAACTCCTGGACAGTTTGTGGTGCAACAGATGTGATGTGCTCAATTGGATTCAGGTCTGGGGAACGGGCGGGCCAGTCCATAGCATCAATGCCTTCCTCTTGCAGGAACTGCTGACACACTCCAGCCACATGAGGTCTAGCATCGTTTTGCATTAGGAGGAACCCAGGGCCAACCGCACCAGCATATGGTCTCACAAAGGGTCTGAGGATCTCATCTCGGAACCTAATGGCAGTCAGGCTACCTCTGGCGAGCACATGGAGGGCTGTGCGGCCCCCCAAAGAAATGCCAACCCATACCATGACTGACCCACCGCCAAACCGGTCATGCTGGAGGATGTTGCAGGCATCAGAACGTTCTCCACGGCGTCTCCAGACTCTGTCACGTCTGTCACATGTGCTCAGTGTGAACCTGCTTTCATCTGTGAAGAGCACAGGGCGCCAGTGGTGAATTTGCCAATCTTGGTGTTCTCTGGCAAATGCCAAACGTCATGCACGGTGTTGGGCTGTAAGAAAAACCCCCACCTGTGGACGTCGGGCCCTCATACCACACTCATGGAGTCTGTTTCTGACCGTTTAAGCAGACACATGCACATTTGTGGCCTGCTGGAGGTCATTTTGCAGGGCTCTGGCAGTGCTCCTCCTGCTCCTCCTTGCACAAAGGCGGAGGTAGCGGTCCTGCTGCTGGGTTGTTGCCCTCCTACAGCCTCCTCCACGTCTCCTGATGTACTGGCCTGTCTCCTGGTAGCGCCTCCATGCTCTGGACACTACGCTGACAGACACAACAAGCCTTCTTGCCACAGCTCACATTGATGTACCATCCTGGATGAGCTGCACTACCTGAGCCACTTGTGTGGGTTGTAGACTCCGTCTCATGCTACCACTAGAGTGAAAGTACCGCCAGCATTCAAAAGTGACCAAAACACCAGCCAGGAAGCATAGGAACTGAGAAGTGGTCTGTGGTCACCACCTGCAGAACCACTCCTTTATTGGGGGTGTCTTAATAATTGCCTATAATTTCCACCTGTTGTCTATTCCATTTTCACATACAGCATGTGACATTTATTGTCAATCAGTGTTGCTTCCAAAGTGGACAGTTTGATTTCACAGAAGTGTGATTGACTTGGAGTTACATTGTGTTGTTTAAGTGTTCCCTTTATTTTTTGAGCAGTGTGTATTATATAAAGTATGTTAGTAAAGTATGTGCCAAAGTACGTGTACTGTACACCCCTTCTAATTAGTGGTTGGCTAATCCCCTCAGTTCCAGTGAAGGGGATTCTTAATGCTTCAGCATACAATGACATTCTAGAAGATTCTGTGCTTCCAACTTTGTGGCAACAGTTTGGGAAAGGCCCTTTCCTGTTTCAGCATGACAATGCCCCCATGCACAAAGCGAGGTCCATACAGAAATGGTTTGTCGAGATAGGTGTGAAAGCTCTTGACTGGCCGGCACAGAGCCCTGACTTCAACACCATCGAACACCTTTGGGATGAATTGGAACTCTGACTGCAAATCAGGCCTAATCTTTCAATATCAGTTCCCCGCCTCACTAGTGCTCTTGTGGCCGAATGGAAGCAAATCCCTGCAGCACTGTTCCAACTAGTGGAAAACCTTCTCAGAAGAATGGAGGCTGTTAAAGCAGTAAAGGAGGAACCAGTCCATATTCATGTCCATGATTTTGGAACGAGGTGTTCGACAAGCAGGTGTCCTCATACGGTTGTCCATATAGTCTTATAGTGTATATCTTATAATCTTAACACCGACAGACCTACATAATGTCAAAATAAGAGAGCGCTTATCTTACTTATCTTCTCTTTCATATATTTACAAAGCAATTCTGCAAAAACTTTGTTTTTTTATATTACTTCAATACTAAACTGGATATTCAGTAATTACCAGAGTTCGGGTGGGTTTCCACTGAGCTAGGGAGGACTACTGTTTGTGTTCATGCCCCTTGGAATACCCTCCGGTCCTCCTTGAAGTTTGTTTTCGTGATCTCCCTTAATCAATTTAGATCATTGTTGGAGGTGGTAATCTGTGATAATTGTACTTGTTTTAATTAATAGTATGTATTACTACTATTATTTTTTTTGGTATTTATTTTGTAAGTCCTGTTCAAAGGGCTCCCTTGTAAATGAGACATTGATATCAATGTAATCTTCCTGTAGAAATAAAATATATATTTTGTCATTTTATTTTTTACCAGGCAAGTCAATTAAGAACAAATTCTTATTTTCAATGACGGCCTAGGACCTGTGGGTAAACTGTCTTGTTCAGTGGCAGAACGACCGATCTTTACCTTGTCAGCGCGGGGATTCAATCTTGCAACCTTCGGTTACTTGTCCAACTCTCTAACCACTAGGCTACCTGCCTCCTCTACACTCTAACCACTAGGCTACCTGCCTCCTCTACACTCTAACCCCTAGGCTACCTGTCGCCTCCACACTCTAACCACTAGGCTACCTGCCTCCTCTACACTCTAACCACTAGGCTACCTGCCTCCTCTACAGTCTAACCACTAGGCTACCTGCCGCCTCCACACTCTAACCACTAGGCTACCTGCCTCCTCTACACTCTAACCACTAGGCTACCTGCCTCCTCTAAACTCTAACCACTAGGCTACCTGCCTCCTCTACACTCAAACCACCAGGCTACCTGCCTCCTCTAAACTCTAACCATTAGGCTCCCTGCCTCCTCTACACTCTAACCACTAGGCTACCTGCCTCCTCTACACTCTAACCACTAGGCTACCTGCCTCCTCTACACTCTAACCACTAGGCTACCTGCCTCCTCTACACTCTAACCACTAAGATACCTGCCACCTCTACACTCTAACCACTAGACTACCTGCCTCTTCTACACTCTAACCACTAGGCTACCTACCTCCTCTACACTCTAACCACTAAGATACCTGCCACCTCTACACTCTAACCACTAGGCTACCTGACGCCCCAACTAGAAATAAAAGTTTTATCAAAAATTATTATAAATGCTATATGGTTGCCTTGCTGGATGCTATGTCTGAGCAACTGTGATAATGAATGATGAAGGAATGAAAAATTATAGTTGTCAATTGAAAACAAAGTAATTGTATCAACTGAAATATTAAATAGGTAACAAGCAATAATGGGCACAACTGTCATTTGGGTATAAAATGGTTTTATTCTGTGTTATGGCATTCATCCCACTGTCAGTGTCAAGAAAACACCAGAGGATGGATGAGGGAAGCTTAATAATGATTATTTCTTAACAAATTTACATTTCAAATAAATAATAGACATCTAAATCTATTCATTTTTAAATATAGAACCAAAATCGAACCAACCCCAAAAAGTATTAACTATTTAGCTATTTAGTATAACATGACATGATATGATATTTAGCATTAAACATGAAGTGATTACTAGAGTAGGCTGATTTTAATAATTCAATTGAGCATATTAAACTGATTAAACTGGCGACTTTTAGCGCCCTTCTTGCTTTGTCAGTTGCAGTTCAGACATGCAGTTGGTGACACACAGCATAAAAAAAGATCTCCTTTCTATGCACATATAGATGTTGACAATCACAAAAAAAAATCCCTGAGCCAGTTTCTACAATCCAGTCAGAAAAAATCCCTTAGCCAGCTTCTACAGTCCAATCAGAAAAAAAGCCCTTAGCCAGCTTCTACAGTCCAATCAGAAAAAAAATCAAGATCCAATGAGAAAATTTGCAGTACTATATGTTCCCTATTGATGTTCCCTATTGATGCACTTGATGTTCTCTGCCATCCAATGATACAATACTGCAGTACTGTATGTTCTCCATAGGGGGTGCTTGATGATTCTCATGCGTATATAGCAGTTCAAAAACACACACCTACGAAAATACCACCTTTTTAGGACCCTGCCAGTTCTACTTGATTTTCAAACCAGGCATATAACCATGCTATGTCCATGCTATTCCAGTGGTTTTCCTAGTAAAGACAATGTTTTTGGACCTAACTTGTCCAAAGGTCCTAATATGGAAGGTGTGTATGCAAGCTGAGGCACCATTACGGTCTGAAAAACAAACGCACACACATTCCAACTTCTCATTTCCATTTCACTTTCAACCAATAGCAGTAAAAACAGGTCATCAAAACAGGTCATTCATTCATTCTACAGCTCAACGTTCAACACCATAGTACCCTCAAAGCTCATCACTAAGCAAAGGACCCTGGGCGTAAACACCTCCCTCTGCAACTGAATCCTGAAATTCCTGACGGGCCGCCCCCAGGTGGTAAGGTAGGTAACAACACGCTGATCCTCAACATGGGGGCACCTCATGGATGCGTGCTCAGTCCCCTCCTGTACTCCCTGTTCACTCATGACTACAAGGCCAGGCACGACTCCAACACCATTAAGTTTGCTGATGACACAGACAACGATGAGGCAGCCTATAGGGAGGAGGTCAGAGACCTGACTGTGTGGTGCAAGGACAACAACCTCTCCCTCAACGTGATCAAGACAAAGGAGACGATTGTGGACTACAGGAAAAGGAGGACCGAGCACGCCCTCATTCTCATCGATGGGGCTGTTGTGGAGCTGGTTGAGAGCTTCAAGTTCCTTGGCGTCCACATCACCAACAAACTAACATGGTACAAGCACACCAACACAGTCATGAAGAGGGCCAAGCTTTCTGCCATCCAGGACCTCAATACCAGGCAGTGTCAGAGGAAGGCCCTACAAATTGTCAAAGACTCCAGCCACCCTAGTCGTAGACTGTTCTCTCTGCTACCGCAGGGCAAGCAGTACCGGAGCGCCAAGTCTAGGTCCAAGAGGCTGAACAGCTTCTAACCCCCAAGACATAAGACTTCTGAACAGCTAATCAAATGGCTAACCAGACTATTTGCATTGCCCCCACCCCTTCTACGCTGATGCTACTCACTGTTTATTATCTATGCATAGTCACTTTAATTATTCTAGGTACATGTACATATTACCTCAATTACCTCGACACCGGTGCCCCCGCACATTGACTATGCACCGGAATCCTCTGTATATAGCCCCGCTATAGTCATTTACTGCTGCTCTGTAATTATTTGTTATTATTGTCTCTTACTTTTTTTTATGGTATTTAAATAAAACTGCATTGTTGGTTAAAACCTCTTAGAGCTTCCCCCCTACTTTGTGCAATTTCCGCCTGAAGACATACCCAAATCTAACAGCCTGTAGCTCAGGCACAGAACCAAGGATATGCATATTTTGGTACCATTTGAAAGAAAACACTCTTAAGTTTGTGGAAATGTGAATTGAATGTAGGAGAATATAACACAATATATATGGTTTAGATAAAACAATGAAAAAAAACATCATCATCATCATCATCATCATCTTTAAAATGAACAAGATAAAACAAACATTCAGATAGAATGATGGGGACAATTTCAGTGAAAAATATAAGAAGGCAACAGTACTTGTGCAAAGTTTCAGAATGATAACTTCCAAAATGAGTGTGCTACATGACATTTATCGTGAAGTCACCCAGGTGTCCCACACAAGTAGCCCAAATGTACCCAAGTGGCCAAATTGGTGAAGGTATACATTTTGAAACAAATAACTATATACAAAATACCAAAATGTTATTCTAACACACACCCCCCCAAAAATTGAGAAAAATAAAATAAATACAAAATAAAAATTATTAATTGATTACAAAATATGTGAAAAAATGTACAAAAATAACATGGGTACCTATTTACACACTTTCAATATTTGGAAGACCCTCAGTCCTCTATCAAATCAAATATATTTATATAGCCCCAGCCTAAAACCCCAAACAGCAAGCAATGCAGGTGTAGAAGCACGGTTGCTAGGAAAAACTCCATAGAAAGGCAAAAACCTAGGAAGAAACCTAGAGAGGAACCAGGCTATGAGGGGTGGCCAGTCCTCTTCTGGCTGTGCCGGGTGGGGATCACAGTGGTTGTAAGGGTGCAACAGGACAGCACCTCAAGAGTAAAAAATGAACAGTTTAGGGTTCCATAGCCGCAGGCAGAAGAGTTGAAACTGGAACAGCGGCAAGGCCAGGTGGACTGGGGACAGCAAGGAGTCATCATGCCAGGTAGCCCTGACGCATGACCCTGACGCAGGTCCTCCGAGAGAGAGAAAGAGAGAATTAGTGAGAGCATACTTAAATTCACTAAGGACACCGGATAAGACTCCCATTCGGAGTCAGTGTCACTGTGAAAGAAAATGTTCAGTTAGAATAGTTTTACATATGAGCCTTGTATCAACAGGTGTAATAAACAGATATATATAGAGAGAGAGTACAGGGAACATAAGGTTGAATACATTATTATGACCTGCTAGATCTACTGTCTCTTTAATATTATGACATTTAAGCTAGATCTACTGTCTCTTTTATATTATGACATTTCAGCTAGATCTACTGTCTTTATTATATTACAACAGACCAGCTGTATCTACTGTCTCCATTTCACTTTTGCCATTGTTGTGTGGGCCTGCCCTCCCCTCAACAGCCTCAAATAGGCTATTTCATGTGGGTTGGGGTGGGGCGGCAGACACACGCATCTCACATTTCATGACATTACATGTTTATATATTGCTTATAAAATTTACAAAAACATCACAAATAATATTTTATATTATTAATTTCAAACAAGGGCATTAGCATGATAAGAACTCCAAAACGATGTCCTCTCCCGTTCAAAAAATGTTCCTCCACAATCGCTAAATGAATCGTCCAACAACAATCTCTGTCTCACCTTCCCAATCAATTTATTCTAAAATTGTGTGTACATCTGTATATCTAGACTTAGATTTAGCTTTCCCTGACTTAGTCGCCATAGTGATTAATATATAAACAGCTGAATATACGCGTTTACCAAACAATGACGTGCGTAATATGTGTTTCTCCTTCCGGTATGAAACTTCAATAGGGAATGACTCACTTTACGCTGGAGCTTAGTACATGGGTTGGTCTTGCAACACATAAACATGGCCTATTGCCGTTTACCTCAGCTCATTGGCTATCTACCCAGCTAGATTTCGAGACGATCAGTGGTCATTGGGTTAAAAGACAGTCAATCAACGAAACAGCGGACAAATCATTGGTGCACAATGATGTCATGACTTGTTGTCTTCAAATCGGTTTCTTTCAGTCAATACATCCCGCGAAATGGCCCATCAGGTTTGTTAACCAGTTGATTGCAGTGAAACCAAACTGGAAAAGTCACGTTCTGTGTGTGTATTTACCTGGAATAAGTCGTCGAAAATGGAATGAGACGGAATCCGAGAGCAGTTCACAAAATGTTTCGTGTTAGGCTATAAAAACGGATTTTATCAAACAAAAGATAATTAATTGTGTAACAATGAGCTTTGGAATTGCAAACAGACGAAGATTGTCAAAGGTAAACAATTTATTTTAATGCAGTTTGTGAATATGTTACGCCTGTGCTGGTAAATTATATATATTTTTTTATGGGGCTCTATCCTCAGATAATCGCATCGTATTCTTTCGCAGTAAATCATTTTTTAAATCTGACAACGCAGTTGGATTAGCAAGATTCTAGGCTTTCGATACATGTGAGACACTTGTATTTTCATGAATGTTTAATATGATTATTTATGTAGCGATCACCGTATGTTGTGGAATTTCAGCCCGCTAGCGGGGTCCGTGCGCAGAGAGGTTAGGGGCTTGTAATTAAACATTTCACTGTTAGGTCTAAAACTGTTGAATTCGGCGCATGTGACAAATATCATTTGAGTTGATGTGATTTGATCAAAGACCGGAGACACCAATCAGGCGACACCAATCAGGAGACACCAATCAGGAGACACCTACCAGGAGACACCTACCAGGAGACACCTACCAGGAGACAGATACCTGTGTGTGTGTGTGTGTGTGTGTGTGTGTGTGTGTGTGTGTGTGTGTGTGTGTGTGTGTGTGTGTGTGTGTGTGTGTGTGTGTGTGTGTGTGCGCGTGCGTGAGATACCTGTCTGAGTGGTGGTTGTTTGATAAACAGCAACACGAGGTTGGCAAGGTGCTATCAATCACAGAGACCTTGGGCCACGGCAGCAAAATAAAATATAACGGTCCCGAGAGCAGAAATATGTACGCCACAGAATGACAATGACAGAGATCCTGTGACATGAGTGGGATTACAATTCAGACCAGGTACTCCTAACATACACACACCACCGTGGAGTCGTTTCTAAGAACAGCCCTTAGCCGTGGTATGTTGACCGTATACCACACCCCATAGGGCCTTATTGCTTGATTATACACCATCCAGACAGAGCTCTGTGATACTGCACTGCGTGGTGATAGAAACACGTGAAGACTAAGCCTATGTAGGCATCTCAGTGCTTATCTTAATGCTTCACTGACAGTTATAAGCCAATTGATCTTAGTGCCATTCAAAATGAAACCAACCAGATGTTCTCGTGTGTTTGCAGCGGGCCGTTACCAGTCTTTCAAAGCAGCAGAGTGTTCATCAACTCATAGAACAAAGAGAAGAGACATTCATGCTTCACCTTCAAATATTAAGTAACCACAAAGAAGCTGAGCTCTCCACTCCCTGAGCTGTGAAATTAGGGTTCAGCTTTGCCAAACAAAAATAATGGATGGATGATGAAAGAGGGGATAAAAGGGGGGAGAGGGGAAGGAAGAGTGATGTGTAGCTCTTGCTCAGAAAAAGGGAGGGTGACAGTTTAAAGCGGTGGTGGCAGAGAGGAAGTTGCTGTAAATTCATCTTTCCGGGCAACTTGTGAAAGTTAGAGGTGGTGTATTAGAGTCTCTGTCTCTGTCCCAAAGTCAACAGAGACTCAGAGAGAACCTGTGGAGGCCACTCACAAACAAACTTGCGCACACACACGCACGCACGCACACACACACACACACACACACACACACACACACACACACACACACACACACACACACACACACACACACACACACACACACACACACACACACACACACACACACACAAGCATTTGTACTTTCTTGTTTATTAAAATGTTGAGTTAAATGTGAGTGTTTTAAATGGTGTCGTTCATGTCTGAATGCTCCCAGTCCACACACACGCACACACACACACGCACGCACGCACGCACGCACGCACACACACACACACACACACACACACACACACACACACACACACACACACACACACACACACACACACACACACACACACGAGATGAGCGGGAACAGGGTTCTTTCTACATGTTCACCATCACAACCTTCCCCTTACAGTAGAGTTCCATCCTAGCAACACTAGTCTGGAGCATATCCATGATAATTCAAAATAAATTAATTCTGCCCTGCAGGAATCTGCATCGGTATGACAACCCTGGAAAATCTCTCTGGTCATTGTTGAATGGGAAGAGAAAATGTAATATTGGTTGGAAAGGGACAAAACGTGTATCAAGAACCAGAAACAGCCTACTGGTATTAACATTTTCTCTCACTATTAAGGTGATTTTATCAGCCAGGTCACCCATAATATAAGTCAGCATTCGACATCCATCCATGTCTGAGGATGTCGGGAGATGACGTGGAAACCGTCCACTAGGGACAACAGTGAGCGCTGTTACCTTCAAGTAGGTTTTGGTTTTTGCTAGGGTGTTGAGGACGGGGATGGCGGATGGGCGTAAACATCTGTCTCTGATTCCAAAGGTTGTACATTTAAGTTGTTTTTGAGGTTTTTGCTTTAAAACCTCTTTATCCTACCCCCTCCTTTTTCGAACATTCTGTTAAAAATCGCGCAACATTTCAGCGTCCTGCTACTCATGCCAGGAATATAGTATATGCATATGATTAGTATGTGTGGATAGAAAACACTCTGAAGTTTCAAAAACTGGTTAAATCACGGCTGTGACTATAACAGAGCGTGTGTTTCATCGAAAAGCGCAAGAAAAACTGGTCACTGAAAGCTGAAAAAAGTATCCATGCGCCCCTTTCATGTATTGTTTAAAGGAAACCAAATTTAATATGGACACGGATGCAATTTCTACAGCTTCCACACGATGTCGCCAAAACGTCATTTTCATTGACAAAAATCCTTTGAGACATTACCAATAGATCCGTCATTCCATCCAGCCTACAACAATCGATTTTGGAAGATTGAAAAATGGACATTGTTTTCTTGAGTAGCTGCTATTGAATACAGATCGCCCAGTGATCAATTTGATCGCTTATTAACGTTTACAAATACCTACAGTTGGGTTACAAAAGTAGGTTGAAGTGTTTTGTCAAAGAATATAGGCAATTTATATAATTTTTAAAAATGACGTTGCGTGTTGGAAGAGAGCTTTTTTCCTGAAGCAGACAGGCTATACAAATGGATATTTTGGGCATACTTGGACGGATTTAATCGGGAAAAAGACCAATTTGTGATGTTTATGGGACATATAGGATGCCAACAAAGAATATCATCAAAGGTAATGAATGTTTTATATTTTATTTCTGCGTTTTTGTGTAGCGCCGGCTACGCTAATTCTTTAGTTTACGTCCCCTTCAGGTATATTGGGGGTGTTGCATGCTATCAGATAATAGCTTCTCATGCTTTTGCCGAAAAGCATTTTAAAAATCTGACTTGTTGGCTAGATTCACAACGAGTGTAGCTTTAATTCAATACCCTGCATGTGTATTTTAACGAAGTTTTAACGAGTACATTTAGCATTTAGCGTAGCGCATTTGCATTTCCAGGTGCCTACTTGAGACGTCTGCGTCTCAAGTAGGATCAAGAGGTTAAGCCAATCACAAAACTCAACCCGTAACTTAACCATTTGAAGTTTCAACAGCCAGAATGACAAAACAAGCACCAATAATTGTTTTCAAAAATGTCAAGAAATCTTGTCTAATTCAATATCTGGAAAGAAAAAAGTTGTATATTCGGGAAAACGTAACCAAGAGGGAGATGGAAAAAAAATGGAAACAAGTGCAATACAAATGCTCAAAGATGTTCAAATAAAAAAAAGACATGGGGACGCTCTCTGTTCTCTGTGGTCTGTGTATATGCTGTGGTCTGTGTATATGCTGTGGTCTGTGTATATGCTGTGGTCTGTGTATATGCTGTGGTCTGTGTATATGCTGTGGTCTGTGTATATGCTGTGGTCTGTGTATATGCTGTGGTCTGTGTATATGCTGTGGTCTGTGTATACTATGGTCTGTGTATATGCTGTGGTCTGTGTATATGCTGTGGTCTGTGTATATGCTGTGGTCTGTGTATACTATGGTCTGTGTATATGCTGTGGTCTGTGTATACTATGGTCTGTGTATATGCTGTGGTCTGTGTATATGCTGTGGTCTGTGTATATGCTGTGGTCTGTGTATACTATGGTCTGTGTATATGCTGTGGTCTGTGTATATGCTGTGGTCTGTGTATATGCTGTGGTCTGTGTATATGCTGTGGTCTGTGTATATGCTGTGGTCTGTGTATATGCTGTGGTCTGTGTATATGCTGTGGTCTGTGTATATGCTGTGGTCTGTGTATATGCCGTGGTCTGTGTATATGCTGTGGTCTGTGTATATGCCGTGGTCTGTGTATATGCCGTGGTCTGTGTATATGCTGTGGTCTGTGTATATCCTGTGGTCTGTGTATATGCTGTGGTCTGTGTATATGCTGTGGTCTGTGTATATGCTGTGGTCTGTGTATACTATGGTCTGTGTATATGCTGTGGTCTGTGTATATGCTGTGGTCTGTGTATATCCTGTGGTCTGTGTATATGCTGTGGTCTGTGTATATGCTGTGGTCTGTGTATATGCTGTGGTCTGTGTATACTATGGTCTGTGTATATGCTGTGGTCTGTGTATATGCTGTGGTCTGTGTATATGCTGTGGTCTGTGTATATGCTGTGGTCTGTGTATATGCTGTGGTCTGTGTATATGCTGTGGTCTGTGTATATGCCGTGGTCTGTGTATATGCTGTGGTCTGTGTATATGCTGGGGTCTGTGTATATGCTGTGGTCTGTGTATATGCTGTGGTCTGTGTATATGCTGTGGTCTGTGTATATACTGTGGTCTGTGTATATGCTGTGGTCTTTGTATATGCTGTAGTCTGTGTATATATTGCGTCTGTGTACATGATGTTGTCTGTGTATACGCTGTGCTGTGGTCTGTGTATAAACTGTGGCATGTGTACTTGCTGTGGCCTGTGTATATGCTGCTGTGGTCTGTGTATACTATGGTCTGTGTATATACTGTGGTTTGGGTATATGCTGTTGTCTCTGTATATTCTGTGGTCTGTGTATATTCTGTGGTCTGTGAATATGATGTGATCTGTGAATGTGCTGTGGTCTGTGTCTACACTGTGATCTGTGTAAACTGTGGTCTGTGTATATACTGTGGTCTGTGTATATAACACAACAACGCAAATGTTTGTGGGCCTGTGTGTGTGTGCATGTCTGTTTGTGTTTGTTGTGTGTGTGTGTGTGTGTGTGTGTGTGTGTGTGTGTGTGTGTGTGTGTGTGTGTGTGTGTCTGTCTGTCTGTCTGTCTTTCTGTCTGTCTGTGAGTTTCTGTGTGTGCAAGCATGTGTGTGTGTGTGCAGTGTGTCTGTATTCGTGTCTGCGTGCGTTTGTGTGTGTAGTGTATGTGTGTGTGTGTGTGTGTGTGTATATGTGTGTGTTCGTGTTTTCCACAGATGAAAGCAGTTACCCTCCAAAACCCTCTCTTATCATTAGTCCAACACTGTGTGGCGAGTTGACCTTGCCTCGTGGCAAGGTTACTGACAAAAAATAATACTTCCATCCCATCACTCATTCATACACACTGCCTTGTGTGTACAAGTATAGCAGCTCTGATGTTTAGAAACCTACATCTTAACCACCGCTCCTTTTCACAGCAGTTTATCATCATCATCATTGTCATCATCAGCATAATCTTCACGTCCTTATTATTTTCGTAATCTTGGCTGTTGTTATCACCACTACCATCTTGGCTGTTGTTATCACCACTACAATCTTGGCTGTTGTTATCACCACTACCATCTTGGCTGTTGTTATCACCACTACCCTCTTGGCTGTTGTTATCACCACTACCATCTCGGCTGTTGTTATCACCACTACCCTCTTGGCTGTTGTTATCACCACTACCATCTCGGCTGTTGTTATCACCACTACCCTCTTGGCTGTTGTTATCACCACTACCATCTTGGCTGTTGTTATCACCACTACCATCTTGGCTGTTGTTATCACCACTACCATCTTGGCTGTTGTTATCACCACTACCATCTTGGCTGTTGTTATCACCACTACCCTCTTGGCTGTTGTTATCACCACTACCATCTTGGCTGTTGTTTTCAACTCTACCATCTTGGCTGTTGTTATCAGCCCTACCATCTTGGCTGTTGTTATCACCACTACCATCTTGGCTGTTGTTATCACACTACCATCTTGGCTGTTGTTATCAACTCTACCGTCTTGGCTGTTGTTATCAGCCCTACCATCTTGGCTGTTGTTATCATCACTACCATCTCGGCTGTTGTTATCATCACTACCATCTCGGCTGTTGTTATCAGCCCTACCATCTTGGCTGTTGTTATCATCACTACCATCTCGGCTGTTGTTATCATCACTACCATCTCGGCTGTTGTTATCATCACTACCATCTCGACTGTTGTTATCAGCCCTACCATCTTGGCTGTTATTATCATCACTACCATCTCGGCTGTTGTTATCATCACTACCATCTCGGCTGTTGTTATCAGCCCTACCATCTTGGCTGTTGTTATCATCACTACCATCTCGGCTGTTGTTATCATCACTACCATCTCGGCTGTTGTTATCATCACTACCATCTCGACTGTTGTTATCAGCCCTACCATCTTGGCTGTTATTATCATCACTACCATCTCGGCTGTTGTTATCATCACTACCATCTCGGCTGTTGTTATCATCACTACCATCTCGACTGTTGTTATCAGCCCTACCATCTTGGCTGTTATTATCATCACTACCATCTCGGCTGTTGTTATCATCACTACCGTCTTGGCTGTTGTTATCATCACTACCATCTCGGCTGTTGTTATCATCACTACCATCTCGACTGTTGTTATCAGCACTACCATCTCGACTGTTATTATCACCACTACCATCTTGGCTGTTGTTATCATCACTACCATCTCGGCGGTTGTTATCAGCCCTACCATCTCGGCTGTTATTATCACCACTACCCTATTGACTGTTGTTATCAGTATATACACAGACCTCTCTCGTCACTGGAGGTTTACAGTCACAGAAATAGAAGGGCAACAACAATTAGTCTCTCATCATCATCATCATTCGCATCATCATCATCATCATCATCATCATCATCATCATCATCATCATCGCCATCATCACCATCATCATCATCATCATCATCGTCACCATCACCATCACCATTATCATCACCATCACCATCATCATCACCATCATCATCATCGCCATCATCATCATCATCATCATCATCATCATCATCATCACCATCACCATCATCATCATCATCCTCATCATCACCATCACCATCATCATCATCATCCTCATCATCACACCAAAACTGGCATCATAGTCCCTAGTGCTCCTCCTCACCCTGAACCTCCTCTCCCTCTTGGTTTATTTCCATGTTAGGTGCTTTGTACACATCTGAACGACTTTTCCCTGAACCTGAATTAATATTGTACCTGCTGAATACAGTCAACTGCATTTAAGCGATGGGACACACTTTCTGTATGGGGAACGACTGTGACAACTATTGTAACCAACATCAAAATTGCCAAAGTAGGACTAGCACTGCTACTTTTAATGCTATTTTAGTTGCTTGGATTATTCAGAAACATGATGTGACAGTTTTTCTTAACATGAAAAGACACTAACTTTGGTGGGAATGTAAAATTATTCTGGGGAAAATAAGTGACAGTCAGTGGAGAGCTGGAGCATTCCTCCTGGAATCCCTGAAGTAAAAAGACTGGGTTTTACTGAGTCGGCTGAATATTTTAACTTCCAGAGCAATTGCAGCTTTCCAAATTAGAAAGAGCATCGCTGAACTGAAATATGCAAAAGCACCTCAGACCTTCACCAGCAGTGAGTTGTTTGATTCATTATGAAAAGTGACATACTTTAATGGCCACTGCCTTCCTGCCTGTCTGTCCATCCGTCTGGTGTACACTGGTGTTATTTCTTTGCCAGTCTCTGGATATGACCGAAGGGCCCTTTGCTGAGGTCTCCTGTCACTCATGTCTGTTACAAACAAAGAAAATAGAAAATAAACAACAGAATCAGCGTTTTTCCTTTTCTGCTGACCACACTGCCCATTCACTCAGTCCAGCAGAGATGACTTACTGTCTGTAGCATACTGGAATACAGGAACACACAAATACATACATACACACACACACACACACACACACACACACACACACACACACACACACACACACACACACACACACACACACACACACACACACACACACACACACCAACTACACACCACTACAGCTCATCCACCTTAAGCCTGAGAGTTCATCTAAGGATATGTGGTTTGTGTATGTGTGAGTACCCACATGAAAAATAGTACTGTTCACAAAGGAATACTACCGTTTACATTAGAATACTATAGTACTTACTATAGAGTACTTTAGTATAGTATGCTACACACTGTAGCATCCCTCGATTGTGTGTATGTCTTACTGTAGACTACCACAGTAAATACTACAACATTATTTGCAAAAACACTATGCTTCGGTAGCACTGCTGCTGATGCCTGGGATGAATGCAGATTAATGCTCTGCTGCTGATGCCTGGGATGAATGCAGATTAATGATCTGCTGCTGATCCCTTGGATGAATGCAGATTAATGATCTGCTGCTGATGCCTGGGATGAATGCAGATTAATGATCTGCTGCTGATCCCTGGGATGAATGCAGATTAATGATCTGCTGCTGATGCCTGGGATGAATGCAGATTAATGCTCTGCTGCTGATCCCTGGGATGAATGCAGATTAATGATCTGCTGCTGATGCCTGAGATTAATGCAGATTAATGATCTGCTGCTGATCCCTGGGATGAATGCAGATTAATGATCTGCTGCTGATGCCTGAGATGAATGCAGATTAATGATCTGCTGCTGATGCCTGGGATGAATGCAGATTCATGCTCTGCTGCTGATCCCTGGGATGAATGCAGATTAATGATCTGCTGCTGATGCCTGAGATGAATGCAGATTAATGATCTGCTGCGGATCCCTGGGATGAATGCAGATTAATGATCTGCTGCTGATGCCTGAGATGAATGCAGATTAATGATCTGCTGCGGATCCCTGGGATGAATGCAGATTAATGATCTGCTGCTGATCCCTGGGATGAATGCAGATTAATGATCTGCTGCTGATGCCTGGGATGAATGCAGATTAATGCTCTGCTGCTGATCCCTGGGATGAATGCAGATTAATGATCTGCTGCTGATCCCTGGGATGAATGCAGATTAATGCACTGCTGCTGATGCCTGGGATGAATGCAGATTAATGATCTGCTGCTGATCCCTGGGATGAATGCAGATTAATGATCTGCTGCTGATGCCTGAGATGAATGCAGATTAATGATCTGCTGCGGATCCCTGGGATGAATGCAGATTAATGATCTGCTGCTGATCCCTGGGATGAATGCAGATTAATGATCTGCTGCTGATGCCTGAGATGAATGCAGATTAATGATCTGCTGCGGATCCCTGGGATGAATGCAGATTAATGATCTGCTGCTGATGCATGAGATGAATGCAGATTAATGCTCTGCTGCTGATCCCTGGGATGAATGCAGATTAATGATCTGCTGCTGATGCCTGAGATGAATGCAGATTAATGATCTGCTGCGGATCCCTGGGATGAATGCAGATTAATGATCTGCTGCTGATGCCTGAGATGAATGCAGATTAATGATCTGCTGCGGATCCCTGGGATGAATGCAGATTAATGATCTGCTGCTGATCCCTGGGATGAATGCAGATTAATGATCTGCTGCGGATCCCTGGGATGAATGCAGATTAATGCTCTGCTGCTGATCCCTGGGATGAATGCAGATTAATGATCTGCTGCTGATCCCTGGGATTAATGCAGATTAATGCACTGCTGCTGATGCCTGGGATGAATGCAGATTAATGATCTGCTGCTGATCCCTGGGATGAATGCAGATTAATGATCTGCTGCTGATGCCTGAGATGAATGCAGATTAATGATCTGCTGCGGATCCCTGGGATGAATGCAGATTAATGATCTGCTGCTGATCCCTGGGATGAATGCAGATTAATGATCTGCTGCTGATCCCTGGGATGAATGCAGATTAATGATATGCTGCTGATGCCTGGGATGAATGCAGATTAATGATCTGCTGCTGATCCCTGAGATGAATGCAGATTAATGATCTGCTGCTGATGCCTGGGATGAATGCAGATTAATGCTCTGCTGCTGATCCCTGGGATGAATGCAGATTAATGATCTGCTGCTGATGCCTGAGATGAAAGCAGATTAATGATCTGCTGCTGATCCCTGGGATGAATGCAGATTAATGATCTGCTGCTGATGCCTGAGATGAATGCAGATTAATGATCTGCTGCTGATGCCTGGGATGAATGCAGATTAATGCTCTGCTGCTGATCCCTGGGATGAATGCAGATTAATGATCTGCTGCTGATGCCTGAGATGAATGCAGATTAATGATCTGCTGCGGATCCCTGGGATGAATGCAGATTAATGATCTGCTGCTGATCCCTGGGATGAATGCAGATTAATGATCTGCTGCTGATGCCTGAGATGAATGCAGATTAATGATCTGCTGCGGATCCCTGGGATGAATGCAGATTAATGATCTGCTGCTGATCCCTGGGATGAATGCAGATTAATGATCTGCTGCGGATCCCTGGAATGAATGCAGATTAATGATCTGCTGCTGATCCCTGGGATGAATGCAGATTAATGATCTGCTGCTGATCCCTGGGATGAATGCAGATTAATGATATGCTGCTGATCCCTTGGATGAATGCAGATTAATGATCTGCTGCTGATGCCTGGGATGAATGCAGATTAATGCTCTGCTGCTGATGCCTGAGATGAATGCAGATTAATGATCTGCTGCTGATGCCTGGGATCAATGCAGATTAATGATCTGCTGCTGATGCCTGAGATGAATGCAGATTAATGATCTGCTGCTGATGCCTGAGATGAATGCAGATTAATGATCTGCTGCTGATGCCTGAGATGAATGCAGATTAATGATCTGCTGCTGATGCCAGAGATGAATGCAGATTAATGCTCTGCTGCTGATGCCTGGGATGAATGCAGATTAATGATCTGCTGCTGATGCCTGAGATGCATCCAGATTAATGATCTGCTGCTGATCCCTGGGATGAATGCAGATTAATGATCTGCTGCTGATGCCTGGGATGAATGCAGATTAATGCTCTGCTGCTGATCCTTGGGATGAATGCAGATTAATGCTCTGCTGCTGATCCCTGGGATGAATGCAGATTAATGCTCTGCTGCTGATCCCTGGGATGAATGCAGATTAATGCTCTGCTGCTGATCCCTGGGATGAATGCAGATTAATGCTCTGCTGCTGATGCCTGGGATGAATGCAGATTAATGATCTGCTGCTGATGCCTGGGATGAATGCAGATTAATGATCTGCTGCTGATGCCTGAGATGAATGCAGATTAATGCTCTGCTGCTGATCCCTGGGATGAATGCATATTTCAAGAGCAGGACAAGACACCCTGTAGAAAGTTTTCATACCACTTTACTTTTTCCACATTTTGTTGAGTTAAAACCTGAATTTAAAACAGATTAAATTGAGATTGTTTTCTCACTGGCCTACACACAATGCCCCATAATTTCAAAGAGGGATTATTAAATATGAAAAGCTGAAATATAATGAGATAATACAATTTGACCCCTTTGTTATGGCAAGCCTAACTTCTCATTTGACATTGTCACAACCATGTATATTCCCCCTTAAACCGACACCACAAAGGCTATCAAGGAACTGCGCTGGAAACTGCATATCCAAAGGCCACATTTATTGTAGCTGGGGACTTTAATACAGCAAATCTGAAGAAACAGTTACAGAAGTTTTATCAACACTTTGCTTGCGTCACTCACTCTTCAAAAACCCTCAAACGTTGTTACTCTCCCTTCTGGGACGGCTACAAGGCCCACCCCTACGCTCGCTTGGGCAAATCAGATCACGCCTCCATCCTCCTCCTCCCTTCCTATTGGCAGAAACTCAAACAGGAAGTACATGTGGTAAGGACTGTTCAACTCTGGTCTGACCAATCGGAATTTTGGTTCAAGATTTTTTTGATGACAGGGACTGGAATCTGTTCCAGGTTGCATCTGAGAATAACACTGACGTATACACTGACACAGTGACTGAGTTCGTCAGGAAGTACATCAGGGATGTTGTTCCCATTGTGACGATTAAAATCTAAACTAAAAACCGTGGATACATAACAGCATTCGTGCAGAACTGAAAGCGTGAACCACCGCATTTAACCACTGCAAGGTGACTGGGAATATGGGCGAGTACAAACGGTTCAGTTATTCTATCCGCAAGTCAATCTTTTTCAAAATTCGTTAGTCAATAAGTTATTCAAAATCCTCCGAGGAAAAGAAACATGACTGTAAAGATTTCATTACAACAACAACAAAGGATGAAACTCTATATTGTATTATTTATTCAAATGTGTTTTTTTCACTGCCAAGAAGTTTCCTTTTGTTTGTTTTAAAGTGTGCTTCTGCAAACTCCCTCAAGGTCTCCAACCTCCCTCAAGGTCTCCACCCTCCCTCAAGGTCTGCAACCTCCCTCAAGGTCTCCACCCTCCCTCAAGGTCTGCAACCTCCCTCAAGGTCTCCAACCTCCCTCAAGGTCTCCAACCTCCCTCAAGGTCTCCATCCTCCCTCAAGTTCTCCAAACTCCCTCAAGGTCTCCAACATCCCTCAAGATCTCCACCCTCCCTCAAGGTCTCCAACCTCCCTCAAGGTCTCCACCCTCCCTCAAGGTCTCCAACCTCCCTCAAGGTCTCCGACCTCCCTCAAGGTCTCCACCCTCCCTCAAGGTCTCCAACCTCCCTCAAGGTCTCCACCCTCCCTCAAGGTCTCCAACCTCCCTCAAGGTCTCCAACCTTCCTCAAGGTCTCTAACCTCCCTCAAGGTCTCCAACCTCCCTCAAGGTCTCCAACCTCCCTCAAGGTCTCTAACCCTCCCTCAAGATCTCCAACCTCCCTCAAGGTCTCCACCTCTGGATGCAGCAGATGGACGGCTTTCTCTGAACAATCTAGAACAGACATCATCATAGAGTTATGCTACAGTGCAGTTATATCGCTAAAGAAATCTGAAAACAAAAACGTCAGTGCTAATTTGGTTGTGTTAAATGCGGAAGAGACATTTCAGTAAAATGCATTCAGTTGTACAACTGACTAGGTATCCCCCTTTTCCCTTTCCCTTTAACAAATTATAGAAATTACAGAAGAGCCCTGTGTATTAAATGTAACAAAAACCCATGACAACAACTAGCTAGCTGTGGTTGGCTAAATTATAAATGAAACATCACATTGATGAGAGAACTCATCACAGTTTAGATACACATAGATACACATCTCTAGATAAAAAAAAAAATTACAAACCTGAAAACAGAATGAACAAGGAGACATGGACATTTTTCCACTGGCTTATCTTCTTCCAATGTACGAGGCACCTGCCTGCAGCTAATTTATACTTGTAATTTATAATTTAAACAATCTATCAGAGGATATTTTTAGTTGTTGTAAGGGTAATAATATAAGCCAGCAAAGGCCTATCACGTACACTCAATGGACAGTTTATTAGGTACACAACCCCATTTATGAAAATTGATCGCGTCGACAGACAGCGAGTCACGTGGCCGGGGCTTGATATATAAAGCAGGTGGACAGACATGGAGGCATTCAGTTACTGTTTGATTGAACATTACAAAGGGTGAAGCGAGTGGCCTAATCGACTTTGAACATGGTATGATTGTCGATGCCAGGCATGCCAGATCCAGTATCTCAGAAACGGCCACCCTCCTGGTGTGGTACGACAAAAACATCCAGTAAACGGTAGTCCCGTGAAGGGCCACAAACAGGCAAATAGCAGAAACAGGGGTGTGCAGAGATGTGTCTCAGAATGCACAACTCGGCGATCCTTATCATGGACAGACAAACGCTCCAATCAGCTAAAAAACAAGAAGAAGCGGCTCCAGGGGGCACACAATCACCAACACTGGACCATTGAGGAGTGAAAAAACATTGCCGGATCCATCGAATCACGGTTGCTGTTGCGTCATGCAGACTCAGGATTTGGCGTAAGCAGCATGAGTCCATGGACCCGTCCTGCCTGGTACAGGCTGGTGGCGGTGGTGTAGTGGTGTAGGGAATGCTCTCCTAGCATTAGGTCCATTGATACCAGTTCAGCAACAAACGTTTCCGCCATCTGAAGAATTCAGGCTGTTCTGTGTTTTGTCCTGCTCCTGCATTCATCCCAGTCATCAGCGACAAGCATTGGGCCAGGCACATGTTTGACATCAATGTGTGTACAATTACAATGGTAGAATGGATTGGTTTGCCTTGTGCGGTAGGATTTATGGGCTTTGACATTCTTATGTAGGTGTCATAACCAGCAATAAAATATTGCAACATATGTCATAACGGGTCTAAATTTGTATGTCATGGCAGTGTTATGTAAGCTGTCATGATATATTGTTACATAAAATAAAATAAAATTAAGTTTTACCACATTTGTTTAAACTATTGTAAATACCATGTTTTTAATAACCTGCCCAGGGACTGCGGTTGAAAATTAGCCGGCTGAATAAAACCGGCACTTTTACTGAAACGTTGATTAATGTGCTCTGTCCCTGTAAAAATAAAATAAACTCAAACTCATACTACAGTATTTAATTTGCATGTACCCTTCCCATTTCCCTCCCCCATGTCCCAGGTTGTGCCACTCGTAAGTGACATACCATCATGCCAAGTAGAGACCAGAAGTTATGTTCCCTACAGATTATAGAGACCATCCCTCTAACCATCCTCAGGCCACCACAACAACACCTCCACTGTCTTGTAAAATACAAAAAGTAAATGAAGGACAGACCAAAACAGACAGAAACATGCTCCATAACCACATACAAACAACAACTCACCACATCACAACACGCACAAGCAGAATAAATGGGCCGCATTCTACAAACAGTTTGACAAAGACTCCAACCCACGTACCTTCTGACAGACATTAAAGATGAAGGTCCCAAGGTCAACCCATAGAGAGTAATGAATAAAAGTCCATACTGTTAAAAAAAACATTACAAAATAGGCTACTTTCTGCCCCAACAACCCCAATTTTGACCCAAAATGAAAAACAGTTGTAGACAGAGAAATACAAAAAAGCAACACCACTCACCTGTCATTCCAAAGAGACCTCTCTCCTGACTCCAGTAGACCACCAACTCATCCATGCTGTAACAATCACAAACATACCACTTACCTCTCAGACAACACCTACCTTTCTCCTGGCTCCAGCAGTCCAGCCACTCACTGAGCTGTTACAATCAAAGAAATCAAGACTCACCAAAAGAAAATGAAAAGAAAAGCAACTGGATAAGACAGATTTGTCACCATACTACTAAAACAAGCATCTGATGAATACTTGCACCTCCTCTCCAACCTCTTCGCCTCATTTCTCACCCACGGCCACTTCGCACAACCCTGGAAAACAGCAGTTGTCACAGTGATCCAAAAGCCTGGCAAAGACCAACATAATGTTTCATGATATTGACGAATCAGCCTCCTTAGCCATGTGTGGAAACTATTTGAAAGAGTACTCACCGCTAGCATAAGCTGCCAACTAGCATACAGGGGACTTCTTGGAGCACACCAGGCATGCGTTCAAAGAAACAAATCAACAACAGACAGTATAGCAAGACATATATATATATATATATATTTTTTAATTGTTTTAAAGAAAGAAAAAGCATTTGCTGTTTTTATTTGACGTAGAAAAGGCCTTTGATAAAATGTGGCACAACAGACTAACAGATAAAAGCCTTCAACTGCCGCGCTCAATCAGAAACATAATCTCGAGCTTCTCCATAACCGCCAAATCAAAGTGAAGGTCTCCACAGCCATCTCTCCACCATTTACCCCAGAAGCTGGAGTCCCTCAAGGTGCAGTCCTCAGCCCACTTCTATTCATCATCTACATCTCAGACATGTACTACCCCCCCCCCCCCCCCCCCCCCACATCCTCTGTTGGACAGGAAACACAATTTGCAGGTGACTTATGCTGCTGACACAGCTCCAAGTGTCCACAACAAGCCTCCAAAAAACTCAATATGGAGCTGATAGAAAGTGGTCAAACACTAAACCCTCATAAAACATAGTGTCCTTTCCCCCAGAAACACAAACATCAACCAAAGAAACCCATGACCCTCATAAAACATATTGTCCTTTCCACCAGAAACACAAACATCAACCCAAAGAAACCCATTACCCTCAAATTGTACAATGAAACAATAAACATTTAAAACCTCTACGGGACAATACAGCCATAGCAATGTACATACAAATACTTGATATTTAAATACTTACATTCTGACTTACATCAATTACAAGCAATATAGACAGCATACCTGGTTAATATTTCCCATTTACCTCTGCTAGATCACATTTATTAATAAAAGAACTATACTTTTATTTTATAAAATGTGATTTTTGTAAAGAAAAATATATAATCAAGACATGGGTGGAATAAATTATGTTGATCCTGAACAAATATAAATTAAACAATGTTTTCATCTCTATTGATGTTTATTGCTTTGACCTGAAATTATTGGAAGGACAGATTTTACATAAAGTATTTTATGGAAATGAAAATGAGCACCATTGAACACAAATGAAGGCCAGTCTACATACCACATGAGGACAGAGTTTTACTGTGTGTGTGTTGCAAATGTATTTCTTGCACTTGATGCATGTGTACTTGTCTTCCTGTTCTTCTTGGGTCCACACACATCGCAGTGCTTCTTCTTGTTTCTACCGGCTGAAATCTAAAGTTATGAAGACACCTAGTTCAGGAGTTTTACTAACATCTGACTCACTCACTCACTCACATATATAGTTACAGCAGAACAAGGTAGGAGAGTCACACACACACATGCAACAACATCACTCACACTTACTTCCAGTATTGGAGTTGTTGGTTCTGTGGGTCAGGAGGATGGGGCACCAGCATCCTCCTCCTGAAACCTCCTGGCTCATCCTGGTCTTACCAATTCCTTGCTCAGCTCCTTGAGAAAGAGCCGTCTCCCCTGGAGCTCCCCTCTGTTTCAATCTGGTTTCAACGCCACCCACATGACAAACGTGTTGTACGCTGAGATGTCCAAGATGTTGAAGAATATCACAAGTGACCAGCTTATGGTTCTCCTTTTGCAGTTGTAGCCAATCACCAGCTTGTCTAAATTGTCCACCCCTCCTTTTGTTTCATTGTAATCCATTTTGATT
Source organism: Oncorhynchus clarkii lewisi (assembly GCF_045791955.1). Lineage (NCBI taxonomy): Eukaryota > Metazoa > Chordata > Actinopteri > Salmoniformes > Salmonidae > Oncorhynchus > Oncorhynchus clarkii. The sequence goes on from NC_092170.1 coordinate 37,439,138, forward strand.
TCTGTATTTTGATTTCCGAGCCACAGATTCTCCCATTCCTATGAAGCGTACTCATGAGTAGCACATTTTTGCCTTCTTTGGCACGTAGGACACTAGGGACATGTCGGCCATGAACAAAAGCTTGGAGGAATTGATAAACCTGTTTCTTGTTTTTTGGTTACTGTTTCTACCATCATCAGCTTACTCTTGAGGAACTCCTGTTCCAGCTTGTGCGAAGTAAAAAGTTATTGCATGTGATGGCCAAGTATCACATCCAGTATCACATCCAGGACAACCTGCATCCGTTGGTTCTTCTCATGGGCTCATCTATCTGACTTCCCTGTATACACTTGCAAGTTCCACACATATGATGAAGCAGCATCACAGGCAGCCCAGATCTTGAATTCCATATTTTGTGGGTTTAGCCAGTGTATACTGCCTGAAGAGGCAGCTGCCCCTAAATTGCATAAGCTGCTCATCAACAGTAACGTCGGGCCCAGGGTTGTAAACCAGGGGAAGACGGTCCACCCACTTGTCCCACACTGACCTGATTGCAGCAAGCTTGTCTCTCTGCACTGACCTGATTGCAGCTAACTTGTCTCTCTGCCGGCGAGCTGGTCTGGTGTCTGGTTATCGAAGAAGATAATTCTGGAAATAATGTGGAAGTTTTCCAGAGACATTGTTGCACAGAAAAGTTCTCTGCCAGTTTCTGCATCCAACAGGGATTCTGTGGATTCCCCCATTGGATCTGAAACCACCAGCAAGGAAAAGAACCCCAAAGTATGCATGTAAATGGTCCATCCATCCATTTCTCTCTAAAAACACACCTTCCCTCAAAATTAGTGCTGTCCAGAATGATTTTCTGGATCGTGTCTGGGATGAAACGTTGAAAAGAAGACTGTATGTCCTGCACATGAGTAACCTCCATCCTTGTCGGCCCTGGTTACATCCTTATCACATTTGAAGCCATGCGGGGTGGCTCATTCCTTGGGCAAGAAGACCATTCAGTTTTACATATTTCTCCTCCTGCAGGCTGATGATGAGCTGGTTTCTGACTGGCGGGTCCTGGGGCTGGCAGAGGGTCAATCTCATCCTCTTTTTCCGACTCACTGGCAGACTCCGAATTGACAGAGACATGATCCTCATATTTGGAAAGTTCTTCATCTTCCAAAGTGGAAGACTCTCCTTCCACACTAGCTTCTTTCTCTGCAAAAGGTTTTTTATCAGGCTCTCTGAGCAAATATTATTTTTGCCATACTGATTGATTGTGGTAAGGAGCCACACATGCAAAGCTATTTATTTATTGTGTCCCTCCCCCAATTTGCACCTGGCTGGGGTAGATTGTGGGAAAATATATTTTTTTTTACAATGTATTGTAATATCATTGTGGAGGTTCCCGCTAGACACTGTGTAGTTTCACACACTACAAAGGGTAAAGAGTGTGAGAAATGCGGGAGACAGTCAGACAGACAAGGTCTTGGCGCTATGTTGAAACTGCAGGCCCAGGGAGGAGGAAGACAGACGGGCAGACAGACAGGTTATTGGTGCTATGTTGAAACTGCAGGCCCAGGGAGGAGGAAGACAGACGGGCAGACAGACAGGTTATTGGTGCTATGTTGAAACTGCAGGCCCAGGGAGGAGGAAGACAGAGTGAAGGCACACAGCAAACCTTTTTGTTTTATTTTGACTTGTTTTCACCTACACACACACTTTTCCACAATTTTATTACCCTCTGGTCCAGTGGACCCAAACAACATGTGTTTAAGGGGGTGTACAGTGTCCACTCAATGAACGTTTGTTATTTACATTTTCTTCACAGAAATTGAGCCAAGGCCAATGAGTCTCAGGTTGAAAAAATAATTAAATGTATAATTTTATTTATTTTTATTTTAGTTAGCATTGAAAAGGGGTTCCACAGACACCGAACACCACACAAGGGTTAAAAATGTATTTTAGCTAGATCAGATCACTCTTTGAGTATGCACCACCCGCCTGGATCAAAGTCTGCAAAGAGTCCAGGACCGAGCAATACAACTGGCATTCAGTCTACCCATGTAATCAACAAACAATACATCTATCAGATATTCAGAATAAAGACCATCAGAGACAGACAAGCAATTATAGGAAGTAATAACTGAACAGAACCTTTCACAACCCATCATTCAAGAAAACTGTGCAATAGGCATAATAGAGAACAGAAACACCTCTGTCAATCATTCTCCAGTCAAAGCCAGACTGATACAAATACAACCTCACTTCCCACACAACATCAACATACCTCACTTATGCTAATAACTCAAGATAACCCCATTTAACACACTGTGTATACAAAACATGAGGAACATATTCCTAATATTTAGTTTGTACCATACTTCTTATCATTCTTCTTTAGCTTGTGGAAGTTTGGTTTAATTAAAATCATGTTGAGAAATACGTTTGTTTTTATCCTGACCCACGAGCGCCCCCTAATGCACACGTAAACCAAGCCTTGATTTAACCAGGACCTTCCTCCTTGGCCCCTGCCTGCGTTGCCTCCAGAAGCTCTGAACTATCCAATCAGTCTCCAGTCCTATCTACCTACCTACAGGTTACAGAAATACCAGAAGTTCTGAACTATCCAATCAGTCTCCAGTCCTATCTACCTACCTACAGGTTACAGGAAATACCAGAAGCTCTGAGCTATCCAATCAGTCTCCAGTCCTATCTACCTACCTACAGGTTACATAAATACCAGAAGCTCTGAACTATCCAATCAGTCTCCAGTCCTATTTACCTACCTACAGGTTACAGAAATAACAGAAGCTCTGAACTATCCAATCAAACCCTAGTCCTAACTACAGTCTGCAAAAACATTACAGTAAATACTACAATTGTCACGTTCTCACCTTAGTTATTTTATTAATGTTTTTGTTTTAGTATGGTCAGGGCGTGAGTTGGGTGGGTTGTCCATGTTCCTTTTTCTATGTTGTGTTTTGAGTTTGGCCTGGTATGGTTCTCAATCAGAGGCAGGTGTCGTTAGTTGTCTCTGATTGAGAATCATACTTAGGTAGCCTTTTTCCACCTGTGTTGACTGGGTGTTTATTTTCTGTTCTGTGTTTTATTTCATCGTACAGGACTGTTTCGGTTTCATTTCGTTCTCTTTGTTCTTTTATTATTTAGTGTTCTGAGTTATAAATAAATATAATGAACACTTACCACGCTGTGCATTGGTCCTCCGATCCCTCTTACTACTCTTCCTCAGAAGAGGAGGACGAGAATCGTTACAACAATATACTACAATCCACAAAAACACTACATTACTTAAGTAATACACACAACAATTTTCTTTTAATACAGTATTTATTCTGTAGTTAAGTGTAAATACTACAGTATACTACAGTAAATATTGTAATACTAACTGCTGTGTTTTTACGGACTTGAACAGTGAATACCACAATCAGGTCCGCAAAAATACGACAGCCAATACTATAGTATTCATACCATGGTATACTAAAGTAATTTTTTTTATATGTGGGATAGCCTATGTGTGTCTGAGGACATGTGGTATGTGTGTGTGAGTAATGTCTTTCCTTCACTTGCCCTCGTTCCTAATGCTGGCATCCACCAACCATTACTACTCTGAATTAGACATCCACCAATCATTACTACTCTTAAATAGACATCCACCAACCATTACTACTCTGCATTAGACATCCACCAATCATTACTACTCTGTAATAGACATCCACCAATCATTACTACTCTGTAATAGACATCCACCAATCATTACTACTCTGTAATAGACATCCACCAACCATTACTACTCTGCATTAGACATCCACCAATCATTACTACTCTGTAATAGACATCCACCAACCATTACTACTCTGCATTAGACATCCAACAACCATTACTACTCTGCATTAGACATCCACCAATCATTACTACTCTGTAATAGACATCCACCAACCATTACTACTCTGCATTAGACATCCACCAATCATTACTACTCTGTAATAGACATCCACCAACCATTACTACTCTGCATTAGACATCCACCAATCATTACTACTCTGTAATAGACATCCACCAATCATTACTACTCTGTAATAGACATCCACCAACCATTACTACTCTGTAATAGACATCCACCAACCATTACTACTCTGTAATACACATCCACCAACCATTACTACTCTGTAATAGACATCCACCAATCATTACTACTCTGTAATAGACATCCACCAATCATTACTACTCTGTATTAGACATCCACCAATCATTACTACTCTGTAATAGACATCCACCAATCATTACTACTCTGTAATAGACATCCACCAATCATTACCACTCTGTAATAGACATCCACCAACCATTACTACTCTGTAATAGACATCCACCAACCATTACTACTCTGTAATAGACATCCACCAACCATTACTACTCTGTAATAGACATCCACCAACCATTACTACTCTGTAATACACATCCACCAACCATTACTACTTTGTAATAGACATCCACCAATCATTACTACTCTGTAATAGACATCCACCAATCATTACTACTCTGTAATAGACATCCACCAATCATTACTACTCTGTAATAGACATCCACCAATCATTACTACTCTGTAATAGACATCCACCAATCATTACTACTCTGTAATAGACATCCACCAACCATTACTACTCTGTAATAGACATCCACCAACCATTACTACTCTGTAATACACATCCACCAACCATTACTACTCTGTAATAGACATCCACCAATCATTACTACTCTGTAATAGACATCCACCAATCATTACTACTCTGTAATAGACATCCACCAATCATTACTACTCTGTAATAGACATCCACCAACCATTACTACTCTGTAATAGACATCCACCAACCATTACTACTCTGTAATACACATCCACCAACCATTACTACTCTGTAATAGACATCCACCAACCATTACTACTCTGTAATAGACATCCACAAACCATTACTACTCTGTAATAGACATCCACCAACCATTACTATTCTGTAATAGACATCCACCAACCATTACTACTCTGTTATAGACATCCACCAACCATTACTGCTCTTCATTTAATATAAGCCAACCATTACAATTTTACACATTAAATATTCCCAACCGTTCCAGTTTTCAGGAGCAGCCAGGGTTAAGAGCCATGCCAGAGGGGAAGACCACAGCTGTCCCATCAGGGATTCAATCTTCCTATCCTCTAACCTCTCCACTTCTATCCCTCATGCCATCCTCACCTCTCTTTGTGGTCTGCAGTTTTTATGTAAAGCTTTGCAATGAACCGAATGACATAGTTGGGAGGATGGAGAATGGAGAGAAAGGGGAAAGAGGATGGAGGAGAGAATAGTTCTGAGAAATGACTACGTACTCAACTAGAACTAAAGGGACCTAAGAAGAAAACAACTATATTAAGCTAAGAAAACATTTTTATTTATTTAAATAATATATTTTTCATATAGAGTTTTTGCCTCTAGTGAGACAGAAAAACTTTAATGTAAGCTTTAATGTAAAGCAAGTGGATTTTTTTTTGCGGTAAATCTGAATAACGTAATCTGTAGAGTTTAAATGAAACAAGTCGCGAGAACAGGGGAAGTGGGACTTGAACCAGTGACCTTCGGTTGGCACACTATGGTGTGGCTAAAGAGATCATATCATAAGGCAGCGTCGTAGAGAGCTGTGACGAGTCTTGATCCTGCAATACTTCCAAATATAATTCTCTATAAGGATTAGTTCACATAAACTACAGTGCAATGTGATTGGACAGTTTCATTCTCTTCAGTCTCCTGAATGCTTCTATACATAACTGATATTTGGTAATTTGGTATTTTATTAGAATCCCCATTAGCTGTTGCAGAAGCAGCAGCTACTCTTCCTGGTGTCCAACACAAAACATGACATAATACAGAATGACATAATACAGAACATCATTAGACAAGAACAGCTCAAGGACAGAACTACATACTGTACATTTTTTAAAGGTACACGTAGCCTAGATATCAACCCATACACACGCACTATCTAGGGCAAACAGGAGAGAGGTGTTGTGTTGCTTTATCTGTGTTTTTTAAACCAGGTTTGCTGTTTATTTGAGCAATATGAGATGGAAGTAAGTTCCATACAATAAGGGCTCTATGTAATACTATACGCTTTCTTGAATTTGTTCTGGATTTGGGGACTGTGAAAAGACCCCTGGTGGCATATCTGGTGGGATAAGTGTGTGTGTGTGTCAGAGCTGTGTATAAGTTGACCTTGCAAACAAATTGGGATTATCAACACATTAATGTTTCTTATCAAAAGAAGAAGTGATGCAGTCAGTCTCTCCTCAACTCTGAGCCAAGAGCGACTGGCATGTATAGTATTTACATCAGCCCTCTGATTACAATGAAGACCATAATGTGTCGCTTTGTTCTGGACCAACTGCAGTTTAACTAGGTCTTTCCTTGCAGCACTGGACCACACGACTGGACAATAATCAAGATTAGACAAAACTAGAGCCTGCAGAACTTGCTTTTTGGAGTGTAGTGTCAAGGAAAATGTACTGTGTGGAAACGTGTGCTCTGTAGACTAAAGGATGGCATTGGAAGCTTCCTCAGGGAAAATAGTCTGATTGAAAGAGGGAATGAGTCTGGAGGTTATGACGCTGCCATATATTTTAGTTTCTATACCAGGGGTAGGCAGCCCTGGTGTTACGATCAACTAGGAGTGGTGGGTGGAATCAGGCGCAGAGAGCAGAGTTCTGTCGTTTGTCAAATTTATTCACCAGCGCAACAAAACAGTCACGTCAACACACAGGGCGTATATGAGTTGCCAGTCCAACAAACAGGACAAAAATAGTCCGGAGAATAAATACTCAAATAAATCACACCATCAAACACAGAGTAACAAAAAACAAGCCCGCACAAATAACCAGCGGGCCTAGTGTCCTTAAATACCCTACAAACAAACCCTAAAACAAAACAGGTGTACCCAATTACCCAATAACCAAATAGCCTCGAGGACGACCCGGAGGACGAGGCGCAGGGCGATCCGGGTGGAGGCGGTGGAAATCCCTCAAGAGGGAAGGATCTAAAATGTCCCTCCCCGGTACCCAGCACCTCTCCTCCGGACCGTACCCCTCCCAGTCCACGAGGTACTGCAGGCCCCTCACCCGGCGTCTCGAGTCCAGAATAGCTCGTACTGTGTACGCCGGGGACCCCTCGATGTCCAGAGGGGGTGGAGGGACCTCCGGTACCTCACCGTCTTGTAGGGGACCAGCTACCACCGGCCTGAGGAGAGACACATGAAACGAGGGGTTAATACGATAATAAGAGGGAAGTTGCAATCGATAACACACCTCGTTTATCCTCCTCAGGACTTTAAATGGCCCCACACACTGCGGCCCCAGCTTCCGGTAGGGCAGGCGGAGGGGCAGGTTTCGGGTCGAGAGCCAGACCCTGTCCCCTGGTGCGAACACCGGGGCCTCACTGCGGTGGCGGTCAGTGTATCTCTTCTGCCGTTCACTGGCCTGCCTGAGAGAATCCTGGACTGCCCGCCAGGTCTCTCTAGAGCGCTGTACCCACTCCTCCACCGCAGGAGCCTCGGTCTGACTCTGATGCCACGGAGCCAGGACCGGCTGGTAGCCCAGTATGCATTTGAATGGCGACATGTTCGTGGACGAATGCCGAAGAGAGTTCTGGGCCAACTCTGCCCACGGGACGTACCTCGCCCATTCTCCTGGCCGGTCCTGGCAATACGACCTCAGAAACCTACCCACTTCCTGGTTTACTCTCTTCACCTGCCCATTACTTTCGGGGTGATAACCAGAGGTAAGGCTGACCGAGATCCCCAGACGCTCCATAAACGCCTTCCAAACCCAGGACGTGAACGGGGGACCCCGATCGGAGACGATATCCTCTGGAACCCCATAGTTCCGGAAGACGTGGGTAAATAGAGCCTCTGCAGTCTGTAGGGCCGTAGGGAGACCAGGCAATGGGAGGAGACGGCAGGACTTAGAGAACCGATCCACAACGACCAGAACGGTAGTGTTCCCCTGAGATGGGGGAAGTCCAGTAAGGAAATCTACCGAGAGATGGGACCATAGCCGTTGTGGAACCGGGAGGGGCTGTAACTTCCCTCTAGGAAGGTGCCTAGGAGCCTTACTCTGAGCGCATACCGAACAGGAAGAGACATAGAGCCTCACATCCCTAGCTAAGGTGGGCCATCAGTATTTCCCCCTAAGACCCCGCACTGTCCTATCAATCCCCGGATGATCCGCAGACGGTAGTGTGTGGGCCCACTGAATCAACTTATCACGGACACCAAGCGGTACGTAAGTTCGACCAGTCGGACACTGCGTAGGCGCAGGTTCAACCCTCAACGCCCGCTCGATGTCCGCGTCCACGTCCCATACCACTGGGGCCACCAGCCGAGAGGCTGGAAGGATGGGAGTGGGTTCGATGGACCGGTCCTCGGTGTCATAGAGACGGGACAGCGCGTCGGCCTTAGTGTTGAGGGAACCTGGTCTGTAAGAGATCGTAAATCTAAAACGTGTAAAGAACATGGCCCACCTAGCCTGACGCGGATTCAGTCTCCTCGCTGCTCGAATATACTCCAGATTACGGTGGTCAGTCCAGATGAGAAAAGGGTGTTTAGCCCCCTCTAGCCTGTGTCTCCACACCTTCAGGGCCTTTACCATAGCTAGTAACTCCCGGTCCACCACATCATAGTTCCGCTCCGCCGGACCCAGCTTCTTAGAAAAGCAAGCGCAGGGACGGAGCTTCGGTGGCGTGCCCGAGCGCTGAGACAGCACGGCTCCAACCCCAGCCTCGGACGCATCCACCTCCACTATGAATGCTAACGAAGGGTCCGGATGCGCCAACACGGGAGCCCCAGGGAACAGTGCCTTCAACTGGTTGAAGGCTCCATCAGCCTCTGCTGACCACCGCAGACGCACCGGCCCCCCCTTCATCAGTGAGGTAATGGGCGCCGCTACTTGGCCAAAACCCCGGATAAAACTCCGGTAGTAATTGGCAAACCCTAAAAACCGCTGCACCTCCTTTACTGTGGTCGGAGTTGGCCAATTACGCATGGCGTTAACGCGGTCATACTCCATCATCATCCCCGAGCTGGAAATGCGATAACCCAGGAAGGAAACGGCTGGTTTGGAGAACACACATTTCTCAGCCTTGACGTATAGGTCATGCTCCAGCAGTTGCCCAAGAACCTTGCGCACCAGGGAAACATGTGCGGCGCGTGTGGCAGAATAAATCAAGATGTCATCAATATAGACTACCACACCCTGCCCGTGCAAGTCCCTGAGAATCTCATCTACAAAGGATTGGAAGACGGCTGGAGCATTCTTCAACCCATACGGCATGACGAGGTACTCATAGTGGCCTGATGTTGTACTAAACGCTGTTTTCCACTCGTCTCCTCCCCGAATACGCACCAGATTATACGCGCTCCTGAGGTCCAGTTTTGTGAAGAAACGCGCTCCGTGGAATGATTCCACCGCCGTAGCGAGAGGTAGGTGAGAGGTAGCAGATAACTAAAACCCACTGTGATCGAATTGAGACCTCGATAATCAATGCACGGACGCAGACCTCCCTCCTTTTTCCTCACAAAAAAGAAACTCGAGGAGACGGGTGACATGGAGGGCCGAATGTACCCCTGTCTCAGAGCTTCCGTGACATATGTTTCCATAGCCAGCGTCTCCTCCTGTGACAGTGGGCACACATGACTCCGGGGAAGTGCAGCGTTCTCCTGGAGGTTTATCACGCAATCCCACCGTTGATGGGGTGGTAATTTGGTCGCTTTCTTCTTACTAAAAGCGATAGCCAAATCGGCATATTCTGGGGGAATGCGCACGGTGGAAACCTGGTCTGGACTCTCCACCGTCGTGGCACCGATGGAAACTCCTATACACCTCTCTGAACACTCGTCTGACCACCCCTTAAGAGCCCCCTGTTTCCAGGAAATAAGGGGATTGTGAATAGCCAGCCAGGGAACCCCCAACACCACCGGAAACCCAGGTGAATCAATAAGGTAGAAACTGATCCTCTCCCTATGATTCCCCTGCGTTACCATGTCCAGCGGAATCGTGGCCTCCCTGACCAGCCCTGACCCTAACGGTCGGCTATCGAAGGAGTGCACGGGGACAGGTGGGTCTATCTGCACTAACGGAATACGCAATTTACGGGCGAGTCCACGATCCATAAAACTCCCAGCTGCGCCTGAATCGACTAGCGCCTTATGCTGAAGAGAGGGGAAAAACGCAGGAAAAAAAATACCCAATAACCAAAACAAACAGAAAGGGAATCGATGGCAGCTAATAGGCCGGCGACGACGACCGCCGAGCACCGCCCGAACAGGAAGAGACACCATCTTCGGCGAGGTTCGTGACACCTGGTTCTGGAATGCTGCAGGTACTGTAGTATTTTGTCCAAACCTAGGCACCTCTCCTGACCAACTGATCTAATTGGTCAGTCCATACATTGTCTAAATTCAACACACCTGGTCTTCCGGGTCTGTTAAATCAGAAACTGTCTGCGGTCCTCCAGGGCCAGGGTTGGCCCTACCTGTCACTCCCTGGCCTTGGTTATCTTTGTTTTCTTTATTATTTTGGTTAGGTGACACTACCGCTGGTCTCTATGATAGATACTGAGTTAATGCTGACATTTGCTTTACTGTCTCTATGATAGATGCTGAGTTAATGCTGACATTTTCTTTACTGTCTATATGATAGATACTGAGTTAATGCTGACATTTTCTTTACTGTCTCTATGATAGATACTGAGTTAATGCTGACATTTCCTTTAATGTCTATATGATAGGTACTGAGTGAACACTGACATTTCCTTTACTGTCTATATGATAGGTACTGAGTGAACACTGACATTTCCTTTACTGTCTCTATGATAGGTACTGAGTGAACACTGAGTATTTTCATCTCATTCCGACTATCTGACTGTAAAGTAGTGTATGATGTTAAACCATTCTGAAGGCTCAGTGTCCATTGACAGAAGGAAATATGCTTGAAATTGCCCCCCTGCCTGGCATTTGAGTGTGTCTGAATTTATGTGAATGTGTGCCCTGCTCGAGTGCCCTCCTGTGCCACAATATCCAGGTCTCGTATCTCAGGGAATGAATTGACTAAGCTAACCTGGTCTGGAGTCTACAGTGGATGGCTTGACTAAGCTAACCTGGTCTGGAGTCTCCAGTGGATGGCTTGACTAAGCTAACCTGGTCTGGAGTCTCCAGTGGATGGCTTGACTAAACTAACCTGGTCTGGAGTCTCCAGTGGATGGCTTGACTAAGCTAACCTGGTCTGGAGTCTCCAGTGGATGGCTTGACTAAGCTAACCTGGTCTGGAGTCTCCAGTGGATGGCTTGACTAAGCTAACCTGGTCTGGAGTCTCCAGTGGATGGCTTGACTAAGCTAACCTGGTCTGGAGTCTCCAGTGGATGGCTTGACTAAGCTAACCTGGTCTGGAGTCTCCAGTGGATGGCTTGACTAAGCTAACCTGGTCTGGAGTCTCCACTGGATGGCTTGACTAAGCTAACCTGGTCTGGAGTCTCCAGTGGATGGCTTGACTAAACTAACCTGGTCTGGAGTCTCCAGTGGATGGCTTGACTAAACTGACCTGATCGGGAATCTCCAGGGCAGAATACAAAGTACTGGGTCCTAGACCCTGGACCTCTGGACTCCAGTCTGTGGAGTTGTTCTGTCCAGGTTGGGCCCATGGCTGTGGTTTTCCAAAGCTCCTCTGACCATGACACGACCCAGATTGTGAACTCATGGGCTGAGTTGGCAGTTTGCCGCCCCTATCTGACCTGGATGTTCAGTGTGTGTGTGTGACTGGTGAGTGAGTGGAGGAGGGGGGTTCCACTGGGGGATCAACAGCAGAGGCTGATCTAAGGACTCTGCTCAGCAGATGAGTTTTGGCTTTGGGTAGCAGATAGCGAAGCCTGGAGGGACACAAACACAAGCACACATCAACATAAACATAAACATACACACACAAATACAGGGGAGCCAAACATGATTTAGAACCTATGAGTAAAGTGTCAATTAGGAAAAGTGTCAATTGTAAAAACATTTCCCATCTGGGCTGACAAATAGATCATCTCATTTCAATAAATCAGTAAACCAATACAATCAATCTATCAAATCTACCAATCACATGATGTCTTTGACTGTAAAAACTGTAATCACATAATGTACATGTGATTACTGACAACACAGTAAATATAAATCCAGGCACAGGTAAGAATTATGCAAAAAACAGCATTACCACATGCCAGATATATAGGAATCAGCATATCTAATAACTGTCTCCTCAAGATGTAGTGTAAACAGATGACTCATTAATATCTGTCTCCTCAAGATGTAGTGTAACCAGGTGTCTCATTAATATCTGTCTCCTCAAGATGTAGTGTAACCAGATGACTCATTAATGACTGTCTCATCATGATGTTGGATTGTAACCAGATGACTCATTAATAACTGTCTCATCATGATGTTGGATTGTAACCAGATGACTCATTAATAACTGTCTCACCATGATGTAGTGTAACCAGATGTCTCATTAATAACTGTCTCATCATGTTGTTAGATTGTAACCAGATGTATCATTAATAACTGTTTCATCATGATGTAGTGTAACCAGATGACTCATTAATAACTGTCTCACCATGATGTAGTGTAACCAGATGTCTCATTAATAACTGTCTCATCATGTTGTTAGATTGTAACCAGATGTATCATTAATAACTGTCTCAACATGATGTAGAGTAACCAGATTTCTCATTAATAACTGTCTCATCATGATGTAGTGTAACCAGATGTCTCATTAATAACTTTCTCATCATGATGTAATGTAACCAAGCTTTAGACCTCCAGCCTTCTCTTATGCACAGCCAAGTTACAGCCAGAGAAAAGAATAATGCCTCATTATCTCCACATGGCTTTCATATGTTTGATCTGTGTGATCAAATCGCATACAGATATTTAGCAGGTGTTATTGTGAGTGTAGCGAAACGCTTGTGTTCTTGGCTCCAACAGTGCTGCAAAAATATCTAACATTCCACAACGATAAAAACACATCTTAAATTTAAATAATGGAATTATGAAATATAGAAACATTAGGATGAGCAATGTCAGAGTCTGAAGTATACATTTATATATATGATTGGATGTTACATTTGGGGTTGTAGACGTCCTGGGTGTGTTGGGCAGGCCGTACCACCCTCTGGAGACCCCTACGGTTGTGGATGGTGCAGTTGCCGTAGCAGCCTGTGATACAGCCCGAGGTTGAAGAGGGGCTGTTGTGCCTTCTCCACCACACTGTCTGATTGGGTAGCACATTTCAGATTGCCAGTCGTGTGTACGCCGAGGACCTTGAAGCTTTTCACCTTCTCCACTGCGATACCGTCGATGTGGATGGGGGCATGCTCTCTCTACTGTCTCCTGAAGTCCACAATCAGCTCCTTCGTTTGGTTGACGTTCAGGGAATCATACTGGTTTCAACAAGTACGGCAGCCAAATGTGTTCTAAGTGCTGGTAGAGAATGTGAGAGTGAGCGTGACCATAGAGTGTGTGTAACGGGGCTATTATGGCAAGGACAATGCTTGATAATGAGAGTATAATAACTCTTGGAATTATATCTGCTTTGCATTCCAACAAGCGAGTGTGTGATGAGTGTTCTTTTTTGTGTGTGTGTGAATGTAAATGTGTTGGAATAATTGCAGATGTTCCCTCTGGCATGAAGCTGTGAAAAAGAGAGTGAATGGGTGAAAGAGAGAGACAGACAGAAGTGGAGAGACAAAGAGAGAGAGAGAGAGAGGTGGCGAAGCAGAGAGAGAGCGAGGTGGAGAGGCAGAGAGAGAGAGAGATGTAGCAGAGAGTGAGAGAGAAGTGGAGAGGCAGAGAGAGAGAGAAAGAGAGAGAGGGGGAGCGGTGGAGAGAAAGAGAGAGGTGGAGAAGCAGAGAGAGAGAGAGGGAGAGAGAGAGAGAGAGAGAGACAGTGGTGGAGAGGCAGAGAGAGAACGCAGAGCAAACTAGAATGCTATTTTGCCCTAAACAGAGTACACAGTGGCAGAATACGCAACAACTTTGACTGACCCAAACATAAGGAAAGCTTTGACTATGTACAGACTCATTGAGCATAGCCTTGCTATTGAGAAAGGCAGCCGTAGGCAGACATGGCTGTCAAGAGGAGAAAGGCTTTGTGCACACTGCCCACAAAATGAGACAGAGAGAGAGAGAGAGAGAGAGAGAGAGAGAGAGAGAGAGAGAGAGAGGCAGAGGCAGAGGCAGAGGCAGAGGCAGAGGCAGAGGCAGAGGCAGAGGCAGAGGCAGAGGCAGAGGCAGAGGCAGAGGCAGAGGCAGAGGCAGAGGCAGAGAGAGGTGACTGAAGCGTTAACTTCTATATATAAACAATCACATGTAATTTTAGATGTTCAGTCCTTGCATCCACAGCTCTGTCTATGAATTTGAGAGTGGTTACGCTTTTACAGAATAGAGTTGGGGTGAAATATGTAATTGTAAATATGAATTTGTTCTTAATTGACTTGCCTAGTTAAATAAAGGTAAAAATAAAAATTAAATTGTGCCCCGCCCTGTGGGATTCCCAATCACGGCCAGTGGTGATACAGCCTAAAATCAAACCAGGGTCTGTAGTGATGCCTCTGGCATTGGGATGCAGTGCCTTAGTCTGCTGCGCCACTTGGGAGCCCCACACATACACTGTTGTTCACTACACTTTTAGAAAAAAAGGTTTTATCTAGAACCTAAAATAGTTATTTGGCTGTCCCCATAGAATAACCCTTTGAAGAACCCCTTTCGGTTCCAAGTAGAATCCTTTTGCATTCCATATAAAACCCTTTCAACCGAGGGTTCTACATGGAACTCAAAAGGGTTCTACATGGAACTCAAAAGGGTTCTACCAAAAGGATGTTCCTATGGGGAAAGCCAAAGGAGCCGTTTGGAACCCTTGTTTGAAAGAGTGTAAATCCAAACTACTTTGTAAAAAAGTATCATATCTAAATCTGAAAGGTCATGGACTACAAATTGCAAAAATAGAGATCACTCTGGACTCAGATGTTAGCATAATGTCTGTCACATTGTTTTTCTTACCTGACTGTTCCTTGAGGATTCCACTCAAGTAGCTTCCATCATCAAATCAACCTTACAGTGAAATGCTTACTTACGAGCCCCCAACCACCAATGAAGTTTCAAAAAATATGGACAAAAATAAGAGATAAAAGTAACAAGTAATTAAAGAGCAGTAGTAAAACAACAATAGCGAGACTGTATACAGGGGGGAACCGGTACAGAGTTAATTAGTTGAGGTAGGTAGGTAAGTACATGTCGGTAGAGTTATTGAAGTGACTATGCATAGATGATAACAACAGAGAGTAGCTGCAGTGTAAAGAGGGGGAGAGGGAGGGGGTCAATGCAAATAGTCTGGGTAGCCATTTGATTAGATAATCAGGAGTCTTATGGCTTGGTGGTAGAAGCTGTTTATAAGCCTCTTGGACCTAGACATGGTGCTCCGGTACCGCTTGCCGTGCGGTAGCAGAAAGAACAGCCTTTGACTAGGGTGGCTGGAGTCTTTGACAATTTTTATGGCCTTCCTCTGACACCGCCTGGTATAGAGGTCCTGGATGGCAGGAAGCTTGTCCCCAGTGATGCACTGGGCCGTTCGCACTACCCTCTGTAGTGCCTTGTGGTCGGAGTCCGAGCAGTTTCCGTACCAGGGATGGTGCAGCTGTAGAACCTGTTTGAGGTTTTGAGGACACATGCCCAAATCAGACATGGATTCACACACTACAACGGTACACTAGCAGGTTGTAACTGGAGACAGTATCTCTCTGTGTTTC
>NC_092170.1:37459994-37502494 GCF_045791955.1 Oncorhynchus clarkii lewisi
TAGGTTGAGGCCAATCAGTTGTTTACTGCGCGGTCACGCAGGTGCGCCATTCCTTCTTTTTCCTCTGTAATGACGCTATTGTCCGTTTGGAATATTATTGAAGATTTATTATGAAAAGACCCTAAGAATTGATTGTAAACATTATTTGACATGCTTCTACAAACTGTAATGGAACTCTTTCGACTTTTCGTCTGGATTTTGCGCACGTGCAGTGTGCCTTTGGAATAGTGAACTAAACGCGCAAATAAAATGGAGGTATTTGGACATATATATGGACGCAATCGAACAAAACAAACATTTCTTGTGGAAGTGGGAGTCCTGGGAGTGCATTCTGACGAAGATCAACAAAGGTAAGTGAAGATTTATAATGATATTTATGACTTTTGTTGACTCCACAACTTGGCGGGTAACTATATGGCTTGCTTTTGTGGCTGAACGGTGTTCTCAGATTGTTGAATATTGTGTTTTTGCCGTAAAGCTTTTTTGAAATCTGACACAGAGGTTGCATTAAGAACAGTTTCTGTAATTTGATATGGCTCTCTGCAATTTCTCCGGATGTTTTGGAGGCATTTCTAAACATGGCCACAAGGTAAACTGAGTTTTTGGAAAATAAATATGAACTTGATCGAACAAAACGTACATGTATTGTGTAACATTGAGTCCTAGGAGTGTCATCTGATGAAGATCGTCAAAGGTTAGTGATTCATTTTATCTATATTTCTGCTTTTTGTGACACCTCTCTTTGGTTGGAAACTGGCTGAATGCTTTCTGTGACTAGTTGCTGACTCAACATAATGATGTGTTCTACTTTCTCCGAAAAGCCTTTTTGAAATCGGACACTGTGGTTGGATTAACGAGAAGTGTATCTTTAAAATGGTGTAAAATACTTGTATGGTTGAGGAATTTTAATTATGACAGTTCTGTTGTTTTGAATTTGGCGCCCTGCAATTTCACTGGCTGTTGGCAAGGTGGGACGCTAGCTTCCCGAACAATCCCAGAGAGGTTTTAACTTCTGTCTTAACTGTTCTATTGGAGGACCAATCTCCTCCAGGCTAAAGCTCAACTCTTACATTAGCGTCTGGACAGTGTCACATTTTTATTTTTTGCTCAACCCGAATTCTGTAATCTCCACTTCAAGATGGGAGAGGCAGTTCTGTATTTATTTAATGAACCAATGGTGTGTTTGGTGTGCACACAGCTGCTAGAGGTGAGGAAGGGAGTGATGTATAGTGGGCCTCCTGTTTTGAAGCCCAGGATTTGGGAGATGCAGGCATTGTTATTGGAGACATGTCAGTTTAGAATTCATCATCCACTAGAGGTTTTATCGCGATTAACTCTTCCTTATTAATTTATGGTATAGGGGACGCTTGCGTCCCACTTGGCCAAAAGCCAGGGAAAATGCAGCGCGGAAAATTCAAATAAAATGATATAAACATCAAACTTTCATTAAATCACACATGTAAGATACTAAATTAAAGCTACACTCGTTGTGAATCCAGCCAACATGTCAGATTTTAAAAAGGCTTTTCGGCGAAAGCATAAGAAGCTATTATCTGATGATAGCACAACAGTAAACAAAGAGAGTACCATATTTCAACCCTGCAGGCGCTACACAAAACGTAGAAATAAATATAAAACATGCCTTACCTTTGACAAGCTTTTTTGTTGGCACTCCAATATGTCCCATAAACATCACAATTGGTCCTTTTGCTCGATTAATTCCGTCCATATATATCCAAAATGTCAATTTATTTGGCGCGTTTGATGCAGAAAAAAACAGCTTCCAAAATGCGCAATGTCACTAGAAAATATCTCAAAAGTAAACTTTGCCAAAACATTTCAAACTACTTTTGTAATACAACTTTAGGTATTTTTAAACGTCAATAATCGATCAAATTGAAGACGGGTCTATCTGTTTTCAATGGAGGACGAGAGGAAACTAACGGTACTTTTCAAGTCTTGCGCAACTCTCAACAGCGTTACCTTTTTCCAAGATGGCCGTACTTCTTCATAGCACAAAGGAATAACCTCAACCAAATTCCAAAGACTGGTGACATCCAGTGGAAGCGGTAGGAACTGAAATATCGTTTTCCAATGAGAACCCACTGAACAGACAGAGACCTAAAAAAAAAAAATTCTGAACGGTTAGTCCTCTGGGTTTTGCCTGCTACATAAGTGCTGTTATACTCACAGACATGATTCAAGCAGTTTTAGGAACTTCAGAGTGTTTTCTATCTAAATATACTAATAAAATGCATATCTTATATTCTTGGCATGAGTAGCAGGAAGTTTAAATTGGGCACGCTATTTATCCAAAAGTGAAAATGCTGCCCCCTATACCTTAAGAAGTTAA
The DNA here is from genome assembly GCF_045791955.1 of Oncorhynchus clarkii lewisi. Classification (NCBI taxonomy): domain Eukaryota; kingdom Metazoa; phylum Chordata; class Actinopteri; order Salmoniformes; family Salmonidae; genus Oncorhynchus; species Oncorhynchus clarkii. The sequence goes on from NC_092170.1 coordinate 37,462,348, forward strand.
ACAGCTCTAAACTCACCTTAGAGACTTGGATCATTACTGTTCCAATAATATATATATATATATATATATTAATTTTACATTTTATGGTTGTCCACGTACAATAGTCTGACGGTCTTGTTTCCAGATATTTGAAGATGTTTGTTTGTCTTGCGCAGGGCTGCATGCCAAGCCTTTGGACGTTGAGTGAAAAAGATGAGATCCACCTTGTGTTTTTGTTGAATAAAGTCTGCTCTTAGTGTCACTGGGTGCCCTTTTAAATGATTTCTTTTATAGTTTTTCCTCCCTGCTTCCCTGGCCAAAACTACTGCATATTCTGTTGCTAAGCTTGGGGTTTGTAAATATATTCATGTTGGTTGATTACAGCTGGAGGAAGTAGATGTTAGAGCTGGTTTTCACTTGGCTAGTTGTAGCTAGGTGTTTTAGAATGTAAACAAAGCCTACCTTTCTTGTTTTCTATCTGAATTGTTTTCTCTTGCATGTGTAAGTTCAGGTACTTGTTTTCCTGCCCTTTGTGCTGTCCTTTGTCATTTATGATTGTCTTTTTTTTGTTAGCTAGGTTTTTTAGCTAACAGCAGGTAGCCAGTAGCTAGAAACTCTCTTAGTAATTCAAAAGCAATGTGTAAACAATTGTTAGCTTGTTAGCTATCCAGTTGAGTGATCAGGAAAAAAAAAAATCTGATGTATTCTCTTCTCTGGTTTGAAATTCTTAGCCCTTCTTATTTTATCTTTCACTGTTTTTCTCAAATGTACTCTTCCTCTAAATCATTTGAAATATTATATAGTACTAGATATTAGGAGCTCATACATTTTACCAACCCTTCATGGAACATGGAACTGTCCCTCCTTCCCTCCCTCCCTCCCTCCCTCCCTCCCTCCCTCCCTCCCTCCCTCCCTCCCTCCCTCCCTCCCTCCCTCCCTCCCTCCCTCCCTCCCTCCCTCCCTCCCTTCTCTCCTCTGGCTAAACTGAACCTCTTCTCTGTCCCAATCCTTTAAGAGAGCCTTATCTCAGACTCTCCTCTGGCTAAACTGAACCTCTTCTCTGTCCCAACCCTTTAACAGAGCCTTCTCTTCAGGGCCCTTCTCTACATGGTTCTCTCCTACCGTTTCACAGGGGACATTCTGACTTTGTTTTTAATTTCAAAACGTTGCCTCGGACCGAAGAGATCAACCGAAGCCCATTTCCATGTGACCTTCCCAAACAGGGGGCCCAGGGAGACAGGCTCCTAATTAAATCGTTATCATTCCCTGGAAACGCAGAGCACGATTGAATGAAGCTGTGTCTACAGTGTGTTCATGACACAGACATCTACACTCACTCTATAAGATACCCAGCTTCAGGTAGAGGTTGGCCTTTAACTCAGATCAGATTACCTTCCTTTAATCTGAACGTAACCACTGAGGGGTTGGTGGACAACTTCCTGCTACCGAGGGCAACTGCATCCTACTCCCTTGGCCTTTGGATAACCAATTTAGTAAACATGTTTCACAATAATTGGTGTGGAGCAATGTTGTACTTAAATAGTAAATGCCCTCGTACCTCCATTCCATCTATCCAGTTCTGGTAGACATTGGGACTGTAGAATAAGGAAGTTACCCCCAGTAGGTAATATAATAACAGACCCAGACTCACAGCTGATTGGGAGATATCAATCAAAGTTAACAAAGGAAGAATTAACATCTGGAGGCTATTGTCTGCTGTCACTGATGTGTAGGCTTCACCTCCCCTCCAGCAGATTGCCTGTGCCTTTGTCGCTGCCTCTCTATACCTCTCTTTATCTGTCGCTTTGCTCTCTCTCTCTGTCGCTCCTGCTCTCTCTCTCTCTCTGTCGCTCCTGCTCTCTCTCTCTGTCGCTCCTGCTCTCTCTCTCTCTCTGTCGCTCCTGCTCTCTCTCTCTGTCGCTCCTGCTCTCTCTCTCTGTCGCTCCTGCTCTCTCTCTCTGTCGCACCTGCTCTCTCTCTCTGTCGCACCTGCTCTCTCTCTCTGTCGCACCTGCTCTCTATCTCTTTATCTGTCGCTCCTGCTCTCTCTCTGTCGCTCCTGCTCTCTCTCTCTCTCTGTCGCTCCTGCTCTCTCTCTCTCTGTCGCTCTTGCTCTCTCTCTCTTTATCTGTCACTCCTGCTCTCTCTCTCTTTATCTGTGAATCCCTCGTTCTGTCTTCAGTCATACACATTGGATGAAAATGTGTCAGAACTTCCCAGCACACGATTACAGTATTGTTATTGTGATTTTCCTTTATGATCCTAACGGCATATGGCTTCTGAGGCTTGCTGATGAAATACACCCACTGGGTGGGTTGATGTAGAGCACAGTTGATTGAAGACAGCAATTTTTGTTGTTGAAAGTCATAGTAGAAGGTAATGTACACATTAGGCAGTATAGAAAGGTCTGGAACACCTAGTCACTGAACATAATATAGAAAGGTCTGGAACACCTAGTCACTGAACCTAATATAGCAAGGTCTGGAACACCTATTCACTGAACCTAATATAGCAAGGTCTGGAACACCTAGTCACTGAACATTATACAGCAAGGTCTGTAATAGCTAGTCACTGAACATTTATGTCTCACTATATCTCTCCATCTGTCATTTTATCCTTTAGACTAATTATCATCGGCAGGTGAATTCATTTGTTTATAATAACAGAATTATAATTCACCCATTTATTTGTATCTCCATACATCTCTCCACTCTTTATGCCTCCCTCTCATTTCCTCCTCTCCTCCTCTCCACCTCTCCCTCCATCTTTATTTCCGTCTTTCTCTCCCTCCTCTATCTCATTTTCCTACACATCATTTACATGTACAGTATTCATATCCTGTTTTTGTTCTCCATTGGAGGTGTCTCCTCCAAGCTAGATCACCGGAGGAAGAAGGGAAAGATGCTAGAGGCGAGAACGCTTCATCCTTACATCCTGTACTCTTCTATTAATTAAGATAGACAAAAGTTTCACTTTCCTGAAACTCTTCCACTATGACAAAAAAATTCAAAGAGAAAACTTTTGATTGTAGTCATTAAAGTGTGTCCCATGTTGCAGAAAGAAAACGTGTTGTTTTTAGGTCTCAGTTTGATAATGTAAGGTGGATATGTATTATTTACTGAAGACATTCAGTCAAATGAGCAGATTCACCTTAGTGGCTTGGTCCCATGTGTATTGTGTTTGTTACATATAATTGCGTATTTCTTCTGATAGAAAACGCATAACAGTAGTCCAACAATTTTTACCTGATACCTGAAATGTCGACACACATTTTTATAAATTGTGACCTTTGCTCTTCTTTGTGGAGAAAACTAAGTTTGTGTTTGTGTGTGTATACCTGAATGCGTTTGTGGTTACCTGTGTGTGCGTGAATACGTGTTTACCTTTGTGTACGTGCGTGTGTGTTCACCTGTGTGTGTGTGTGTGTGTGTGTGTGTGTGTGTGTGTGTGTGTGTGTGTGTGTGTGTGTGTGTGTGTGTGTGTGCATGCTTACCTGAATAGGAAGTCTGGCTCTGGGGAATTTTGGCACCTTGTTATTTTACCACACAAGAGAACATTGGGCCTCCATGAGTACATGGCATTTTGTCAGCCACGTATGTGTAACGTAGACACAGTGAGTCTGGAAGCAAGTGCAGTGTGACTTTAATGATAACGAACATGGAACGAATACAAAACAAAAGAAATGTCTAACAAGGAAAACAGAAACAATACGACCTGATGACTGACCGAGCAGAGTGCTAGATAAATGTTAAGTAAACAAGTTAGAAATGAAGTCCAGGTGTGACTGACGTTGGGGAATATTAATGGTTGCCAGGTGTGACTGATGATGAGGAGTAATAATGGTTGCCAGGTGTGACTGATGATGGGGAGAATTAATGGTTGCCAGGTGTGAATGATGATGAGGAGTAATAATGGTTGCCAGGTGTGACTGATGATGGGGAGTATTAATGGTTGCCAGGTATGACTGATGATGGGGAGTATTAATGGTTGCCAGGTGTGACTGATGATGAGGAGTAATAATGGTTGCCAGGTGTGACCGATGATGGGGAGTATTAATGGTTGCCAGGTGTGACTGATGATGAGGAGTAATAATGGTTGCCAGGTGTGACCGATGATGGGGAGTATTAATGGTTGCCAGGTGTGACTGATGATGAGGAGTAATAATGGTTGCCAGGTGTGACTGATGATGGGGAGTATTAATGGTTGCCAGGTGTGACTGATGATGCAGAGTAATAATGGTTGCCAGGTGTGACTGATGATGGGGAGTAATAATGGTTGCCAGGTGTGACTGATGATGGGGAGTAATAATGGTTGCCAGGTGTGACTGATGATGCGGAGTAATAATGGTTACCAGGTGTGACTGATGATGGGCAGTATTAATGGTTGCCAGGTGTGACTGATGATGGGGAATATTAATGGTTGCCAGGTGTAACTGATGATGGGGAGTAATAATGGTTGCCAGGTGTGACTGATGATGGGGAGTAATAATGGTTGCCAGGTGTGACTGATGATGGGGAGTAATAATGGTTGCAAGGTGTGACTGATGATGGGGAGTAATAATGGTCGCCAGGTGTGTCTGATGATGGGGAGTAATAATGGTGAGTAATAATGGTTGCCAGGTGTGACTGAAGATGGGGAGTAATAATCGTTGCCAGGTGTGACTGATGATGGGGAGTAATAATGGTTGCCAGGTGTGACTGATGATGGGGAGTAATAATGGTTGCCAGGTGTGACTGATGATGGGGAGTAATAATGGTTGCCAGGTGTGACTGATGCTGGGGAGTAATAATGGTTGCCAGGTGTGACTGATGATGGGGAGTAATAATGGTTGCCAGGTGTGACTGATGACGGGGAGTATTAATGGTTGCCAGGTGTGACTGATGATGGGGAGTAATAATGGTTGCCAGGTGTGACTGATGATGGGGAATATTAATGGTTGCCAGGTGTAACTGATGATGGGGAGTAATAATGGTTGCCAGGTGTGACTGATGATGGGGAGTAATAATGGTTGCCAGGTGTGACTGATGATGGGGAGTAATAATGGTTGCCAGGTGTGACTGATGATGGGGAGTAATAATGGTTGCAAGGTGTGACTGATGATGGGGAGTAATAATGGTCGCCAGGTGTGTCTGATGATGGGGAGTAATAATGGTGAGTAAGAATGGTTGCCAGGTGTGACTGAAGATGGGGAGTAATAATCGTTGCCAGGTGTGACTGATGATGGGGAGTAATAATGGTTGCCAGGTGTGACTGATGATGGGGAGTAATAATGGTTGCCAGGTGTGACTGATGATGGGGAGTAATAATGGTTGCCAGGTGTGACTGATGATGGGGAGTAATAATGGTTGCCAGGTGTGACTGATGATGGGGAGTAATAATGGTTGCCAGGTGTGACTGATGACGGGGAGTATTAATGGTTGCCAGGTGTGACTGATGATGGGGAGTAATAATGGTTGCCAGGTGTGACTGATGACGGGGAGTAATAATGGTTGCCAGGTGTGCGTAAAGGTGGGTTGCCGGGTCCGGTGGTTAGTAGACCGTCGATGTTGAGCACCGGAGCACACGCAGCTCCAGCCACAGGACGATGCCGAGGTGAGGTCCCCCCCCCCGCCCCCCCCCCCTCGGCAAAGGTGGAAATCTCGATGATGTTGGGATCTAGAATGTCGTCTGCCGGAACCCAACACCACTCCTCTGGACCATACCCCTCCCAGTCCACCAGGTACTGGAGCTGACGTTGTGGGGGGGGGGGGGGGGGGACCAGGAACCACCGGCCTGAGGAGGGAAACATGAAAAGAGGGTGAGATCCGGTAGTTAGTGCAGAGCTTGAATCGGTGTGTTACCTCATTGATCCTCCGGAGGACTTTGAATGGATCCACAAATTGGGGGCTCAGCTTCCAGCAGGGCAGGTGGAGCGGGAGGTTCCTGGTGGAGAGCCAGACACGATCACCAAGATGGAACACAGGAGTTTCACTGTGGTGACGGTCTGCTTGTTCTTTCTGGCGGCGAACAGAACCAGAACCACTTGTACACCGCAGGAGCGTTGGTCTTGTTCGGGGCCCATGGATCCAGGGCCGGCTGGTACCCCAGGACGCACTGGAAGGGAGACAGCCCGGTGGAGGAGTGATGAAGTGAATTCTGGGCGTACTCTGCCCAGGAAAGGAATCGGGCCCACTCCCCCTGCCATTCCTGGCATTGACTCCTCAAGAACCTCCCCAGCTCCTGGTTCATCCTTTCCACCTCCTCGTTAGACTAAAGCCAATAACCGGAAGTGTGGATGACCGTGACCGCCAGCTACTCCTTGAAGACTTTCCAAACACTTGACGTGAATTGTGGGCCACGGAAGAAGACGATGTCCTCCGGAAGGCCATAGTGCAAGAAGACCTGCTGGAATAGTGCCTCAGTGTCCTGGAGAGCGTTAGGTAGACCAGAGAGAGGAGTAAATAGGCAGGGTTTTGAGAATCGGTCAACAACAACCAAAATAGTGGTAAAACCATCAGAAAGGGGGAGATCTGTAACAATGTCTATGGACAGATGTGACCAGGGCCGCTGATGCACGGAAAGGGGAAGTAGTTTCCCTGCTGGAGCGTGCCGGGGAGTCTTGGATTGAGTACATACTGAACATGAATTGACATAGTGGGCGACGTCCTGCTCCAACGTGGGCCACCAGTATTTATCAGAAAGGGATTGGATGGTGCGGGTTATACCTGGGTGTCCAGCGGTGAGGGATGTATTTGCTCAGGTCAACAGCCGATCTCTCACCTCCGTGGGGAAGTAGATATGCATGGTGGAAGTCCACATCTACCTCCCAAAACACGATGCCAATGATACGGGAAGACCAATTGATGGGCTGGAGGACACTCGCAGGACCCTCCATCGACATGGAACCACAGGGTGCAGGAAAGCAGGTCCTCTGACATCCTGGTCCCCAGGCGGTGATTGTCATCTTAGACCAGGATATGGTGAGGTTATGAAGTTGGAGCCATGGGAGGCCAAGCCGAGGTTGACTTTGTGAACAGGTACGGACGGAGGTGATAAGGAAGGGAAGGTGTTCTTGATGCTGTGACGTGAATAATTGTGCCTGATCCCAATGGTCGTTTATCCATAGCTTGGACAAGACAAGGAGAGGATAGCGGGTACACAGTGATATTCAGGAGGAGACGAGGGCCTGAGTGATAAAATTCCCTGTGGCACCGGAGTCCACTATAGCCATAAACAAAACACCCGAGGGACAGCCAGACAGTGAAATAGAAACCAGGAATGTTTTTGTGTGAAACGATGATGAAGGAATAGTCAGGCCTACCCTGGGGGACGGATGATCACTGGGCTGGACAACGGGTTGGAATGAACTGGACACGGGCTGTAGCTGGTGCCCCTCCTGGCTGAAATAGGGATACAACCCCAGCCGTCTCCGGTGACATCGCTCTGCCGCTGTGAGACGTGTGCCCCCTATCTCCATAGTTTCAGGCTCTGCCTTAGGAAGGCCAAAGGAGGAGGGTGAGGGATAAGGGGGCCGCCAAAGCTCCCTAATAACGTTGTTAGGATAGGGTATGTTAGGATAAGAATAGGGTAGGAAAGGGTAGAGTAGGGTGGGGTAGGATACGATAGGGTAGGTTAGGATAGGATAGGATAGGGTAGGGTAGAATGTAATAGGGTAGAGTAGGGTGGAATAGGATAGGATAGGGTATGATAGGGTATGATGGGATAGGATAGGTAAGGATTGGGTCGGAGAGGATAAGGAGTATGGTATGATAGGGTAGGGTAGGACAGGGTAGAATAAGATAGGATTGGGTAGGATAGGACAGGAAAGGATAGGGTTGGGCAGGATATGATAGGACAGGGTAGGATAGGATAGGGTTGGATAGGGTAGGGTATGGAAGGATAGAATATAGTAGGGTAGGGTTGGATAGAATAAAATAGGGTAAGGTAGGGTAGGACAGGAAAGGACAGGGCAGGGTAGGGGAGGGAAGGATATGATATGATAGAATAGGCTAGGGTAAGACAGGATAAGGTAGAATAGGGTAGAAACTGAAAGTGTGTAAGACTGGGATTTGACAAGCAATCCTCTGAGCTGTAGGTTAACATCATATTCAACACCCTGATCGCTATGAGCCTCCTAGATGGAAGCAGACACATTGTGTTGCCCGTATTATACGGTAGGAATGACACATAATGCCGACATTTCAAAATTTCAAATATGCAGAAATACTCTGTAATCCACTAGAGTCTGGCTGGGGCAGTCTCCACCTTTTGATGTCCTCTTTCTTTTTCCTCACTCTCCTTTTCTGATTCTACCTTTCTTCCTCATACCCTGTCATCATGTTCCTTTGCTCTCTGCCTTCTCCTTTTCTGTATGTCTGTAGCACTAGCTACTGTAGTAGTGGTGGTGTCTCTGTAGGACTGGTGATGTCCGTATGGCACTGTCTGAGCACCATCTGCTGTGGGAAGGCAGTGGCCATGTTGGCTCTGGTGTGGAGGTGGTGGCTCTGTTTCGGGCGCCAGTTTCCACTCAGATAAAGGCACGACAGCGTAACCAAAGCCACAGGGGTGTTCCAACTATCTAATTTACTGTTCATTCACTCTATTCCTCTTTACACCTTCTTCTAAAACTCACCACTATGTGCTTCACTCTTATTTAGGAAGCACTCTTGCACTTGTCATTGTCTATTGAGACACAAGGCAGATTAATCTCTCTGATTAAGTGACAGTGTTTTTCTATGGTGTGATGACTAATCTTCTGGTGAAGTATGCTCCTTCTGAGCAACACAGCCAGTAACATTTAGCAGAGAGCAACTTTTAGCACCAACATTAGTCACCGTATGCAGTCTTAGCTGGTCATTTAAGGCCAATTACATCCACTCTGTAGGAGGCAGGGCCGCAAGCAGTTCAACTTTACCAACCAAGACATGATTAACTAATACAAGAGAGACCTCTCACAATGAGAGAAGGGAGAGAAATAAAGGGAGACGAAAGTAGAATGAGTGAAACACAGTAAAATGGAGGATTATACTGTGTGTGCTGTCAGCAAAATGTTTGATTTGGTTTAGCTGTGGCCACTTAAGCCTGGTGTTTGCCCTATTGTTTCAATAAGCCCCATCCTAATCCTAGCTGCAGAGGAGAGAGAGGTGAAAGAGAGGAGAGACATAGGGGAGAGACCGAGGCAGGAGCCTCTCTTCCCTGTATTATGCCAGAGAGGAGATGAGTATAAAGGAGGAGCCTCTCATCCCTCTATTAGTCCAGAGAGGAGATGAGTGTAAAGGAGGAGACTCTAATCCCTCTATTAGGCCAGAGAGGAGATGAGTGTAAAGGAGGAGTCTCTCATCCCTCTATTAGGCCAGAGAGGAGATGAGTGTAAAGGAGGAGTCCCTCATCCCTCTATTAGACCAGAGAGGAGATGAGTGTAAAGGAGGAGCCTCTCATCCCTCTATTAGGCCAGAGAGGAGATGAGTGTAAAGGAGGAGTCTCTCATCCCTCTATTAGGCCAGAGAGGAGATGAGTGTAAAGGAGGAGCCTCTCATCCCTATATTAGGCCAGAGAGGAGATGAGTGTAAAGGAGGAGTCTCTCATCCTTCTATTAGGCCAGAGAGGAGATGAGTGTAAAGGAGGAGCCTCTCATCCCTATATTAGGCCAGAGAGGAGATGAGTGAAAAGCCATCAATTATCACATAACTACCTTAACCTTGTCTCTGTCTTCCTCCGTCCCAGCTACAGTTGTTCCCTTCTTTCTCTCTCTCTCTCTTCTCTCTCTCTCTTCTCTCTCTCTCTTTCTACTCTCTCTCTCTCTTTCAATCTCTCTCTTCTCTCTCTCTCGTTCTACTCTCTCTCTCTCTCTCTCTTCTCTCTCTCTTCGTTCTCTTCTCTCTTCTCTCTCTCTTCTCTCTCTCTCTTTCTACTCCCTCTCTCTCTCTTCTCTCTCTCTCTTTCTACTCTCTCTCTCTCTCTCTCTCTCTCTCTTTCTCTATCTGTCTCTGTTTCTCTCTCTCTCTCTCTCTCTCTCTCTCTCTTACAGTGCATGCTGGGAGTTTTTTGGAGTTTGAGTGTTTGGTGTGGAGGGCTCTGTCCTAACTTATTTAATTCTTATCTAATTCTCTCTTTCTCTCTCTCAGAGAACCTGAGCCCTAGGACCATGCCTCAGTACTACCTGGCATGATGACTCCTTGCTGTCCCTAGTCCACCTGGCCGTGCTGCTGCTCCAGTTTCAACTGTCCTGCCTGTGGCTATGGTACCCTGACCAGGTCTGGGACAGGACGTGCTACCTGTCCCAGACCTGCTGTTTTCAACTCTCTAGAGACAGCCGGAGCAATAGAGATACTCTCAATGATCGGCTATGAAAAGTCAACTGACATTTACTCCTGAGGTGCTGACTTGTTGCACCCTCGACAGCTACTGTGATTATTATAATTTGACCATGCTGGTCATTTATGAACATTTGAACATCTTGGCCATGTTCTGTTATAATCTCCACCCGGCACAGCCAGAATAGGACTGGCCACCCCTCATAGCCTGGTTCTTCTCTAGGTTTCTTCCTAGGTTTTGGCCTTTCTAGGGACTTTTTCCTAGTCATCGTGCTTCTACGCCTGCATTGCTTGCTGTTTGGGGTTTTAGGCTGGGTTTCTGTACAGCACTTTGATATATCAGCTGAAAAGAAGGGCAATATAAATACATTTGATTTGATTTTTGATTTGAAGATGTTGTATGCCTGGGCGTCATGTATGGTCAAAGTGGGAGGGGGGCTCAGTAGGCCAGTCTGGGTGAGGCAGGGCATTAGACAAGGATGCCCTCTATCGGGGCAGTTACACACACTAGCCGTTAAGTCTTTTTGGGGCCTGCTAAGCAGGAGACTGCAGGGAGTGTGATGGACAGGCATGGCTGTGTTGACAGGCATAGCAGTGTCAGCATATGCAGATTATGTTTATGTGATGGTCAGGGATGGTCAGGATATGCAGGGACTAGAAACTAGTCTGAAGGTGTACGAGGGAGCTTCGTCAACTAAGGTAAACTGGGAAAAGAGCGAAGATCTGTTATGTGGGGATGGGTGGATAGGGCCCCTCCTCTGCTTCCAGGGGGTTTGCAGTGGGGTTGTGGAGGGATTAAAATGTTGTGGGTGTACCTGGACTCAGAGAGGTGGGTCAAGAAGAACTGGGAGGGGCTGTCACAGGCAGTGGTGTCAATACTGCTGTACCATACTGATGTCGGCTAGAGGGAACTAGTGTGCGCGCTGCTGAGGAGAGCTGGCAGATTAGGGTTGGACCGGCAGCTGTTCCTCGTGAAGCTGGAGAGACTGAGTACAGCAGGTCTCTCAGACTTTAATCTTCGGTGCTGAGGGCCTGGCAGCTATTAAGGCCCACAAGAGAAGGGTGTGTGGAGCCTGGGGTGTGGGAGGAGCCTATCTTCCACAACCCAGCCAATCCTTTGAGATCTGTTCAGTCGGCCACCCTGCAGAGGTGACTGGCGGCAGCGGGTTTACTAAGGCTGGGTCCTGTGACTGCTGGGATAGGGTGGAAAACATCTCTTAGGCTGCTGGAGAGATTCTTGGGGGAGATCCAGGAGGCACTGTTTCAGATGGTAAGGGGGATGTTTGAGCGACCAAAGGGGGAAGGGCCACCAATGTTTGCGCCAATGCAGGTGGCAGTAGAGACTGGGGACTGGCAAGAGGGTCTGGAGGACTTGATAAATTTGAACAGTTTTAGAAATTTTAGAGTGTTTTCTATCCAATGCTACCAATTATATGCATACCCTAGCTTCTGGGCCTGAGTAACAGGCAGTTTACTTTGGGCACGTCAGTCATCCGAACTTCCGAATACTGCCCCCTAGCCTAGAAGTTTTTGGTTATTGTGATATGTGGTGATGTGTTGTATCTCTCACTCTCTCTTTCTTTCTCTCTCTATCTCTTTCTCATTGTATTCATTTAATTTCTTCTAACTAATAGAATCTACCTATCTTTTTGTCTGCCAACTATGCGAAGCCATCATACAATCATTCACTTCTTTTGACTCCCCTTTCTGCAATCACTTCTTCCTTGTTCTCTGTAATCAGACTGACTTAAAGCTATTTCCTGTCTGGAAGTATTTCATCAAAATAGGAGTCTTTATATTCTCTTCTTCTGGTGATACACATATTTGTTCCTCTCCTGGTGATATATTAGCATAATTCCTATTACCCCAACATTAGCTTTGGGTCTACAGTATATAGTGTGTGTGTGTGTGTGTGTTCATTCCCATTATTAAGTTGTTTTCCCTTAATGCAGCTAATATCCTTCTGATGTTCCAGAAACAACTACCCAAGCTGCGCCACGATTGTCACACACACACACACACACACACACACACACACACACACACACACACACACACACACACACACACACACACACACACACACACACACACACACACACACACACACACACACACACACACACACACAAACACACAAACACACACACATGACTGACATGGTGAACAGATGCAGAGATGGAACAGGAGGAGAGAGAAATAGAGGATGTGTAGAGATGGAATGGAATGGGCTGTAATCTGGTTAGCTTCGGCTGGGTGTAATCTCCCTCTGTTAATAGCACATTCCGTCGCTAATCGACACTCTATCAACAGAACTTCAGACGCTTCTCAGGGTGATATGAATTCTCACCGCTTCAGAACTTCAGATGGGTGACAATCTCTGAGAAAAAAAAAACGTATTTGTAATTACAAAGAAATTATCCATTAATTAGCAGGAAATATAGTTGGTAATATCGCTGTCAGTGAAAGTCGGAGACAGATCATGGCTCCTCAGACTAAAATCATCTCCCCTTTGCTTTTGGCATTCAGATTGCAACAGCGGAGATTTGCATAAATCTTGCTGTCTGTCTCTGTGACAGACTTCGTCTCAGGCCAAACAACAAATCCGTGCCAATATATCCTCCACACCACAGTTTATCTGGCATTATCACTTAAAGGTTATCCTCCCCTTGATCTACCTTATCTACATAATCTCATTCTCTCTCTTTCACTGATCTCTCTCTCTCTTTCTCTCTCTCGCCCCCCTTGCTCTCTCTCTCTCTCTCTCTCTCTCTCTCTCTCTCTCACTAATTGTAATAGCACCATCAGGCCGTTTTCTAGGATATGTCTCCATTTGTTTTCAGAACTTCCTGCCTCAATATCTGTGAGATGTTAGTCTGTCTGTCTGTCTGTCTGTCTGTCTGTCTGTCTGTCTGTCTGTCTGTCTGTCTGTCTGTCTGTCTGTCTGTTTCTCCATTCCTTCCTCTATTCATTCCTTTCTCTCCTTATCTACATGATCTCTTTATTTCTCTTTCACTGATCTCTCTCTCTCACTTGCGTGTGTGCCTCTACAACTATCCTGTCTCTCTGTCTCAATGTCTTGCTGTCTCTCTCTCTCCTCCCTTCTGTCCCTCTGTACCCCTCTCTCTCTCTCCATCTCCCTCTCTCTCTCTATCTCTCTCTCTCTCTCTCTCTCTCTCTCTCTCTCTCTCCATCTCTCTTTCCTACCTTCTGTCCCTCTGTACCCCTCTCTCTGTCTCTGTCTCTCTGTCTTTCTCTCTCTCTCCATCTCTCTCTCCTCCCTTCTGTCCCTCTGTACCTCTCTTTCTCTCTCTCTCTCTCTCTCTCTCTCTCTCTCTCTCTCTCTCAATCTCTCTCTCCTCCCTTCTGTCCCTCTGTACCTCTCTCTCTCTCTTTCTTTCTTTCTCTTTCTCTCTCTCTCTCTCTCTCTCTCTCTCTCTCTCTCTCTCTCTCTCTCTCTTTCTCTCTACACAATTTATGTGTAATAGAAGTCTGAGTGTTTTGACAGGCTTCATGCATTTATAAAGGCTGTCAGAAGGAGCTATGAGCTGCATAGCAAAACATATAATCAGGGTTGTCAGTGTGTGTGTACGTGCATAGTAGTGTGCACCTGTGTGTGTGTGTGTGTGTAAGGTTCTGGAGTAACTGATAATGGTACCAGCTAAAATTTTGTAATCTGAACTTGACGATTACTTCTTGAATTACTTTCACATTTCTGTTTTCTCAATTCAGAATTGAAGACATTACATCTACACTGCTCAAAAAAATAAAGGGAACACTAAAATAACACATCCTAGATCTGAATGAATGAAATTTTCTTATTAAATACCTGCATGCATGTGAAATGTATTGTCAATCAGTGTTGCTTCCTAAGTGGACAGTTTGATTTCACAAAAGTGTGATTGACTTGGAGTTAAGTTGTGTTGTTTAAGTGTTCCCTTTATTTTTTTGAGCAGTGTATAAGGCAGGAGTCACATAGTAAAAAGCAGCAGGCTATGCAAACTGAATCTTGTCATTATCATGCCCTGACCTTAGAGATCCTTTAATTTCTCTAATTGGTAGGTCAGGGTGTGACTAGGGAGGGAAATCTATGTTTATATTTCTTTGTTGGCCGAGTATGGTTCCCAATCATAGGAAGCTGTTTATCATTGTCTCTGATTGGGGTCATACTCAGACAGCCCTTTTTCCCACCTTCAGTTGTGGGATCTTGTGTTTGTGTGTTGCGTGTGTTGCACTCCTAGCTTTACGTTCGTTGAGTTGTTTATTGTTTTTGTTGGAACATTTAAAAATAAAGAAAAAGTAGGCCTCCGACAACGGACGTTACAGTCATAGCTTTTTATTGAACTTTTAGCTAATTGGATATAACCATGAAAATAATATTGTTGCGTGACTTCGCCCGGATCAGAGAAGTTGATATCTCGTTTGTTTACAGTTCACAACTTAATGGCGTATGGTTTTCTGATAAGAAATAACAAATGAAGTTACTGAAAAATGCATACCAACCTCTTCACAGTGCAGTTCATGACCGACCCATTTTTAGAGCAGATTGTCAAAGTGAAACGTTGTTTCAGAGGTCAGACAGGAAGACAGCAATATACGAACCTTCACAGTTGGAAATCAAATGCTAGGCTAGTAGAAACAAGTGGAAATAACCTGTTAATAAATGTGTTATTATGTATAACATTTGGTCGCGTGGTAGGGATTGTTGGTTGCATGTTGTGCTTGTCTGTTAGCCCAGAGCTTTGGAATACAAGTATGAATCCTTAGCCCAGGGCCAACAAATGCTTGGTGAACACAGGCTAACCTAGCCCAGGGCCAGAATAGCCCGGGGCTAAGGACAATGCAGTGTGAAGGTTACGTGGGTATATTTTTTTTTATCTCGCTGGAGATTTCTGTTACATATTGAGCACACACAAACAAACACAAAAACAAGCTGTTGAAGCGATGCGGTTGAGACAGCCAAGCCACCACTCACAGAGGGCATTAGGAAATCCAATTTGGATGTATTAAATGAGCATGAGCAGAGACGGAGGGAGAGAGCGAGTGATGGAGGGGTTGAATGGGCAGCTACAGGACAGGTTGTTGATTATTTCAGTGTTTAACACTAAGGGAACAACAGGCTGAAAATGGTGCTCATATTGGACAGTCAATTGCCTTGTTAGCTGCAGCGAGACAGTGAGAGCAAGTTGCTTGGTGGATGAATCGGCTTTGTTTGTCTTCAGCTGGTAGAGATAAATGATTAATGTGATTCTTTCACACACACACACACACACACACACACACACATACACACACACACACAATCTAAAACACCTGCACTTACACACAGAAGACACACACACAGATTCATGCAAAAATAAGCCACTCTCTTTTGTTCTCTTGCCAATCTAATGCATGAATTCCTAAAGGTTTGTTGTGTTGTGATGTCTGTTTTCTGGGATAGGTGAACGGAACTTTGTATTTGGCCACGCTAGAGATAAACGCAAATTCCAAAAGGAGAGGAAAATGTTGGAACGACGACACCCGTCACAAGGCCACTGAACACCCGCCGGAGTAAACGACACCATCTCAATGTAACACAGTAGGATGAAACATAAAAGGTGCTTCAACTTGGTTTCAAATAGCTTTAGTATAAAACCTTCTACGAGCAATTTATGTGTAATAGAAGTCGAAATGTTTTGACAGGCTTCATGCATTTATAAAGGCTGTCAAAAGGAGCTATGAGCTGCGTAGCAAGACATATAATCAGGGTTGTCAGTGTGTGTACGTGCATAGTAGTGTGCGTGTGTGTGTGTGTGTGTATGTGTGTGTGTTGTTGGGGAATAATCAGAATTAGTTGGTAACAGAGGTAAGATGTTTTATATTCATCATATGTTTGTAAGTTACTTCTCATCAGAATGTTATTTTTGTATAATACTGTGGCGGGGTTGCAGTTATCTGTTCTATGTCAAGACTAAGTTGCTTGGGCCGGAGAGAGGGGAGAGGTCAAGCGTGTATCTCTTGGCTCCACAATGTCTGTGTGCCAGTCAGTGTGTCTCTGTGATCTTGTCAAGATAGGATGGATTTGATATATGCCTGTTGATATGGAGGATTGGTTTATGGCTCTGAGTTTAAGAAAATAACATAGTTTAGGAGACAAAGCTGAACGATTTATTATGTCTATGCTGTCTGACTATGTGTGTCTTCGCTATAAAGGATCTCAGTTGAAATGTGGAAGGGACTCTCAGAGAATTCATTCATAGACACTGAATTGATCTGAGAGTCACAGGGTTGTGATAGAGCTCATAGAATTAAAAATTGACTTTGTGATAACTAACTCTGACTAGTGTGTGGTTTGCTCTCATCAATTTTGTAAATAGAGGAAATTTCCATGACAGTGTGTGTGTGTGTGTGTGTGTGTGTGTGTGTGTGTGTGTGTGTGTGTGTGTGTGCGTGTAAGGTTGTTGAGTAACTGATTACGTTACCAGCTAAAATATTGCAGTCTGAACTAGACAATTACTTCTTGGATTACTTTTTTACTTTCAAATTGGGAAAATAAACATTATAACACGGTTTCTGTTTTCTCAATGACATTCAATTCAGCATTGAAGAAAGTATGTTTGTTCCACCTGAGCGACACTGACCACAAGTCAGAGACCACTATGACGACACACCAACTTATTTTGATGGATCCTTGAGTCTTCTTTAAGGCGTCCACGTGCTTCGCTGTCGAAACAGTTCCCGGCAGAGTTAGTCGAATATTCTGTGACGTTCTTGTTCGTTTTGGACATCGGTAAGGGTTTTTTTAGGCCGTTCACAAAATGTGTTCTAAAGACAAGCGGTAGCCAAAGTCTTCGCCCCCATTGTCAGTGATTGGTCAACAGTAGGGATTCTTCAGTAACAAGTCTTTGTTGTCATTCACTGAGAGACAACTAGTTTTCATGCACATTTTTTCATCGAGAAATACTGCACCAAACAATCATCTTGGTGAGATGTAAAACTGCACAACTAAAATCTCCTCTGCAAAAACGTCAAAATAAATGACAGATTTTTTTAAGTATCTTAGATGAATTCTGACTATTTTGAGGAAGTGTATATTGGCTACGGCGTATCAAGATGGACAAACAGTACTATTGCCTCTTTTTTTCTTGTTTTTCAAGCGAAGGTCTTTTAAGGGAGTATGCCTAGCCCTAGCATACTGTCACGTCCTGACCATAGAAAGCCTGTATTTTCTATGGTAGAGTAGGTCAGGGCGTGACTAGGGGGTTTTAGTCTAGTTTATTATTTCTATGTGGGGTTCTAGGTTTCATTTTCTATGTTGGTGTTTGTGTATGATTCCCAATTAGAGGCAGCTGGTAATCGTTGTCTAATTGGGGATCATACTTAAGTTGCATTTTTCCCACCTGTGGGTTATGGGATACTGTTTATGTTTAGTTGCCTGTTTAGCACTGCATTGTCGTCACGGTTCGTTTATTCTTTATTTAGTTTTTTATTTGCTTAAGTTTCACTTTCATTAAAATTATGTGGAACTCAACGTACTTGGTTCGATCATTATTACGAACATCGTGACACATACTGATGCCTCTTAGGTGACACATACTGATGCCTCTTAGGTGACACATACTGATGCCTCTTAAGTGACACATACTGATGCCTCTTAGGTGACACATACTGATGCCTCTTAGGTGACACATACTGATGCCTCTTAGGTGACACATACTGATGCCTCTTAGGTGACACATACTGATGCCTCTTAGGTGACACATACTGATGCCTCTTAGGTTTTTGTGAAGTTGAAGTTAATTTAATTCATTTCTTGTCACGTTCTGACCTTAGTTCCTTTTTTTATGTCTTTGTGTTAGGTTGGTCAGGGCGCGAGTTGGGGTGGGTAGTCTATGTTCTTCTTTCTAGGTTGATATATTTCTATATGTGTGTGTCCTAGTATGGTTCTCAATCAGAGGCAGGTGTCATTCGTTGTCTATGATTGAGAATCATACTTAGGTAGCCTGGTTGTCCCTGATTGAGAATCATACTTAGGTAGCCTGGTTGTCTCTGATTGAGAATCATACTTAGGTAGCCTGGTTGTCTCTGATTGAGGATCATACTTAGGTAGCCTGGTTGTCTCTGATTGAGAATCATACTTAGGTAGCCTGGTTGTCTCTGATTGAGAATCATACTTAGGTAGCCTGGTTGTCTCTGATTGAGAATCATACTTAGGTAGCCTGTTTTCTCCATTTTGGTTGTGGGTGTTTAATTTCTGTTTAGTGTCTGTTCACCTGGCAGAACTGTTTCGTTTTCTCTTCGTTGTTATTTTGTGTAGTGTTCAGTTTGTTAAATTAATTAATTAATCCAAATTAATTTTATGGCCAATCTACTAGAAAATCCTTTTCAATCCTTTCATATGAGATAAATTCTACATAAAACGTATCGGTGCTCATCGGCCATTTGACATAAACACAACAAGTCGGAAATCGCAAATTCAGTAATGAGTGTAATGGAAGGAATCAGTAGCTAACTGCAAGAGTTGCAAAGCAATCACAATTTTGCTTCCCCTGCCTGCCTGTGGAAAGTGTGTATGGTCAAAGTCTGGGTTTAATAAGGATTTAAAATATCTGTCTGAAAGGCTTTCTTTTCCAAGCTTAAAAGGATTAACATTCCCATGCAACACAACTGTCCATAAAGGTTGAATACATTGGTCATGCTGTCAATCCAGAATGACTCATGTCGCATTCAAAACAACTGGAACCTCCGGAACTGGGAAATCTCAGACTTCAGTGAATTCAAGAACACAGAAAAAACAAGCTCCGACTGGGAAAATACTTTTTGAATGGTCATCCAACTTGGAATTCCAAGTTGAGACCTTGGGCCTCTTACTAGAGCTCCGACTTGAAGATCACTGACGTCATGATTCAACCTGGGGTTTTCTCAGAGTTCCCAGTTGTCTTGAATGCACCATAAATCCAGAGAATGTCAGTCTCTTCCCATTCAAATATTTGTTTTCAACAAAAAGATCAGTGATAGAGCCATGTAATTCTAGTTGATTTCGTGAGTTGACTTAGAGCTAAGTGTTAAAAGTTATGAAATTACTGAACATAAATGTAATAATATTTGTGTATGGTTCAAAAGTCAGATCTCATTTTAGTGTTCGTTATTATTGAAGAGATTGCGGATCTTATCAACTTACACAAAACCACAAGGACTCAGTAGTAAACGCATTTCTTGAAGCAAGTCAGCCATACCAGCTATGGTTTTCAATTAGGCTGAATTAACTGTTTCGCTGCCAGAGAAGGCTCTGCTGATAACCAGGTGTAGCGGTGGTAAGGATTCACTCCATGGTGCTGAAAAGAAGGCTCTGCTGTTGGAACAGCTTTATTGTCACCGTTAAAGTGCAATTAGTGTATTGTTTAGTGTTGTGTTGTGCAGTGGCTTTGCTGTCATGCGTCAAAAATACGTTTTTGAGTTTGACCCACCAAGATTGACATGCTAAAATTGCCAATGCAACCATCTAATCTACGCCTACGAAAAGAGGAAACAATTTGTACAAGATGGCGTCCGTAGCCTGGAGGAGGAAATTATTGTCCCCCAAAAACATTTAGAGTGGCGCTGATTCAGTGATGAAGGGACGTGGCCGATGCTCTCCGCTGGTGCTAACCACATAGGCTAACTGTTGGTTCAATTAGGAGGTGAGAATTTTGAGAACTAGAGACAGAGGAGTTTTTTCTTTGTCTTCTCTTTTCAGAAGTAGCCATTTGCTTTCAAAACGATGTTTTACCCCTGATTGTTATTTTGGAATATTGCGATAGGCCTGTTGAACTGCTTTTCACTGACTGCTGCAACTCAACGATCAGCTATTTGCTTTGCATGATTCCCAAATTGCATTCTTTAAAAAATGCACACCTCATTTTAAAAATAATCTAACGATCCTCTCTGGAGTAGTATACTGAATGGTCGTATTTATTTCTGCTCCAGTAATTATATAACTCATTTTGGCAAATTGAAATTAATTTACTTCAGAGGAAGCGTATCTTTCCCTAGCCTATCGTACTCGCCTCCTATGCCAACGTGAAGGTAAACGGTGCATATAACAGCCGCAAGGCTTACAAAGACGAGCTCGACATAAAATTAAAACAACTGTCTCTGATTTTTAAATGTGAGAGAAAGGCGTGCAGGCTGGCAACTTCTCTCCAAAGCGATGCTCCGCATGGTCTTAAAGCCAGCCAGCCATAACAGTAAACAGCTGCTGCGTGTTATTAATCGGGATTAGAATGGTTATAGTCTACTTTTTTGTAGTCTACTGTTACATGTTGGGTCTTGAGCTAACTAGGGTATGGTGACTGCCAACTGTCGCCCCTGTTTAAAGGCTCTATATCAAATCAACTGACACCCTTGTTTAAAGGCTCTATATCAAATCAACTGACACCCTTATTTAAAGGCTCTATATCAAATCAACTGTCGCCCCTGTTTAAAGACTCTATATCAAATCAACTGACGCCCTTATTTAAAGGCTCTATATCAAATCAACTGACACCCTTATTTAAAGGCTTTATATCAAATCAACTGACTCCCCTGTTTAAAGGCTCTAAATCAAATCAACTGACACCCTTATTTAAAGGCTCTATATCAAATCAACTGACTCCCCTGTTTAAAGGCTCTATATCAAATCAACTGACACCCCTGTTTAAAGGCTCTATATCAAATCAACTGACACCCTTATTTAAAGGCTCTATATCAAATCAACTGTCGCCCCTGTTTAAAGGCTCTATATCAAATCAACTGACTCCCCTGTTTAAAGGCTCTATATCAAATCAACTAACGCCCTTATTTAAAGACTTTATATCAAATCAACTGACTCCCCTGTTTAAAGACTCTATGTCAAATCTATCCTGATAATAGAAAGTATAGTGTATATTAACATCTTGTTACTCTTTCTCAAAGGGCTTCACACACTCTCTTCAAACCCTGCTCCTTCCTCCCTCCCTTTGACTGACTATCCGTCTCTCTCTCTCTCTCTCTCATAATATAATAAACATAATAAACGGCTCTCTATCCACCGGACGCTCAAGTGTTTTAGTACTATATCTCTTGACACAATGATGAAAATAATCATGTCCTCTAAACCTTCAAGCTGCATACTGGACCCTATTCCAACTAAACCACTGAAAGAGCTGCTTCCTGTGCTTGGCCCTCCTATGTTGAACATAATAAACGGCTCTCTATCCACCGGATGTGTACCAAACTCAATAAAAATGGCAGTAATAAAGCTTCTCTTGAAAAAGCCAAACCTTGACCCAGAAAATATAAAAAACTATTGGCCCTTATCGAATCTTCCATTCCTCTCAAAAATTTTAGAAAAGGATGTTGAGCAGCAACTCACTGCCTTCCTGAAGACAAACAATGTATACGAAATGCTTCAGTCTGGTTTTAGACCCCATCAAGGCACTGAGACGGCACTTGTGAAGGTGGTAAATGACATTTTAATGGCATCGGACCGAGGCTCCGCATCTGTCCTCGTGCTCCTAGACCTTAGTGCTGCTTTGATACCATCGATCACCACATTCTTTTGGAGAGATTGGAAACACAAATTGGTCTACACGGACAAGTTTTGGCCTGGTTTAGATCTTATCTGTCGGAAAGATATCAGTTTGTCTCTGTGAATGGTTTGAACTCTGACAAATCAACTGTAAATTTCGGTGTTCCTCAAGGTTCCGTTTTAGGACCACTATTGTTTTCACTATATATTTTACCTCTTCGAAAACATAATGTTAACTTTCACTGCTATGATGATGACACACAGCTGTACATTTCAATGAAACATGGTGAAGCCCCAAAATTGCCCTTGCTAGAAGCATGTGTTTCAGACATAAGGAAGTGGATGGCTGCAAACTTTCTACTTTTAAACTCGGACAAAACAGAGATGCTTGTTCTAGGTCCCAAGAAACAAAGAGATCTTCTGTTGAATCTGACAATTAATCTTAATGGTTGTACAGTCGTCTCAAATAAAACTGTGAAGAACCTCGGCGTTACTCTGGACCCTGATCTCTCTTTTGAAGAACATATCAAGACCATTTCAAGGACAGCTTTTTTCCATCTACGTAACATTGAAAAAATCAGAAACTTTCTGTCCAAAAATGATGTAGAAAAATTAATCCATGCTTTTGTCACTTCTAGGTTAGACTACTGCAATGCTCTACTTTCCGGCTACCCGGATAAAGCACTAAATAAACTTCAGTTAGTTCTAAATATGGCTGCTAGAATCCTGACTGAACCAAAACATTTGATCATATTACTCCAGTGCTAGCCTCTCTACACTGGCTTCCTGTCAAAGCAAGGGCTGATTTCAAGGTTTTACTGCTAACCTACAAAGCATTACATGGGCTTGCTCCTACCTATCTCTCTGATTTGGTCCTGCCGTACATACAGTGCCTTGCGAAAGTATTCGGCCCCCTTGAACTTTGCGACCTTTTGCCACATTTCAGGCTTCAAACATAAAGATATAAAACTGTATTTTGTTGTGAAGAATCAACAACAAGTGGGACACAATCATGAAGTGGAACGACATTTATTGGATATTTCAAACTTTTTTAACAAATCAAAAACTGAGAAATTGGGCATGCAAAATTATTCAGCCCCTTTACTTTCAGTGCAGCAAACTCTCTCCAGAAGTTCAGTGAGGATCTCTGAATGATCCAATGTTGACCTAAATGACTAATGATGATAAATACAATCCACCTGTGTGTAATCAAGTCTCCGTATAAATGCACCTGCACTGTGATAGTCTCAGAGGTCCGTTAAAAGCGCAGAGAGCATCATGAAGAACAAGGAACACACCAGGCAGGTCCGAAATACTGTTGTGAAGAAGTTTAAAGCCGGATTTGGATACAAAAGAGTTCCCAAGCTTTAAACATCCCAAGGAGCACTGTGCAAGCGATAATATTGAAATGGAAGGAGTATCAGACCACTGCAAAACTTTCAGCTGATACAAGGAGAAGACTGATCAGAGATGCAGCCAAGAGGCCCATGATCACTCTGGATGAACTGCAGAGATCTACAGCTGAGGTGGGAGACTCTGTCCATAGGACAACAATCAGTCGTATATTGCACAAATCTGGCCTTTTTGGAAGAGTGGCAAGAAGAAAGCCATTTCTTAAAGATATCCATAAAAAGTGTTGTTTAAAGTTTGCCACAAGCCACCTGGGAGACACACCAAACATGTGGAAGAAGGTGCTCTGGTCAGATGAACCAAAATTGAACTTTTTGGCAACAATGCAAAACGTTATATTTGGCGTAAAAGCAACACAGCTGAACACACCATCCCCACTGTCAAACATGGTGGTGGCAGCATCATGGTTTGGGCCTGCTTTTCTTCAGCAGGGACAAGGAAGATGGTTAACATTTATGGGAAGATGGATGGAGCCAAATACAGGACCATTCTGGAAGAAAACCTGATGGAGTCTGCAAAAGACCTGAGACTGGGACGGAGATTTGTCTTCCAACTAGACAATGATCCAAAACATAAAGCAAAATCTACAATGGAATGGTTCAAAAACAAACATATCCAGGTGTTAGAATGGCCAAGTCAAAGTCCAGACCTGAATCCAATCGAGAATCTGTGGAAAGAACTGAAAACTGCTGTTCACAAATGCTCTCCATCCAACCTCACTGAGCTCGAGCTGTTTTGCAAGGAGGAATGGGAAAAAATGTCAGTCTCCTGATGTGCAAAACTGATAGCGACATACCCCAAGCGACTTACAGCTGTAATCGCAGCAAAAGGTGGCGCTACGAAGTATTAACTGAAAGGGGCTGAATAATTTTGCAGGCCCAATTTTTCAGTTTTTGATTTGTTAAAAAAGTTTGAAATATCCAATAAATGTCGTTCCACTTCATGATTGTGTCCCACTTGTTGTTGATTCTTCACAAAAAAATACAGTTTTATATCTTTATGTTTGAAGCCTGAAATGTGGCAAAAGGTCGCAAAGTTCAAGGGGGCCGAATACTTTCGCAAGGCACTGTACCTACACGTACGCTACGGTCACAAGACGCAGGCCTCCAAATTGTCCCTAGAATTTCTAAGCAAACAGCTGGAGGCAGGGATTTCTCCTATAGAGCTCCATTTTTATGGAACGGTCTGCCTACCCATGTCAGAGACGCAAACTCGGTCTCAACCTTTAAGTCTTTACTGAAGACTCATCTCTTCAGTGGGTCATATGATTGAGTGTAGTCTGGCCCAGGAGTGGGAAGGTGAACGAAAAGGCTCTGGAGCCATTGCTGTCTCTGCCTGGCCGGTTCCCCTCTTTCCACTGGGATTCTCTGCTTCTAACCATATTACAGGGGCTGAGTCATTGGCTTACTGGGGCTCTCTCATGCCGTCCCTGGAGGGGGTGCGTCACCTGAGTGGGTTGATTCACTGATGTGGTCATCCTGTCTGGGTTGGCGCCCCCCCCCCCCCCCTTGGGTTGTGCCGTGGCAGAGGTCTTTGTGGGCTATACTCAGCCTTGTCTCAGGATGGTAAGTTGGTGGTTGAAGATATCCCTCTAGTGGTGTGGGGGCTGTGCTTTGGAAAAGTGGGTGGGGTTATATCCTTCCTGTTTGGCCCTGTCCGGGGGTGTCCTCGGAAGGGGCCACAGTGTCTCCTGACCCCTCCTGTCTCAGCCTCCAGTATTTGTGCTGCAGTAGTTTATGTGTCGGGGGGCTAGGGTCAGTTTGTTATATCTGGAGTACTTCTCCTGTCCTATTCGGTGTCCTGTGTGAATCTAAGTGTGCGTTCTCTAATTCTCTCCTTCTCTCTTTCTTTCTCTCTCTCGGAGGACCTGAGCCCTAGGACCATGCCCGAGGACTACCTGACATGATGACTCCTTGCTGTCCCCAGTCCACCTGACCGTGCTGCTGCTCCAGTTTCAACTGTTCTGCCTTATTATTATTCGACCATGATGGTTATTAATGAACATTTGAACATCTTGGCCATGTTCTGTTATAATCTCCACCCGGCACAGACAGAAGAGGACTGGCCACCCCACATATCCTGGTTCCTCTCTAGGTTTCTTCCTAGGTTTTGGCCTTTCTAGGGAGTTTTTCCTAGCCACCGTGCTTCTACACCTGCATTGCTTGCTGTTTGGGGTTTTAGGCTGGGTTTCTGTACAGCACTTTGAGATATCAGCTGATGTACGAATGGCTATATAAATAAATTTGATTTGATTTGATTTGATTTGATCTCTCTCCATCTCTCTCTCTCTCTCTCTTTGCTCCTTTCTCTCTCCCTCCCTCATCATTGGTTATTTGGCAGGGACGTGTGGGCACTCTAAACATGACAAATCAAAAAGAGAACCAGTGCACTTTCCATGAAGCTTGGCGTATAATCCGTGAATTCAGACAAACAGAGGTGTAATGGGTTTGCACTCAAAAAGATGTGGCATAAAGCTTACTTATTAATCAGTCAATGTTTTTCATTGTTTTACTGCATCCTGGACAGCTTGCACAGACCTTTCTGTTTTATAGCCTTCTTCAGTGTGTAGGTACAACTCTCCTTAATGATGCCATATTTGGCCTAGCATTCTGAGGGAGGTGTGCGCGCCTGTGCATGTGTGCATTCATGCGTGCTTGCGTGTGTGTGTGTGCGTGTGTGTGTGTGTCACTGGCATAGAAGAGTCTAAAAGGGAAGGGGGTACCAGACATGCCACTGAGATACATCATATGCTAACACTGGGTGAGAAAACACACACACCGACACACAACAAACATACACACACACACACACACACACACACGGATACTAAAATCTACCTGACGCTATCTACCAGGCCAGTCATACACATAACCCTATTCTCATATTCACCATTCCCTGAAATACAGTTAACCTTCATCTACAGTTGTGTTTGACTCCCACACTGGGAAATGTGTACATGTGTATGTTTGTGTTTTGGAGGATGGAATCTGGTGTCTCCGAATGTAAATATTTCTGATAAATTTACTGCCCAAAGGGGCAATGACAGCCATTATGAGTACTGTCTGATAACTACCAAAGGGGTAAGATAGACCATGTCTGATAATTACCCCAGGGGTAAGAAAAACCATATCTGATAACTACCCCAAGGGCAAGAGGAACCATGTCGGTAATCTACCCCAGGGGTAAGATAAACCATTTCTGATAACTACCCCAGGGGTAAGAGGAACCATTTCTGATAACTACCCCAGGGGTAAGAGGAACCCTGTCTGATAACTACCCCAGGGGTAAGAGGAACCATTTCTGATAACTACCCCAGGGGTAAGAGGAACCATGTCTGATAACTACCCCAGGGGTAAGAGGAACCATGTCTGATAACTACCCCAGGGGCAAGAGGAACCATGTCGGTAAACTACCCCAGGGGTAAGAGGAACCATGTCTGATAACTAACCCAGGGGTAAGAGGAACCATGTCTGATAACTACCCCAGGGGCAAGAGGAACCATGTCTGATAACTACCCCAGGGGTAAGAGGAACCATGTCGGTAAACTACCCCAGGGGCAAGAGGAACCATGTCTGATAACTACCCCAGGGGAAAGAGGATCCATGTCTGATAACTACCCCAGGGGTGAGATAAACCAAGTCTGATATCTACCCCAGGGGTAAGAGGAACCATACCTTTGAAGATCTTCCTCTCGTTGCAATCCAAAGGGTCCCAGCTACATCACAAATGGTTGTTTTGTTCGATAAAGTCCTTCTTTATATCCCCAAAATGTCAGTTTAGTTGGCGCGCTTCATTCAATAATCCACCGGTTTCCCCTCGTTCAAAATGCATACAAAATGACTCCCAAACGTTACCAATAAACTTGGTCCAAACAAGTCAAATAACGTTTCTAATCAATCCTCAGGTAGCATAATATGTAAATAAACAATACAATTTATGACAGAGAATAATATGTTCATTACCGGAGATAAATAACGAAGTGCGCGCCCTCACCGGAACACGCAACAAACACCACAGCCAAAATGGAAGGCACTTAGAAAAACTACAAATTCTAGCTAATTTTTCAAAAAACAAGTCTGAAACTCTTTCTAAAGACTGTTGACATCTACTGGAAGCCCTAGGAACTGCAATCTGGGAGGTATTCCATTGATTTCCCCATAGGCAGACATTTTAAATGGTGTCACCTCCAAAAAAGAACATTCTGGATGGATTCTCCTCTGGTTTTTGCCTGCTACATCAGTTCTGTTATACTCACAGACATTATTTTAACAGTTTTGGAAACTTTAGAGTTTACTTTGGGCACCTCATTCATCCAAATTTCCGAATACTGCCCCCTATCCCTAAGACGTTACTGTCCCTGAGGGGTGTGACTATTGATGATGTCTTTGGTGTAATTATGCTATCATCGTGATGTTGATTTTGCCTCAGGTATCTCTATGCCTCTTGTTACTAATTAACGTCGGTCTATCTGTCCACCTGTCTGTTTGTCCGCATGTCTGTCTGTCTGTCTCTGGCCGTCTATCCGTCCGTCTGTCTGTCTATCAGTCATTCTGTCTGGCTGTCTGTGCTGTCACTTTTTCTCTCTGCATGTCTCTCTCTTTCTCTCTCTCCCATACACACGTTCTGTTTTTGTCTCTCTCTCTAAACCCATGTGTTCCACAACAGTTCCAGGTTGCCCTGAGATTAGATAATCCCTCATCATTTACTATCTGATTAGTATTCCTCTGTTTTCCTTTTCAGCCTGTGGTTCAGTTCCCTGCTGTTTGTGTGCGTATCTGCGTGTTACCTGCTGTGTAATTCTGATCTGTGAGAGGCCACTAGTAAGTAAGGAGATGTGAATGTCTGAGTGCTTGCAGAGTGAATAAATTATTGGGCTTTCAGAAATTATACCCTCATAGGAACTCACACACTCTAACAACCCCAAATAACACACTCAATCTGTCTCTCCCTTTTAATCTCTGTCAAAAACATAAACACACACACACACACACCTAGTCAAACAGGTAAACAGTCTGATTATCCTGGATGTTGTTCCCTTCCACCCTGACACCTGTGTCTCTCATTGGACAGCTGGGCTAACAGAGACCGAAGTTAAACGCAAGCCAAGACACACACACAGAAACACACACCATTCAGTCAAGACACACACACACACACACAGACACACACCACCCACCCACCCAGCCAGTCACCCGGCCAACCCAGCCACCCGGCCACCCAGCCAGCCAGCCAGCCAACCACCCAGCCAGCCAGCCAGCCAGCCAGCCAGCCAGCCAGCCAACCAGCCAGCCAACCACCCAGCCAGCCAACCACCAACCCAACCAGCCAGCCAGCCAGCCAGCCAGCCAACCACCCACCCAGCTAGCCAGCCAACCACCCAGCCAGCCAGCCAGCCAGCCAGCCAGCCACCCAACCACCTACCCACCCACCCACCCACCCAGCCAGCCAGCCAGCCAACCACCCACCCAGCCAGCCAGCCAAACACCCACCCAGCCAGCCACCCAGCCAGCCACCCAGCCAACCACCCAGCCAGCCAAACCACCCACCCAGCCAGCCAGCCAGCCAACCACCCAGCCAGCCAGCCAGCCAGCCAACGACCCAGCCAGCCAGCCAGCCAGCCAGCCAGCCAAACATCCAGCCAACCACCCACCCAGCCAGCCAGCCAGCCAGCCAACCACCCAGCCAGCCAGCCAGCCAGCCAGCCAGCCAGCCAGCCAGCCAACCACCCAACCAGCCAGCCAGCCAGCCAACCACCCAGCCAGCCAGCCAGCCAGCCAGCCAGCCAGCCAACCACCCAGCCAGCCAGCCAGCCAGCCAACCACCCAGCCAGCCAACCACCCACCCACCCACCCACCCAGCCAGCCAGCCAGCCAGCCAGAGAGAATACTCTCCAAATGCACTGTGTCCTCTCTGTATATGTTACATATCAATGCAGCTTCAATTCTGCCATCAAACCTGATTATTCAGAATAAGCAGCTGAAAGATATTATTTTTTATTTGCCCTGGAAACATATTACAGGGTAATAGGTCCCATGTCCTCACTGTGAGGTAATCCAGAGGCTATTTGGGATATGCAAATTGCTGTGGGCATTTGCAAAATATCTATAGTTATTATCATTTGCGGTTATATATCAATGGGAATATTTACTAATAAAAATATAATTCATGCCTTACCTTTGACAAGCTTCTTTTGTTGGCAGTCCAATATGTCCCAGAAACATCACAATTGGTCCTTTTGTTCGATTAATTCCATCCATATATATCCAAAATGTCCATTTATTTGGCGCATTTGATCCAGAAAAACACAGTTTCCAACTTGCGCAACGTGACTATAAAATATCTCAAAAGTTACCTGTAAACTTGGCCAAAACGACTTTTGTAATACAACTTTAGGTATTTTTTAATGTAAATAATCGCTAAAAAATTATCTGTGTTCAATACAGGAGGAAAACAAACTGAAGATACCTTTCTGGTCACGCGCCACTATCTAACAGTACACTTAAAGTTACCCCCGTTCAAGATGGCCGTACTTCTTCATTACACAAAGGAAAAACCCATTTCTAAAGACTGTTGACATCCAGTGGAAGAGATAGGAACTGCAAGAAGGTCCCTTAGAAATCTGGATTCCCAATGAAAACCCATTGAAAAGAGAGTAACCTCCAAAAAAAAAAATATCTGAATTGTTTGTCCTCCGGGTTTCGCCTGCTAAATAAGTTCTGTTATACTCACAGACATGATTCAAACAGTTTTAGAAACTTCAGAGTGTTTCCTATCCAAATATGCTAATAATTTGCATATCTTATCTTCTGGAGATGAGTAGCAGGCAGTTGAATTTGGGGATGCATTTCATCCGGTCGTGAAAATACTGCCTCCTGTCACCAAGAAGTTGGTATGTAATGTATGTGTTAGTATGTGTGTGTTAGTGTGTAATGTTAGTGTGTAATGTTAGTGTGTAATGTTAGTGTGTATGTGTTAGTATGTGTGCTAGTATGTTTGTGTTAGTGTGTATGTGTTAGTGTGTAATGTTAGTGTGTAATGTTAGTGTGTAATGTTAGTGTGTAATGTTAGTGTGTATGTGTTAGTCTGCATGTGTTAATATGTGTGCTAGTATATTTGTGTTAGTGTGTATGTGTTAATATGTGTGTGTTAGTGTGTAATGTTAGTGTGTATGTGTTAGTCTGCATGTGTTAATATGTGTGCTAGTATGTTTGTGTTAGTGTGTATGTGTTAGTATGTGTGTGTTAGTGTGTAATGTTAGTGTGTATGTGTTAGTCTGCATGTGTTAATATGTGTGCTAGTATGTTTGTGTTAGCCTGTATGTGTTAATATGTGTACTAGTATGTTTGTGTTAGTGTGTATGTGTTAGTCTGCATGTGTTAATATGTGTGCTAGTATGTTTTTGTTAGTGTGTATGTGTTAGTATGTGTGTGTTAGTGTGTATGTGTTAGTGTGTAATGTTAGTGTATAATGTTAGTGTGTATGTGTTAGTCTGCATGTGTTAATATGTGTGCTAGTATATTTGTGTTAGTGTGTATGTGTTAATATGTGTGTGTTAGTGTGTAATGTTAGTGTGTATGTGTTAGTCTGCATGTGTTAATATGTGTGCTAGTATGTTTGTGTTAGTGTGTATGTGTTAGTATGTGTGTGCTAGTATGTTTGTGTTAGTGTGTATGTGTTAGTCTGCATGTGTTAATATGTGTGCTAGTATGTTTGTGTTAGTGTGTATGTTTTAGTGTGTATGTGTTAGTGTGTATGTGTTTTTTATTTCACCTTTATTTAACCAGGTAGGCTAGTTGAGAACAAGTTCTCATTTGCAACTGCGACCTGGCCAAGATAAGGCATAGCAGTGTGAACAGACAACACAGAGTTACACATGGAGTAAACAATTAACAAGTCAATAACACAGTAGAAAAAAGGGGAGTCTATATATACATTGTGTGCAAAAGGCATGAGAAGGTAGGCAAATAATTACAATTATGCAGATTTAACACTGGAGTGATAAATGATCAGATGGTTATGTAAAGGTAGAGATATTGGTGTGCAAAAGAGCAGAAAAATAAATAAATAAAAACAGTATGGGGATGAGGTAGGTGAAAATGGGTGGGCTATTTACCAATAGACTATGTACAGCTGCAGCGATCGGTTAGCTGCTCAGATAGCAGATGTTTGAAGTTGGTGAGGGAGATAAAAGTCTCCAACTTCAGCGATTTTTGCAATTCGTTCCAATCACAGGCAGCAGAGAACTGGAACGAAAGGCGGCCAAATGAGGTGTTGGCTTTAGGGATGATCAGTGAGATACACCTGCTGGAGCGCGTGCTACGGATGGGTGTTGCCATCGTAACCAGTGAACTGAGATAAGGCGGAGCTTTACCTAGCATGGACTTGTAGATGAGCTGGAGCCAGTGGGTCTGGCGACGAATATGTAGCGAGGGCCAGCCGATTAGAGCATACAAGTCGCAGTGGTGGGTGGTATAAGGTGCTTTAGTGACAAAACGGATGGCACTGTGATAAACTGCATCCAGTTTGCTGAGTAGAGTGTTGGAAGCAATTTTGTAGATGACATCGCCGAAGTCGAAGATCGGTAGGATAGTCAGTTTTACTAGGGTAAGTTTGGCGGCGTGAGTGAAGGAGGCTTTGTTGCGGAATAGAAAGCCGACTCTTGATTTGATTTTCGATTGGAGATGTTTGATATGGGTCTGGAAGGAGAGTTTAGAGTCTAGCCAGACACCTAGGTACTTATAGATGTCCACATATTCAAGGTCGGAACCATCCAGGGTGGTGATGCTGGTCAGGCGTGCGGGTGCAGGCAGCGAACGGTTGAAAAGCATGCATTTGGTTTTACTAGCGTTTAAGAGCAGTTGGAGGCCACGGAAGGAGTGCTGTATGGCATTGAAGCTCGTTTGGAGGTTAGATAGCACAGTGTCCAAGGACGGGCCGGAAGTATATAGAATGGTGTCGTCTGCGTAGAGGTGGATCAGGGAATCGCCCGCAGCATGAGAAACATCATTGATATATACAGAGAAAAGAGTCGGCCCGAGAATTGAACCCTGTGGCACCCCCATAGAGACTGCCAGAGGACCGGACAGCATGCCCTCCGATTTGACACACTGAACTCTGTCTGCAAAGTAATTGGTGAACCAGGCAAGGCAGTCATCCGAAAAACCGAGGCTACTGAGTCTGCCAATAAGAATACGGTGATTGACAGAGTCGAAAGCCTTGGCAAGGTCTATGAAGACGGCTGCACAGTACTGTCTTTTATCGATGGCGGTTATGATATCGTTTAGTACCTTGAGCGTGGCTGAGGTACACCCGTGACCAGCTCGGAAACCAGATTGCACAGCGGAGAAGGTACGGTGGGATTCAAGATGGTCAGTGATCTGTTTGTTGACTTGGCTTTCGAAGACCTTAGATAGGCAGGGCAGGATGGATATTGGTCTGTAACAGTTTGGGTCCAGGGTGTCGCCCCCTTTGAAGAGGGGGATGACTGCGGCAGCTTTCCAATCCTTGGGGATCTCAGACGATATGAAAGAGAGGTTGAACAGGCTGGTAATAGGGGTTGCGACAATGGCGGCGGATAGTTTCAGGAATAGAGGGTCCAGATTGTCAAGCCCAGCTGATTTGTACGGGTCCAGGTTTTGCAGCTCTTTCAGAACATCTGCTATCTGGATTTGGGTAAAGGAGAACCTGGAGAGGCTTGGGCGAGTAGCTGCGGGGGGGGGGGGGGGGCTGTTGGACGAGGTTGGAGTAGCCAGGCGGAAGGCATGGCCAGCCGTTGAGAAATGCTTGTTGAAGTTTTCGATAATCATGGATTTATCGGTGGTGACCGTGTTACCTAGCCTCAGTGCAGTGGGCAGCTGGGAGGAGGTGCTCTTGTTCTCCATGGACTTCACAGTGTCCCAGAACTTTTTGGAGTTGGAGCTACAGGATGCAAACTTCTGCCTGAAGAAGTTGGCTTTAGCTTTCCTGACTGACTGTGTGTATTGGTTCCTGACTTCCCTGAACAGTTGCATATCGCGGGGACTGTTCGATGTTAGTGCAGTCCGCCACAGGATGTGTTAGTGTGTAATGTTAGTGTGTATGTGTTAATATGTGTGCTAGTATGTTTGTGTTAGTGTGCATGTGTTAGTGTGTATGTGTTAGTGTGTATGTGTTAGTGTGTATGTGTTAGTGTGTATGTGTTAGTGTGTTTGTGTTAGTGTGTAATGTTAGTGTGTAATGTTAGTGTGTAATGTTAGTGTGTAATGTTAGTGTGTATGTGTTAGTCTGCATGTGTTAATATGTGCGCTAGTATGTTTGTGTTAGTGTGTATGTGTTAGTATGTGTGTGTTAGTGTGTAATGTTAGTGTGTATGTGTTAGTCTGCATGTGTTAATATGTGTTCTAGTATGTTTGTGTTAGTGTGTATGTGTTAGTCTGCATGTGTTAATATGTGTGCTAGTATGTTTGTGTTAGTGTGTATGTGTTAGTATGTGTGTGTTAGCGTGTATATGTTAGTGTGTATATATCAGTATGTAATGTATACGTTAGTATGTATTTGTTACTATGTAATGTATGTGTTAGTATGTAATGTATTTGTTAGTGTGTATGTGTTTGTTTGTATGTGTTAGCATGTATATGTTAGTGTGTATGTGTTAGTATGTGTGTTACTATGTATCTGATAGTATGTAACGCATGTTTTAGTTTGCATGTGTTTGTATGTGTGTGTTAGCGTGAATATGTTAGTGTGTAAATGTCAGTATGTAATTTATATGTTAGTATGTATTTGTTACTATGTAATGTATGTGTTAGTGTGTATGTGTTAGTATGTACGTGTTAGTGTGTATGTATTCATGTGTATGTGTTAGTGAGTATGTGTAAGTATGTATATGTTAGTATGTAATGTACATGTTAGTATGTGTGTATTAGTATTATGTGTTAGTATGAAATGTATGTGTTAGTGTGTATGTATTCATGTGTATGTGTTAGTGTGTATGTGTAAGTATGTATGTGTTAGTATGTGTGTCAGTATGTAATGTACATACTACGGTCGTCTGAAAATACCTCCTTTCTCATTTCCTTCATGTTCACTTTTCTGAAAAAATTTAGAGATTGATTGAGAAATGCAAGAAAAAGAGACAGATAGATAGATATAGCTATATAGATAGAAAAAGAGACAGCGAAGAGAGACCGAGCGAGATTGAGAAATGAGAGAGATGAGAGCGAGACCGAGCGAGATAGATGAGAGCGAGAGAGATTGGAGAGTGAGAGAAAGAGAGAAAGAGAGAAAGAGAGAGAATGAGAGTGAGACTTGAGAGAGAGGAGAGAGTGATATAGAAAGAGGGGAGAGAGAGAGATTAGAGAGAAATGGAAAGAGAGAGAGCGAGAGAAAATTGAGAGAGAGAGACAGAGAGAAAGATGAGAGAGAGACGAGATAGAAAGGGAAAGAGACAGAGAGAGAGTGAAAAGGAGAGAGAGAGACAGCGAGAGAAAGAGAGAGATGAGAGAGAGAGCGAGAGATGAGAGATCGAAAGAGAGAGATGAGAGAGAAAGAGAGAGAGATGAGAGAGAGAAAGAGAGAGAGAGATGATAAAGAAAGGGAAAGAGACAGAGAGAGTGAAAAGGAGAGAGAGAGACAGCGAGAGAGAGAGAGAGATGAGATAGAGAGAGAGATGAGAGATCGAGAGAGAGAGAGATATGAGATCGAGAGAGATAAGAGAGAGAGATATGAGATAGAGAGATAGATGAGAGAGCGAGAGAGAGAGAGATGAGAGATCGAGAGAGAGAGAGAGAGATGAGAGATTGAGAGAGATAGAGAGAGAGAGATACGAGATTGTGAGAGATGAGAGAGAGAGAGAAAGAGAGAGAGAGAGATGAGAGATCGAGAGAGAGAGGGGGGATGGAAAAAAGATTGATAGGCAGAGAAAGTGAGAGTAAGAGCAGCCATTAAAGTGAGAGTTACTTTACGACAGTAAATGGAAGCAGGCCAATAGTCAACCCTTCAGGAAGCTCCTTGATGGAAATGACACATGGTTTTTATTGGCACGTTAAAAGTGAAGTTTTGTCTCCTAAATCATTCATGGTGGAAGCATTTTTAAACTTTGGAGGATAGCTCTACCTGACTGTGGATTCATGTCTCCTGTCGTGTGACTAGAGCACTCCTGTCTCTCTGCGAGGTCCGCTCACAAAGTGAGGACTCAAAAGTTCTCTCATCTCTCTGCTTTTCATCTTTCCGTTTACCTCAAGATCTCTAGATTTTTCTATTTTCTTCAAGAGGGTCTTCTTTCCTTCACCTCTCTCAATATCAAGTTGTGTTTTTCACCCCTCCGCCTCCACTGTAACTGTTCCTTTGTGTCTGGTTGATACATTCTTCCTCTATCTTTCTCTCTTTCTGTTTCTTTGGACGAGTAGATAGATAGATAGATAGATAGATAGATAGATAGATAGATAGATAGATAGATAGATAGATAATAATAAAATGGTTGTGAAATTCTACACCCTAATAAAATGGTTGTGAAATTCTGCACCCTAATAAAATGGTTGTGAAATTCTACATCCTAATAAAATGGTTGTGAAATTCTACACCCTAATAAAATGGGTGTGAAATTCTACACCCTAATAAAATGGGTGTGAAATTCTACACCCTAATAAAATGGTTGTGAAATTCTACATCCTAATAAAATAGTTGTTAATTTGGAATCAGTAGTACAATGCATCAATGGAGAACAGAGACTAGAATGAAATGATAGTTACAAACAGAAAGATATTAGCACGTTAGCTGTGAAGAAAATGTGGAGTTGGATTGTCTGGTCCTACTGCACAGATAAACAACCTGTGTAAAACATGCTGTGGTGATGAAATTTAACTTCCCCATGTTATAAAATACATTTTACCAAGACAAATATGATTATTCATGTTCTGAACCGTTCAGTGTGGTCTTTAATATATCATTAGCATTTTAGCCAAAAAGTCGGATTTCGCAACCTAATACATCTGACAATAAGCTGTTGCCATAGCGATGCAGGTTTCTCCTGACAACTTTTGAGGATTTTACCTTTTGTGTTCGTCGTCTGTTGTTTCCTCGGGTTTTAAACATCAAAATTGTTATAAACACGAGCTGAATTAAATAGAAATTCCTTTGAAAATAAAAAGCTTAGTATTTGCTCAGTGCTTTTGTTGACATTTCACAGAGATAGGCTTGTTTTTCTGAGAAACCTTCTAAAAGGAAGAGGAATTTTGAATTAATATGAAAAGTGTATGCTAAAACATAGAAATGCTACATGTCATCTCTCAAAATCAATATCCGTCTTACATCTATATTGTTTTATGATCTGTGGATTTCAGAAGAAAGATGACTACCAGCCAGTCAGCTAGCCAGTAGCTTTAAATCTTACGCAGAATCCAGCCTAGCTGAGGTGATGCAATATTCCTGATTATTGATCAGAATCCAGCCTAGCTGAGGTGATGCAATATTCCTGATTATTGATCAGAATCCAGCCTAGCTGAGGTGATGCAATATTCCCGATTATTGATCAGAATCCAGCCTAGCTGAGGTGATGCAATATTCCTGATTGTTGATCAGAATCCAGCCTAGCTGAGGTGATGCAATATTCCTGATTATTGATCAGAATCCAGCCTAGCTGAGGTGATGCAATATTCCCGATTATTGATCAGAATCCAGCCTAGCTGACGTGATGCAATATTCCTGATTATTGATCAGAATCCAGCCTAGCGGCGGTGATGCAATATTCCTGATTATTGATCACGTTTTTTCTGTGTCCACACTGATCCTGGCCATCCTACAAGGCTTAAAAAAACAATAACCTTTGAACGGATTAGGGAAAGGGGGACACCTAGTCAGTTGTACAACTGAATGCATTCAACTGAAATATGTGAGAGAGACATTACGATAGAGACATGAGGTTTCTTGGAGAATTATGTACACAACATGTTAACATATTATTTTACCCATTTGTTTAAAAAAATGTGCTTTTGTTTGGACACCTTAATAAGTGGCACTATGTCTGACATTTCTCACACATGTCCCACTAAGCACAACGTCCCTCTGTACGTATGTAGTAATGGAATCTATACTATCAGGTACTGTACATCTGCCATCTACCCCAGATAGGTGTGTGTACATACTGACCAATACATCCTGTTTGATCGGATCTAATCTATGATCTATACTAATCTAGTCTACTCTAATGTGATGGGTACGGCTGCAGGGTCTCTCTGTACACAGGCAGATGTGCTAAGACCTGCTCCAGGTTCCAGTCTGTTGGCTGACACATTATGTTAGATATTCTGTTAAGTATTCTGTTAGGTATTCTCTTAGGTATTCTGTTAGGTATTTTGTTAAGTATTCTGTTAGGTATTCTCTTAGGTTTTCTGTTAAGTAGTCTGTTAGGTATTATGTTAAGTATTCTGTTAGGTATTCTCTTAGGTTTTCTGTTAAGTATTCTGTTAGGTATTCTGTTAAGTATTCTGTTAGGTATTCTGTTAGGTATTCTGTTAAGTAGTCTGTTAGGTATTCTGTTAAGTAGTCTGTTCGGTATTATGTTAAGGATTCTGTTAAGTATTCTGTTAGGTATTCTGTTAAGTATTCTGTTAGGTATTCTGTTAGGTATTCTGTTAAGTATTCTGTTAGGTATTATGTTAAGTATTATGTTAGGTATTCTGTTAAATATTCTGTCAGGTATTCTGTTAAGTATTCTGTTAGGTATTCTGTTAAGTATTCTGTTAGGTATTCTGTTAAGTATTCTATTAGGTATTCTGTTAGGTATTCTGTTAAGTATTCTATTAGGTATTCTGTTAGGTATTCTCCTCTCCTCCCCTGTCTGAGTCTCTGTCCGCTCACGTTCTAAAAAAGCCCTCCGTCTGGGCTGGTCTCCAACAATATGGACTTATTAATGAAAGTGAGAGAGAGAGAGAGAGAGAGAGAGAGAGAGAGAGAGACAGAGAGACAGAGAGAGAGAGAGAGAGAGAGAGAGAGAGAGAGAGAGAGACAGAGAGAGAGACAGAGAGAGAGACAGAGAGAGAGAGAGAGAGAGAGAGAGAGAGAGAGAGAGAGAGAGAGAGAGAGAGAGAGAGAGAGAGAGAGAGACAGACAGAGAGAGAGAGTCACATGCACACACTCTTAAACAGGGAGAAATGGACACACTCACACGTGTATAGAGGGAAAGACACAGTGATTCACAGTCACAAACTTGAGAACTTATTCGAGTCTTAATGCGATGGCCAATTGTGTTTTTATGAGACAACATTAAAGACAGAGATGAAGGGGAGCAATCTCATCTCAGGTCATAAATTGTGTCCTTCCTCATCCCACGTTGTCTATGGGATCACTCAGGTCATGGCAAGGGGGGGGGGGCAGTCAAGGTGGAGAGAATAATGGGATTAAAGAATTAAATCGGATTAAATGATTGAATGAACAGGATTAGTTAGATCGGTCAGTTCATTAGTAATCTGATATGTCTCACAGCAGGAGGTCAATGTGATTTATACCCTCACAGAGTTAGCCTCTACATCCAGCAGGCAGCACCATGGACAGAGACCGCTGGCTAGACTGCGCTTCGGTAACACAATCCACTGCTTACACAACAACAGGACCATGGACAGCTACCAGCTACACGTGGCTAAACATTCCCTCAGCACCACGCACTACCATTCCAGCACCATGGACAGCTACCAGCTACACGTGGCTAAACATTCCCTCAGCACCACGCACTACCATTCCAGCACCATGGACAGCTACCAGCTACACGTGGCTAAACATTCCCTCAGCACCACGCACTACCATTCCAGCACCATGGACAGCTACCCTTCACTAATCTGTTCTTCAGTGCTGCTCCACGGTCAAGTTTCTGTCAATGTCTATACGCAAAGGCATTGTATTGAATCAACCAATGCCACGTCATCGACTGTGCTGTCAGGCATCAGATGGACATTTCATGTCTTGTGGTTAAATGATAGTTAAATAGTTATCCTACAATGCTGAACGCTAAACGCTAAACGCTGAACGCTAAACGCTAAACGCTAAACGCTAAACGCTGAACGCTAAACGCTAAACGCTGAACGCTAAACACTGAACGCTGAACGCTGAACTCCGAACGCTAAACGCTAAACGCTAAACGCTGAATGCTAAACGCTAAACGCTAAACGCTGAACGCTGAACGCTAAACGCTAAACGCTGAACGCTGAACGCTGAACTCCGAACGCTAAACGCTGAACGCTAAACGCTGAACGCTAAACGCTAAACTCTAAACGCTAAACGCTAAACGCTGAACGCTGAACGCTGAACTCCGAACGCTGAACTCCGAACGCTGAATGCTGAATGCATATCAAGTATTTTCTTTTATCATCCCTGGAGCATCTTTTCTTTAGCAGACAGATTCTCTCTGTCTCGTCGTGCTGAGTTGGAATAGACTGTAGCCAACGGGAGTGTGTCTATCTGACCAAGATCATCGGAACGAGTTTTCTCCCTGCAAGCTAGAGACATTTCCAGTGCAAATGGGAATAATCCACTTGCTAAAATAACAGATAAAGGAAGAACAATCAGTCATTGTGTGTGTGTGTGTGCATGTGTGTGTGAGTGTGTGTGTGTGTGTGTGCACGTGTGTGATGCTATCTCTTTAATTCCTCTGTTTGGATTTCCTTTTGGTAGAAGGGTGTCTCCACGGTGATTCTCTGCAGAGTGTTTATCTGACAACAGGGTTTTCTGTTAGGTAGAAGGGTGTCTCCATGGTGATTCTCTGCAGAGTGTTTATCTGACAACAGGGTTTTCTGTTAGGTAGAAGGGTGTCTCCAAGGTGATTCTCTGCAGAGTGTTTACCTGACAACAGGGTTTTCTGTTAGGTAGAAGGGTGTCTCCATGGTGATTCTATGCAGAGTGTTTACCTGACAACAGGGTTTTCTGTTAGGTAGAAGGGTGTCTCCAAGGTGATTCTCTGCAGAGTGTTTACCTGACAACAGGGTTTTCT
>NC_092170.1:37507494-37512494 GCF_045791955.1 Oncorhynchus clarkii lewisi
ATGTATCCATGCATTGGTCACTTCTAGGTTAGACTACTGCAATGCTCTACTTTCCGGCTACCGAAATAAAACACTAAATAAACTTCAGTTAGTGCTAAATATGGCAGCTAGAATCCTGACTAGAACCCAAATATTTGATCATTTTACTCCAGTGCTAGCCTCCCTACACTGGCTTCCTGTCAAAGCAAGGGCTGATTTCAAGGTTTTACTGCTAACCTACAAAGCATTACATGGGCTTGCTCCTACCTATCTCTCTGATTTGGTCCTGCCGTACATACCTACACGTACGCTACGGTCACAAGACGCAGGCCTCCTAATTGTTCCTAGAATGTCTAAGCAAATAGCTGGAGGCAGGGCTTTCTCCTATAGAGCTCCATTGTTATGGAATGGTCTGCCTACCTATGTGAGAGACGCAAACTCGGTCTCAACCTTTAAGTCTTTACTGAAGACTCATCTCTTCAGTGGGTCATATGATTGAGTGTAGTCTGGCCCAGGAGTGGGAAGGTGAACGGAAAGGCTCTGGAGCAACGAACCACCCTTGCTGTCTCTGCCTGGCCGGTTCCCCTCTTTCCACTGGGATTCTCTGCCTCTAACCCTATTACAGGGGTTGAGTCACTGGCTTACTAGGGCTCTTTCGTACAGTCCCTAGGAGGGGTGCTTCAGCTGAGTGGGTTGGGTCACTGGTGTGATCTTCCTGTCTGGTTTGGCGCCCCCCCTTGGGTTGTGCCGTGGCGGAGATCTTCGTGGGCTATACTCGGCCTTGTCTCAGGATTGTAAATTGGTGGTTGAAGATATCCCTCTAGTGGTGTGGGGGATGTGCTTTGGCAATGTGGGTGGGGTTATATCCTTCCTGTTTGGCCCTGTCCGGGGGTGTCATCGGATGGGGCCACAGTGTCTCCTGACCCCTCCTGTCTCAGCCTCCAGTATTTATGCTGCAGTAGTTTATGTGTCGGGGGGCTAGGGTCAGTTTGTTATATCTGGAGTACCTCTCCTGTCCTATCCGGTGTCCTGTGTGAATTTAAGTATGCTCTCTCGAATTCTCTCTGTCTCTCTTTCTTTCTCTCTCTCGGAGGACCTGAGCCCTAGGACCATGCCTCAGGACTACCTGACATTATGACTCCTTGCTGTCCCCAGTCCACCTGGCCGTACTGCTGCTCCAGTTTCAACTGTTCTGCCTTATTATTATTTGACCATGCTGGTTATTTATGAACATTTGAACATCTTGGCCATGTTCAGTTATAATCTCCACCCGGCACAGCCGGAAGAGGACTGGCCACCCCACATAGCCGGGTTCCTCTCTAGGTTTAATTCCTAGGTTTTGGCCTTTCTCTGGAGTTTTTCATAGCCACCATGCTTCTACACCTGCATTGCTTGCTGTTTGGGGTTTTAGGCTGGGTTTCTGTACAGCACTTTGAGATATCAGCTGATGTACGAAGGGCTAAATAAATACATTTGATTTGATTAGATTTGAATACCTGACAACATAAAGTGGTGACACCAAAACCTGGCAACATAAAATGGTGACAACAGTACGTGGCAACATAACACCAACACCTGGCAACACAAAGAGGTAAGACCAATATCTGGCAACATAAAGAGGTAACACCAATACCTGGCAACATAAAGTGATGACATCTACACCTGGCAACATTAGGTGATGACATCAACGCCTGGCAACATAAAGTGGTAACACCAATACCTTGCGACACAAATAGTTGACCTCAATACTTGCCAACATAAAGTGATGACATCAACACCTGGCAACATAAAGTGATGACATCAACGCCTGGCAACATAAAGTGGTAACACCAATACCTGGCAACATAAAGTGGTAACACCAATACCTGGCAACATAAAGTGATGACATCTACACCTGGCAACATAAAGTGGTAACACCAATACCTGGCAACATAAAGTGATGACATCAATACCTGGCAACATAAAGTGATGACATCAATACCTGGCAACACAAAGAGGTAACACCAATACCTGGCAACATAAAGAGGTAACACCAATACCTGGCAACATAAAGAGGTAACACCAATACCTGGCAACATAAAGAGGTAACACCAATATCTGGCAACAAAGAGGTAACACCAATACCTGGCAACATAAAGAGGTAACACCAATACCTGGCAACATAAAGTGATGACATCTACACCTGGCAACATAAAGTGGTGACATCTACACCTGGCAACATAAAGTGTTGACATCAACACCTGGCAACATAAAGTGATGACATCAATACCTGGCAACATAAAGTGATGACATCTACACCTGGCAACATAAAGTGTTGACATCAACACCTGGCAACATAAAGTGATGACATCAATACCTGGCAACATAAAGTGATGACATCAACACCTGGGAACATAAAGTGATGACATCAACACCTGGGAACATAAAGTGATGACATCAACACCTGGGAACATAAAGTGATGACATCAACACCTGGCAACATAAAGTGGTAACACCAATACCTGGCAACATAAAGAGGTAATACCAATACCTGGCAACACAAAGAGGTAATACCAATACCTGGCAACATAAAGTGATGACATCTACACCTGGCAACATAAAGTGATGACATCAACACCTGGCAACATAAAGAGGTAACACCAATACCTGGCAACATAAAGAGGTAATACCAATACCTGGCAACATAAAGTGATGACATCTACACCTGGCAACATAAAGTGATGACATCAACACCTGGCAACATAAAGAGGTAACACCAATACCAGGCAACATAAAGAGGTAATACCAATACCTGGCAACATAAAGTGATGACATCAACACCTGGTAACATAAAGTGATGACATCAACACCTGGCAACATAAAGTGATGACATCAACACCTGGCAACCTAAAGTGATGACATCAACACCTGGCAACATAAAGTGGTAACACCAATACCTTGCGACACAAATAGTTGACCT
Source organism: Oncorhynchus clarkii lewisi (assembly GCF_045791955.1). Taxonomy (NCBI): domain Eukaryota; kingdom Metazoa; phylum Chordata; class Actinopteri; order Salmoniformes; family Salmonidae; genus Oncorhynchus; species Oncorhynchus clarkii. The sequence goes on from NC_092170.1 coordinate 37,510,433, forward strand.
CAATACTTGCCAACATAAAGTGATGACATCAACACCTGGCAACATAAAGTGATGACATCAACGCCTGGCAACATAAAGTGGTAACACCAATACCTGGCAACATAAAGTGGTAACACCAATACCTGGCAACATAAAGTGATGACATCTACACCTGGCAACATAAAGTGGTAACACCAATACCTGGCAACATAAAGTGATGACATCAATACCTGGCAACATAAAGTGATGACATCAATACCTGGCAACACAAAGAGGTACCACCAATACCTGGCAACATAAAGAGGTAACACCAATACCTGGCAACATAAAGAGGTAACACCAATACCTGGCAACATAAAGAGGTAACACCAATATCTGGCAACAAAGAGGTAACACCAATACCTGGCAACATAAAGAGGTAACACCAATACCTGGCAACATAAAGTGATGACATCTACACCTGGCAACATAAAGTGGTGACATCTACACCTGGCAACATAAAGTGTTGACATCAACACCTGGCAACATAAAGTGATGACATCAATACCTGGCAACATAAAGTGATGACATCTACACCTGGCAACATAAAGTGTTGACATCAACACCTGGCAACATAAAGTGATGACATCAATACCTGGCAACATAAAGTGATGACATCAACACCTGGGAACATAAAGTGATGACATCAACACCTGGGAACATAAAGTGATGACATCAACACCTGGGAACATAAAGTGATGACATCAACACCTGGCAACATAAAGTGGTAACACCAATACCTGGCAACATAAAGAGGTAATACCAATACCTGGCAACACAAAGAGGTAATACCAATACCTGGCAACATAAAGTGATGACATCAACACCTGGGAACATAAAGTGATGACATCAACACCTGGGAACATAAAGTGATGACATCAACACCTGGCAACATAAAGTGGTAACACCAATACCTGGCAACATAAAGAGGTAATACCAATACCTGGCAACACAAAGAGGTAATACCAATACCTGGCAACATAAAGTGATGACATCTACACCTGGCAACATAAAGTGATGACATCAACACCTGGCAACATAAAGAGGTAACACCAATACCAGGCAACATAAAGAGGTAATACCAATACCTGGCAACATAAAGTGATGACATCTACACCTGGCAACATAAAGTGATGACATCAACACCTGGTAACATAAAGTGATGACATCAACACCTGGCAACATAAAGTGATGACATCAACACCTGGCAACCTAAAGTGATGACATCAACACCTGGCAACATAAAGTGATGACATCAACACCTGGCAACATAAAGTGATGACATCAATACCTGGCAACAAAAAGAGGTAATGCCAATATATACCAACATAAAAAGGTGCTTTCAATACCTGACAACATAACACCAACACCTGGCAACATAATGTGATGATACTTATTTTCCAACATAATTTGCAAATAAATTCGTAAAAAATCCTACCATGTCATTTTCTGGATGTTTTTTCTCATTTTGTCTGTCATAGTTGATGTGTACCTATGATGAAAATTACAGGCCTCTCGCATCTTTTTATGTGGGAGAACTTGCACAATTGATGGCTGACTAAATTATTTTTTGCCCCACTGTATCTGGCAACATAATGTGACGACACATATCTGGCAACATAACACCAATACCTGGAAACATGAAGAGGTGACATCAACACCTGGCAACGCCCCTGTTTGATGTAGACATAATGGCTTCAGTGGCTGTGGGGGCTCTGCTTTAAAGAGAGAGGGAAAGAGAGAGAGAGAGAGGGAAAGAGGGAGAGAGTGACAGAGAGAGAGAGAGAGAGAGAGAGAGAGAGAGAGAGAGAGAGAGAGAGAGAGAGAGAGAGAGAGAGAGAGAGAGAGAGAGGGGGGAAAGAGAGAGAGAGGGAGAGAGAGAGAGAGAGAGATATAGAGAGAGAGAGAGGGAAAGAGGGAGAGAGTGAGAGAGAGAGAGAGAGAGAGAGGGAGAGAGAGAGAGAGACAGAGAGAGAGAGAGAGAGAGAGAGAGAGAGAGAGAGAGAGAGAGAGAGAGAGAGAGAGAGAGTGAGAGAGAGAGGGA
>NC_092170.1:37517494-37549994 GCF_045791955.1 Oncorhynchus clarkii lewisi
TGTAGTACTTATGGACTCAAATGGGAAATATATAGAAGAAAAAAACGGTGAAAAAGGGTGGCCACAGCACTGAAGGGAGTGATTGAAAAGGCTTCTTCTACTTTCCCCAACGCACAAGTGGTTATCTCCACCCTGCTACCACGAAAAGACTTCCACCCTGCCACAATACAGCGGGTAAACGCAAGTATTTCCCGTGACTGTGCCTCAAAACCAAATGTTTTCCTGGCCCACCACTCCACCCTGGACTTGAACAGCCTCTATGACCAGGTCCACCTCTACAAGGCAGCAGTGCCCACCTTTGCCCGAACTCTAAAGGACATCACTCTCAAACGTATCCCCAACACTTCACACAGGAGCAACAGACCAATAGACACCCCACCCAGACCAGTGAGACACCCTCCCAGACCTGCAGGACCCCCCCCCTGGACCTACACATAGAGGACCCACGCCAAGAGGAATTACATCCAGACCACAGCACACCCAGACACATCCACACCCGCACCCAAACCAATCAACACCCCCCCACGTCAACCATGCCCACATTCCATTTAGGCCCCCTCAGATCAGACCTATGCCACTCCTGCCCACCCCATGCACCCCACCCCCGCAAAGAGGGCCTCAACATGGAAGCCACACATACGCCCAGGTAGTGAGCGGGCAAACAGTCCCAACCCCCACTCTCACACTCGCCCAGATGCTCAGCAGGCTCTGCTCACACTTACTGGCCTGAGGCCAAACCATGACCAACAACATTGGACACTCTATGGAACAAAAAGCCTTCACTATATCATCCTGGAATATCCAAGGCCTGAGGTCATCTGCCTTTGGCCTAAAGAGCAGGAACCCGGACTTCACCAAAGAAATCGGTAATACAGACATTGTCATCCTGCAAGAAACCTGGTATAGAGGAGACGGACCCACTGGTTGCCCTCTAGGTTACAGAGAGCTGAGAGTCCCATCCACCAAACTACCAGGAGTGAAACAGGGAAGGGACTCAGGGGGTATGCTAATTTGGTATAGAGCAGACCTAACTCACTCCATTAAATTAATCAAAACAGGAACATTCTACATTTGGCTAGAAATTCAAAAGGAAATTATCCTAACAGAGAAAAATGTCCTCCTGTGTGCTACCTATATCCCCCCACTAGAATCCCCATATTTTAATGAAGACAGCTTCTCCATCTTGGAGGGGGAAATCAATCATTTCCAGGCCCAGGGACATGTACTAATCTGTGGCGACCTAAATGCCAGAACCGGACAAGAACCTGACACCCTCAGCACACAGGGGGACAAACACCTGCCTGGAGGTGACAGCATTCCCTCTCACATATGCCCCCCTAGGCACAACTATGATAACATAACCAACAAAAACGGGTCACAACTCCTGCAGCTCTGTCACACGCTGGGTATGTACATAGTCAATGGTAGGCTTCGAGGGGACTCCTATGGTAGGTACACCTATAGCTCATCTCTTGGCAGTAGTACTGTAGACTACTTTATCACTGACCTCAACCCAGAGTCTCTCAGAGCGTTCACAGTCAGCCCACTGACACCCCTATAAGACCACAGCAAAATCACAGTATACATAAACAGAGCAATACTCAATCATGAGGCATCAAAGCCAAAAGTACTGAGTAACATTAAGAAATGCAATAGATGGAAGGAATGCAGTTTGGAAACCTACCAAAAAACAATTAGGAAACAACAAATTCAATCCCTTTTTAGACAATTTCCTGGGTAAAACGTTCCACTGTAATAGCGAAGGTGTAAACTTGGCAGTAAAAAATCTTAACAGTATATTTGACCTCTCAGCTTCCCTATCAAATCAAAAAATCTCAAATAGAAAACCAAAGAAAATTAACAATAATGACAAATGGTTTGATGAAGAATGCAAAAATCGAAGAAAGAAATTGAGAAACCTGTCCAACCAAAAACATAGAGACCCGGAAAACCTGAGTCTACGCATTCACTATGGTGAATCACTAAAACAATAGACAAATACACTACGGAAAAAGAAGGAACAGCATGTTAGAAATCAGCTCAATGTAATTGAAGAATCCATAGACTCTAACGACTTCTGGGAAAATTGGAAAACACTAAACAAAAAACAACACAAAGAATTATCTATCCAAAATGGAGATGTATGGGTAAACCACTTCTCCAATCTTTTTGGCTCTATAACAAAGAATAAAGAGCAAAAACATATACATGATCAAATACAGATCTTAGAATCAACTATTCAAGACTACCAGAACCCACTGGATTCTCCAATTACATTGAATGAGTTACAGGACAAAATAAAAACCCTCCAACCCAAAAAGGCCTGTGGTGTTGATGGTATCCTCAATGAAATGATCAAATATACAGACAACAAATTCCAATTGGCTATACTAAAACTCTTTAACATCATCCTTAGCTCTGGCATCTTCCCAAATATTTGGAACCAAGGACTGATCACCCCAATCCACAAAAGTGGAGACAAATTTGACCCCAATAACTACCGTGGAATATGCGTCAACAGTAACCTTGGGAAAATCCTCTGCATTATCATTAACAGCAGACTCGTACATTTCCTCAATGAAAACAATGTACTGAGCAAATGTCAAATTGGCTTTTTACCAAATTACCGTACAACAGACCATGTATTCACCCTGCACACCCTAATTGTCAACCAAACAAACCAAAACAAAGGCAAAGTCTTCTCATGCTTTGTTGATTTCAAAAAAGCCTTTGACTCAATTTGGCATGAGGGTCTGCTATACAAACTGTTGGAAAGTGGTGTTGGGGGTAAAACATACGACATTATAAAATCCATGTACACAAACAACAAGTGTGCGGTTAAAATTGGCAGAAAAACACACACATTTCTTCACACAGGGTCGTGGGGTGAGACAGGGATGCAGCTTAAGCCCCACCCTCTTCAACATATATATATATATATATATATGTATATATATCAACGAATTGGCGCGTGCACTAGAAAAGTCTGCAGCACCCGGCCTCACCCTACTAGAATCTGAAGTCAAATGTCTGCTGTTTGCTGACGATCTGGTGCTTCTGTCACCAACCAAGGAGGGCCTACAGCAGAACCTAGATCTTATGCACAGATTCTGTCAGACCTGGGCCCTGACAGTAAATCTCAGTAAGACCAAAATAATGGTGTTCCAAAAAAGGTCCAGTCACCAGGACCACAAATACAAATTCCATCTAGACACTGTTGCCCTAGAGCACACCAAAAACTACACATACCTTGGCCTAAACATCAGCGCCACAGGTAACTTCAACAAAGCTGTGAACGATCTGAGAGACAAGGCAAGAAGGGCATTCTATGCCATCAAAAGGAACATAAATTACAACATACCAATTAAGATCTGGCTAAAAATACTTGAATCAGTCATAGAGCCCATTGCCCTTTATGGTTGTGAGGTCTGGGGTCCGCTCACCAACCAAGACTTCACAAAATGGGACAAACACCAAAAATATCCTCCGTGTAAAACGTAGAACACCAAATAATGCATGCAGAGCTCTGTTCACAAACACAAACACACCCTACAGAGCCCCAGGACAGCACAAATATGACAAATGACCCAACCAAATCATGAGAAAACAAAAAGATAATTACTTGACACATTGGAAAGAATTAACTAAAAACAGAGCAAACTAGAATGCTATTTGGCCCTACACAGAGAGTACACAGCGGCAGAATACCTGACCACTGTGACTGACCCAAAATTAAGGAAAGCTTTGACTATGTACAGACTCAGTGAGGATAGCCTTGCTATTGAGAAAGGCCGCCGTAGGCAGACATGGCTAAGAGAAGACAGGCTATGTGCTCACTGCCCACAAAATGAGGTGGAAACTGAGCTGCACTTCCTAACCTCCTACCCAATGTATGACCATATTAGAGAGACATATTTCCCTCAGATTACACAGATCCACAAAGAATTCGAAAACAAATCCAATTTTGAAAAACTCCCATATCTACTGGGTGAAAATCCACAGTGTGCCATCACAGCAGCAAGATTTGTGACCTGTTGCCACGAGAAAAGGGCAACCAGTGAAGAACACACACCATTGTAAATACAACCCATATTTATGCTAATTTATTTTATATTGTGTCCTTTAACCATTTGTACATTGTTAAAACACTGTATATATATATAATGTGACATTTGTAATGTCTTTATTGTTTTGAAACTTCTGTATGTGTAATGTTTACTGTTCATTTTTATTGTTTATTTCACTTTATATATTCACTTTATATATTATCTACCTCACTTGCTTTGGCAATGTTAACACATGTTTCCCATGCCAATAAAGCCCTTGAATTGAATTGAATTGAATTGAAAGAGAGAGAGAGAGAGAGAGAGAGAGAAAGAGAGAGAGAGAGAGAGAGAGAGAGAGAGAGAGAGAGTTTGTTACAGCAGGAAAGTAAAATATTATAATTAATGTAGTTTTGTCATGGTTGATCATTTTTTCATGAGGGCAAATCAAGTCTGACAAATCTAAGTGGAATTACAAACTTTATAATCTCAAAACACCACAAATTTGCACTTCAAGATGTGCAGAAAAATTCTCTGCACCAAAATAATGACCAAATTAAGATCCTACATCTATCTATACATTATACATATATCATGATTGATAATCTGTCACACACACATATTAACACGCAATTTACACACTTGCACTAATACACACATATACACTAACACACACAATAAAACCACAAACCTGTACTCTCCCTTGCCTCTGCCAAGTGTGACTCACCTTACCTCTATCTGTGAGACAACGCCTTACACAGAAAAACATTGCTTCAAAGGAAGACATTCCACTGGGTAAACAACAGCATAATATAGGTCAGAGCAGAAGCTGCTTGTGATTTCTATATTTACCTGTTTTTACCCACCCTGGAAAGAGAAAGATGACAGCCCATTGTTCTGTTCATTCTCTCTCTCTCTCTCTCTCTCTCTCTCTCTCTCTCTCTCTCTCTCTCTCTCTCTCTCTCTCTCTCTCTCTCTCTCCCCCTCTCTCTCTGTCTCTCACTTTGTCTCTCTCTGTCTCTCTCTGTCTCTCTGTCTCTCTCTGTCTCTCATTTTCTCTCTCTCTGTCTCTCTCTCTCCCCCCCCTCTCTTTGTCTCTCTCTGTCTCATTTTCTCTCTCTCTCTCTCTCTCTCTCTCTCTCTCTCTCTCTCTCTCTCTCTCTCTCTCTCTCTCTCTCTCTCTCTCTCTGTGAGATGAATAGAAGAGAACAAAGTAGGCTGGCCCCATTGACTGGCCTAATAAGGTCTGTCACACAGAAACACCCACACCCACTGGCCTAATGATGTCTCCTATGGGCCTTCAGACTAACAGATCAATCACACAATTCTCTGTTCAGAAGTCAATCAGAGATGGGTTGTGTAACTTCTCTGCAGGTCTCAGAGGGCCCTAAGAAGGTCAGTGGAGCCTTTCCAGCTCTCTGTGTCCTGCTCACTTGGCAGAGGTAACACTTAAAATTTGACACATCTGAAATTCCCTTTGATGAGGTTACAGAGTAGAAGGGTGTTTCCACCAAGGGTCACAGAAACAGATATAGACAGTCAGAGACACACACACACACACACACACACACACACACACACACACACACATTGCTGACAAGTTGCCAATCACCAACCCAAGGGCAGAGCATTGTCCCAATAAAATACAAATAAAACATTCACCAAGTGAAAATTATCTAAAAGTTTCCATGTTTTTATTTCCAGCGTCCTTTCTGTTCAGTTTGCTTTTCACTGGTGATGATATTTAGCTGACAGATGAAAATCTCTTTATTGTTGATGATAATCAGCTGACAGATAAGAAATTATTTTTGTTGACAATATTCAACTGACAGGTGGGGAAAGTCACCAGAAGAAAATGTCACGTTGTGTCTGGAGATTTCTGGTCATCTGTTTTGAATTTGATAGTTTTAGAAAATGAAAGTTTAGAATGAATGATTTCTGTAACATTGTGACTATTTGTTTGGTGATGAGAGATATCGCAGTGTGGGTGCCCGTGCCAGAAGGGAGGTCAAGGCACCAAACACCATCCTTCTTTTCTAGACACAACCATTCATCAGAGCTGACCAAATGTGTAAGGAACCCTCAGGGTGTGTGTGTGTGACTGCGTGTGTGTGTGTGTGAGTGTGTGTGTGTGTGTTTGTGCGAGTGTGTTCTTGCTCGTTAATGTGCATGTGTGTGTTTGTAATAATGGACTCGGAATGGTTCCCGAGTGGCGCAGCGGTCTAAGGCATAACATCTCAGTGCATGAGGCGTCACTAGAGACACTGGTTCGAATCCAGAATGGATCATATCCAGGAGTGATTTGGAGTTCCATAGTGCTACTCACAGTTGGCCAAGAATAGCCGTGGTAGGCTGTCATTGTGAATAAGAATTTGTTCTTAACTGACAAGTTAAATAAATTAAAGGTATAGGCTTTCCTTTCCACTCTGTTATATAAGTGTGGCTCTACAGTGGTAAAAAGGATGTAATTCATCCATAATGAAACATTTCAAAACCTTCCATATCCCTCAAGGAGACACATCACACTTTATGACCTATCATGCTATTTTAAGAATCCTATTGTGTCACATAATATTGACTCAGATCCACGTTGAAAGGACTCTGTCATCTCCTGTACGGGGAGATGAAAAGCAGATGATTTCTCTCTGCTTCACACAGTTGTCATGACGTTGGCCTGGGGTTGGTTTATGACAGTCATAAATACCTCTTCCCCCCCTTTTTCCTCTCTCTACCCTACTGATGTTACATTTGCAAAACCCTTTGGTTAACATAGAGATTCTGGGAACATCAGTAGGTGGGGGGAAATTAACTATATTCTGGTAATCCGACCAATTTAACATAAGCGGTGGTACTTAATGAATATGATGTCAGTTCGGTTGTCATCTGAGACATTCTCATCAATGATAAGATGACATAAACTCTACAGTGGAAAGTCTACATATCAGAGTTATCGGATTCACATGGAATTGTTCTCAATTTAAATGTTTGAATATGAAATTATTCGTGATGGGTTGAAATGTGATTTTAGCTTCTAAAATGTGAGAATTCGGCTTACATTAGGTTGTTCAATCAGTGGCCCGCCCCTGTGAAGGGACATGGGTTATAAAACGTGTCAGACACACCCAAAGCGTTGACAAAAATGTAACCTGTTCCGAGGATGTGAGGACGACGGTCCGATGTCAGAATGGTTCAAATACTAATTACAAAACTAAGCCAACATCAGCGTGAGCTTTGGTTGTGAATGGTATGAACTTTGAACTCTTATTCACTACAGAAGTGATACCTCCTAGCCGTTGAGTTAGCAACACCAGCTGCAAACGAGGTTAGGAAGGAACAGACAGAGTATCCCGTCTATCACACAACGACATTGCTACAACGTATCCAATTGACCACCAGAGACATTCTTCAAAGGACAAAGGACTATCACCAACCTACCGAAGCGCAGCTCAGAGTAAATATTTATTGCATTTTCCTTTTCCAAATGGGTGGTAATTTAGAATGCATAAGATACTGTATTTACGATAGCACAGCTTCTTCCTTTGTTACTCAGTCTTCCCGCTCTTTCACTCAAACCCAGCCCCTTTTCTTTTGTGTAACAAGCTGTCATATCTGTTTTCCGCCCGCTAGGGACGTTTTCCTTTATGACGTAATTTGTAATCAAGTTATGATTAATTATGTGTATGTGTAATTCTGTGTGATTAGTTAGGTATCTAGTAAATAAATAATTAAACCCCATTTTTTATTGCTGATTCAACTTGTTAGCCAGGGTTTGTGAAGATAACCAAGAATGTACAACTTTCAGATGAGACTGAATTAAGGTGACAATTAATATTGACCGCGATTGATGTAAAATATTACTAGGTCTTTAACCTGTTGCGACGACCAAACCTGGATCCGGGATTCTATTTATAGACCTAAGCTCATTACCATAACGCAACGTTAACTATTCATGAAAATCGCAAATGAAATGAAATAAATATGCTATCTCTCAAGCTTAGCCTTTTGTTAACAACACTGTCATCTCAGATTTTCAAAATATGCTTTTCAATCATAGGAAAACAATCATTTGTGTAACAGTAGCTAGCTAGCGTAGCATTTAGCTTTAGCATTAGCGTTAGCATTTAGCAGGCAACTATCACAAAAACAAGTAAAGCCTTCAAATAAAATAACTTACCTTTGAAGAACTTCTGATGTTTTCAATGAGGAGACTCTCAGTTAGATAGCAGATGCTCAGTTTTTCAAAAAAAAAAAAAACGAAAATTCAGCCCTCAAAACGCGAACTTTTTTCCAAATTAACTCCATAATATCGACTGAAACATGGCAAACGTGGTTTAGAATCAATCCTCAAGGTGTTTTTCCACATATCTCTTCGATGATATATCCTTCGTGGAAGCCTGGTTTCTCCTTGCTCTCAAATGGAAAAATAATTGCACCTGGCTTTACGCTCCAATTTCGACGCAGGGACACCAGGCGGACACTTGGAAAATGTAGTCTCTTATGGTCAATCTTCCAATGATATGCCTACAAAAACGTCACAATGCTGCAAACGCCTTGGGGAAACGACAGAAAGTGTAGGCTCATTCCTTGCGCAATCACAGCCATATAAGGAGACAATGGAAAACAGAGCTTCAGAGATTCTGCTCATTTCCTGGTTGACGTATCATCTTGGTTTCGCCTGTAGAATGAGTTCTGGGGCACTTACAGACAATATCTTTGCAGATTCTGAAACTTCAGAGTGTTTTCTTTCCAAAACGGTCAATAATATGCATAGTCAAGCATCTTTTCGTGACACAATATTGCGCTTAAAACGGGAACGTTTTTTATCCAAAAATGAAATAGCGCCCCTAGAGATCCAAGAGGTTAAGAGTTTATTCGGAAGATAACAGCTCTATAAATATTATTTTGTGTAGCCCCGAATCTCTAGTTAATTACATTTACATGATTAGCTCAATCAGGTAATATTAATTACGGAGAAAATGATTTTATAGAATAGCATGTCATATCACTTAATCCGGCATAGCCAAACACATGACACAGTGAACAATTAAATCCCTGACAATGCGTTTGCACATTGTGAGGTGTCACACACCCTTACAGTGCATTCGGAAAGTATTCGGACCCCTTGATTTTTTCCCTCTCTCATCAATCTACACACAATACCGCACAATGACAAAAGATAATTGTTGCAGATTTAAAACATTTTAAAAACAGAAATTGTTGCAGATTTAAAACATTTTAAAAACAGAAATACCTTATTTACATAAGTTTTCAAAGCCTTTCTATGAGACTCGAAATTGAGCTCAGGTGCATCCTGTTTCCATTGATCATCATTGAGATGTTTCGACAACTTGGAGTCCATCTGTGGTAAATTCAATTGATTGGACATGATTTGTAAAGGCACACACCTGTCTATATAAGGTCCCACAGTTGACAGTGCATGTCAGAGCAAAAACCAAGCCATGAGGTCGAAGGAATTGTCTCTAGAGCTCAGAGAAAGGATTGTGTCGAGGCACAGATCTGGGGAGAGTACCAAAACATTTCCGCAGCATTGAAGGTCCCAAAGAACAAAATGGCCTCCATCAGCCTTAAAAGGAAGAAGTTTGGAACCACCAAGAATCTTCCCAGAGCTGGCCACTCTGCCAAAATAAGCAATCATGAGAGAAGGGCCTTGGTCAGGGAGGTAACAAAGATCCCGGTGGTCAGTCTGACAGAGCGCTCAGGACCTCAGACTGGGGTGAAAGTTCACCTTCCAACAGGACAAAGACCCTAAGCACACAGCCAAGACAATGCAGGACTAGTTTGGGACAAGTCTACAAATGTCCTTGAGTGGCCCATCCAGAGCCCGGACTTGAACTAGATCGAACATCTCTGGAAAGACCTGAAAAAGCTGTGCGGCGACTCTCCCCATCCAACCTAACAAAGTTTGAGAGGATCTGCAGAGAATAATGGAAGCAACCCTCCAAATACAGATGTGACAATATTGTAGCATCGTACTCAAGAAGTCTCAAGGCTGTAATCACTGCCAAAGATGCTTCAACAAAGTACTGAGTAAAGGGTCTGAATACGTATGTAAATGTGATATTTCTGTTTTTTATTTTTAATACATTTTTTTTGTTATTATGGTTTATTGTGTGTAGATTGAAAACAATTTAATTTATTTTAGTAGAAGGCTGTAACATAACAAAATGTGAAAACAGTCAAGGGGCCTGAATACTTTCCAAATGCACTGTATATACACACCAGTGGAGGCAGGTGACTTGACACATTTAGGAGGATGAGAGACCCACGGTATAGGCGCGGAATGCACGGAGACGACAAAGTGTGCTTCAAAAATCGTCTAAGACTAATTATTTCAACCTAAAGCGTTTAATAAGGACATTTATAGTACAATATTATGGCGAATGGTAATGAGAGGGCTACTTACACCATGCTGGAATGGGATCACAGCAGTGATTGAATGAGGGTATGAGGCATGAGTTGAGGTGTTCAGAGGCTTGACCAGTGCAGGAAAGGATTTGACTGGGAAGACAAAAAACTATTAACTATAAACTATAACACAACACACGACACAGTTAGACAAAGGAGCTAAGAATGAGTTAGTCCAAGCAAGGAGTAAAATCATTGGTGTGTAATAATGTGATCGTGTATGTAATTGACTCTACAAACAGTAAGGAGAGAAAAATGATATGGGTACACACAGTTATTGGAGAGGAAACATTCAATGTGCCAATGGATGAGTGACATGAGACATGGCTTCAGTTCACATCAGGAGAAAGTTGGCAATGGCGTTGGAGTGATCACCAGAGCTGCCGCTTTTTTAAGGAGCGGGACACTAATCCAGACGCTTATAAGAAATCCTGCTACGCCCTTAGACTAACCATCAAACAGGCAACGCATCAATACAGCATTAAGACTGAATCCTACTACAGCGTCCGGCTCTGATGCTGGTCGGATGTGGCAGGGCATGAAAACTATTACGGACTGCAAAGGGAAACCCAGCCGCGAGCTGTCCAATGACGCAAGCTTACCAGACAAGCTAAATACCGTTTATGCTCGCATTGAGGCAATCTACACTGAAGCATGCATGAGAGCACCAGCTGTTATGGACGACTGTTTGATAACACGCTCGGCAGCCGATGTGAGCAAGACCTTTAAACAGGTCAACATTCACAAAGCCGCGGGGCCAGACGGATTACCAGGACATGTACTCAAAGCATGCGTGTACCAACAAGGGAAGCGTCTTCACTGACATTTTCAACCTCTCCCTGACCGAGTCTGTAATACCTACATTCCTGTGCCCAAGGAAGCAAAGTAAACTTTGATTGATAAAAGTAAAATGATTACTGCCCCGTAGCACTGAGGTCGATAGCCATGAAGTGCTTTGAATGGCTGACATCAGAAGCATCATCCTGGATACCCTAGACCTCCTCCAATTTGCTTACAGCCCCAACAGATACACAGATTACTTAATCTCAAACGCATTCCACACTGCCCTTTTCCACCTGGATAAAAGGAACACCTATGTGAGAATGTTGTTTAATTGACTACAGCTCAGCGTTCAACACAATAGTGCCCACAAGCTCATCACCAAGCCAAGTACCCTGGGACTAAACACCTCCCTCTGCAACTGGATCCTGGGCTTCCTGACGGGCCCCCCCAGGTGGTAAGGGTAGGCAACAACTCGTCTGCCACGCTGATCCTCAACACTGAGGGCGCTGAGGCCTCTTAGTCGCCTCCTGTACTCCCTGTTCACCCACAACGGCGTGGCCAAACACAACTCCGACTCAATCATGAAGTTTGCAGACAACACAACAGTAGTAGGCCTGAATACCAACAATGAAGAGTCAGCCTACAGGGAGGAGGTGAGGGCCCTGGGAGTGTGATGCCAGGAAAATAACGTCGCACTCAACGTCAACAAAACAAAGGAGATGATCGGGGACTTCAGGAAACAGCAGAGGGAGCACTCCCCTATCCACATTGACAAGACTGCAGTCGAAAAGGTGGAAAGCTTCAAGTTCCTCAGTGTACACATCACTGACAAACTGAAATGGAACACTCACACAGACTGTGTGGTGAAGAAGGTGCAACAGCATCTCTTCAACCTCAGGAGGCTGAAGAAACTCACAAACTTCCACAGATACACAATTGAGAGCATCCTGTAAGGGGTGTATCACCGCCTGGTATGGCAACTGCACCACCCACAACCACAGGCTTTGCCAGAGGGTGGTGTGGTCTGCCCAACTACCTACCCTCCAGGACACCTACAGCAACCGGTGTCATAGGAAGGCCAAAAGGATAACAACCACCTGAGCCACTGCCTGTTCACCCAGCTATCATCCAGAAAGTGAGGTCAGTACAGGTGAATCAAAGCTGGGACCGAGAGACTGAAAAACAGCTTCTATCTCAAGGCCATCAGACTGTTAAGTAGCCATCACTAGCACATTAGAGGCTGCTGCCCTATAAACATAGACTTTAAATCACTGGCCACTTTAATAAATGGAACACTAGTCACATTAATAATGTTTACATATTTTGCATTACTCATCTCATATGTATATTCTGTATTCTATTCTATTCTGCAGTATCTTATGCCACACTGACCTTGCCTGTCCAAATATGTATATATTCTTAATTCAATTCCTTTACTTTAGATTTGTGCGTGTTATGTGTATTGTTGTGAAATTGTTAAATGTTACTTGCTAGATATTTTGCACTTTTGGAGCTAGAAACAAAAGCATTTCGCTACACCCGCAATAACATCTGTGACCATTAACATTTGATTTGATGTGGGTATTTACATGCTTCCTGCTTTTGTTTTGCCGTTTAGCTGAACGATCGATGATCTTCAGGTCACTATGCCCCCCTTTTGACCCCGGCTCAGCCTTTCCAAAAAGCAGACATGGCCAGCAGTTCAAGCGGCTTGAAGAAAGGCTCCCGGTTAACAAGCTGTACATTTGATACTACTTGGTATTGAACGCCCTCACCTTTTCGTCCTTCATCATAAAACTGATCTCAAGTAGAGGTCAACCCTCACTTTTAATTCACACCTTTTACGTGTACCCCAGAGAATTCTCCAATCCTAATCCTATGATTGGATGGCCAACAAGCCAGTTCATACAGCAAAAGTTTTGATTGGTTGGAGGTCGTCCTCGGGAAGTGGTCATAATTACCATGTAGGTCTATGGACAATACAAGGATGGCCCTCCCCTCCTCTGAGGAGGAGGAGCCTCCACTGATACACACACATACACTCACACAGAGCCCCCTATGTATGTCACGCCCTGATCTGTTTCACCTGTCCTTGTGCTTGTCTCCACCCTGTCCAGGTGTCGCCCATCTTCCCCGTTATCCCCTGGGAACTTATGTTCTATGTTTGTCTGTGGCCAGTTCGTCTCGTTTTTTCAAGTCAACCAGCGTTTTGTCGCAGCTCCTGCTTTTCCCCAGTCTCATTTTCTCAGCCTCCTGGTTTTGACCTTTGTCTGTCCTGACTCAGAGACTGCCTGCCTGACCACTCTGTCTGCCCCTGACCCTGAGCCTGCCTGCAGTCTGGTGCCTTTGCCCCTACTCTGAATTGCATACCCCTGCCTGCTTTGACCTATCGTTTTCCTGCCTCTGTTGTTGTAATAAAAATAACACAGTCTGCACTTGGGTCTTACCTGAAACGTGATAATGTAACTTAATTTCATCCCGATGTTGAGTTTACACATCGTGGAGTGTCACACACACAGAGAGAGAGAAAAGGAAGACAATATAGAAAGCAAGAGAGAGAGAGAGAGAGAGAGACAGAGAGAGATAGAGAGAGAGAAAGAGAGAGAGAGAGAGAGAGAGAGAGAGAGAGAGAGAGAGAGAGAGAGATAGTGAGTGAGTGAGTGAGTGAGTGAACATGTAAAGTAGCTCTGTAATGACTTCCCTGGAGCTGAGTTGGCACATGCATTGTTAGATGTTATCCTTTGTTTTTATATAATACCATGGGCACATTAATTGAACTCTTACGTGTTTCAGACAGTTGTTGCCTCACAGGTTTTAAATGTTACGTTCAGGAGTGTGTGCTGATGTGTTTGTATATCCTGTGCATACGGAAAGTATTCAGGCCCCTTGACTTGTTCAACATTTTGTAACGATTCTAAAATGGATTAAATCGTTTTTTTCCCCCTCATCAATCTACACACAATACACCATCATGACAAACCAAAACCAGGTTTATAGAAATATTTGCAAAATGCATAAAAAACTGAAATATCACATTTACATAAGTATTCAGACCCTTTACTCAGTCATTTGTTGAAGGAACTTTGGCAGAGTTTATAGCCTTCAGTCTTCTTGGCTATGACGCTAAAAGCTTGGCACACCTGTATTTGGGGAGTTTCTCCAATTATTCTCTACAGATCCTCTCAACCTCTGTCAGGTTGGATGGGGAGCGTCACTGCACAACTATTATTAGTTCTCTCCAGAGATGTTAGATCGGGTTCAAGCCCGGGCTCTGGCTGGGTCACACAAGGACACACAGAGACTTGTCCCGAAGCCACTCCTGCGTTTTGTTGGCTCTGTGCTTCAGGTCGTTTTTTCTGTTGGAAGGTGAACCTTCGCCCCAGTCGGAGGTCCTGAGAGCTCTGTAACAGGATCACATCAAGGGACTCTTCTGTATTTGTGTTTATTATGGATCCCCTTTAGGATCCCCTTTACTCTTCCTGGGGTCCAGCAAAAAAGAAGGCAGTTTATACCATTTTAAAAACATCACAATACATTCCCAGATTTCACAACACACTGTGTGTCCTCAGGACCACATATCTACACCACACTGTGTGTCCTCAGGACCACATATCTACACCACACTGTGTGTCCTCAGGACCACATATCTACACCACACTGTGTGTCCTCAGGACCACATATCTACACCACACTGTGTGTCCTCAGGACCACATATCTACACCACACTGTGTGTCCTCAGGACCACATATCTACACCACACTGTGTGTCCTCAGGAACACATATCTACACCACACTGTGTGGCCTCAGGACCACATATCTACACCACACTGTGTGTCCTCAGGACCACATATCTACACCACACTGTGTGCCCTCAGGACCACATATCTACACCACACTGTGTGTCCTCAGGCCCACATATCTACACCACACTGTGTGCCCTCAGGCCCACATATCTACACCACACTGTGTGTCCTCAGGACCACATATCTACACCACACTGTGTGTCCTCAGGACCACATATCTACACCACACTGTGTGTCCTCAGGACCACATATCTACACCACACTGTGTGTCCTCAGGCCCACATATCTACACCACACTGTGTGTCCTCAGGACCACATATCTACACCACACTGTGTGGCCTCAGGACCACATATCTACACCACACTGTGTGTCCTCAGGACCACATATCTACACCACACTGTGTGCCCTCAGGACCACATATCTACACCACACTGTGTGTCCTCAGGACCACATATCTACACCACACTGTGTGTCCTCAGGACCACATATCTACACCACACTGTGTGGCCTCAGGACCACATATCTACACCACACTGTGTGTCCTCAGGACCACATATCTACACCACACTGTGTGTCCTCAGGACCACATATCTACACCACACTGTGTGTCCTCAGGACCACATATCTACACCACACTGTGTGTCCTCAGGACCACATATCTACACCACACTGTGTGTCCTCAGGACCACATATCTACACCACACTGTGTGTCCTCAGGACCACATATCTACACCACACTGTGTGTCCTCAGGCCCACATATCTACACCACACTGTGTGTCCTCAGGACCACATATCTACACCACACTGTGTGCCCTCAGGACCACATATCTACACCACACTGTGTGTCCTCAGGACCACATATCTACACCACACTGTGTGTCCTCAGGACCACATATCTACACCACACTGTGTGGCCTCAGGAACACATATCTACACCACACTGTGTGTCCTCAGGACCACATATCTACACCACAATGTGTGTCCTCAGGACCACATATCTACACCACACTGTGTGTCCTCAGGCCCACATATCTACACCACACTGTGTGTCCTCAGGCCCACATATCTACACCACACTGTGTGTCCTCAGGACCACATATCTACACCACACTGTGTGCCCTCAGGACCACATATCTACACCACACTGTGTGTCCTCAGGCCCACATATCTACACCACACTGTGTGTCCTCAGGACCACATATCTACACCACACTGTGTGCCCTCAGGACCACATATCTACACCACACTGTGTGTCCTCAGGCCCACATATCTACACCACACTGTGTGTCCTCAGGCCCACATATCTACACCACACTGTGTGCCCTCAGGACCACATATCTACACCACACTGTGTGCCCTCAGGACCACATATCTACACCACACTGTGTGTCCTCAGGACCACATGTCTACACCACACTGTGTGCCCTCAGGACCACATATCTACACCACACTGTGTGCCCTCAGGACCACATATCTACACCACACTGTGTGCCCTCAGGACCACATATCTACACCACACTGTGTGTCCTCAGGACCACATATCTACACCACACTGTGTGTCCTCAGGACCACATATCTACACCACACTGTGTGGCCTCAGGACCACATATCTACACCACACTGTGTGTCCTCAGGCCCACATATCTACACCACACTGTGTGCCCTCAGGACCACATATCTACACCACACTGTGTGGCCTCAGGACCACATATCTACACCACACTGTGTGTCCTCAGGACCACATATCTACACCACACTGTGTGTCCTCAGGACCACATATCTACACCACACTGTGTGCCCTCAGGACCACATATCTACACCACACTGTGTGCCCTCAGGACCACATATCTACACCACACTGTGTGTCCTCAGGACCACATATCTACACCACACTGTGTGCCCTCAGGACCACATATCTACACCACACTGTGTGGCCTCAGGACCACATATCTACACCACACTGTGTGTCCTCAGGCCCACATATCTACACCACACTGTGTGTCCTCAGGCCCACATATCTACACCACACTGTGTGTCCTCAGGACCACATATCTACACCACACTGTGTGCCCTCAGGACCACATATCTACACCACACTGTGTGCCCTCAGGCCCACATATCTACACCACACTGTGTGTCCTCAGGACCACATATCTACACCACACTGTGTGTCCTCAGGCCCACATATCTACACCACACTGTGTGTCCTCAGGACCACATATCTACACCACACTGTGTGTCCTCAGGACCACATATCTACACCACACTGTGTGGCCTCAGGACCACATATCTACACCACACTGTGTGCACCCAGGACCACATATCTACACCAAACTGTGTGGCCTCAGGCCCCTAATCCACCACTACCACCACATATCTACACCACACTGTGTGGCCTCAGGACCACATATCTACACCACACTGTGTGGCCTCAGGACCACATATCTACACCACACAGTGTGTCCTCAGGATCACATATCTACACCACACTGTGTGGCCTCAGGCCCCTAATCCACCACTACCACATAGCTACAACACACTATGTGCCCTCAGGCGCCTACTCCACCACTACCACATATCTACAACACACTGTGTGCCCTCAGGCCCCTACTCCACCACTACCACCACATATCTACAACACACTGTGTGGCCTCAGGCCCCTAATCCACCACTACCACATATCTACACCACACTGTGTGCCCTCAGGCCCCTACTCCACCACTACCACATACTACACCACACTGTGTTCCCTCAGGCCCCTACTCCACTACTACCACATATCTACAACACACTGTGTGCCCTCAGGCCCCTACTCCACCACTACCACCACATATCTACAACACACTGTGTGCCCTCAGGGCCCAATTCCACCACTACCACCACATATCTACACCACATTGTGTGCCCTCAGGCCCCTACTCCACCACTACCACCACATATCTACACCACATTGTGTGCC
Organism: Oncorhynchus clarkii lewisi; assembly: GCF_045791955.1. Taxonomy (NCBI): domain Eukaryota; kingdom Metazoa; phylum Chordata; class Actinopteri; order Salmoniformes; family Salmonidae; genus Oncorhynchus; species Oncorhynchus clarkii. The sequence goes on from NC_092170.1 coordinate 37,535,511, forward strand.
CTCAGGCCCCTACTCCGCCACTACCACCACATATCTACACCACACTGTGTGCCCTCAGGCCCCTACTCCACCACTACCACCACATATCTACACCACACTGTGTGCCCTCAGGCCCCTACTCCACCACTACCACCACATATCTACAACACACTGTGTGCCCTCAGGGCCCAATTCCACCACTACCACCACATATCTACACCACATTGTGTGCCCTCAGGCCCCTACTCCACCACTACCACCACATATCTACACCACATTGTGTGCCCTCAGGCCCCTACTCTGCCACTACCACCACATATCTACACCACACTGTGTGCCCTCAGGCCCCTACTCCACCACTACCACCACATATCTACACCACACTGTGTGCCCTCAGGCCCCTACTCCACCACTACCACCACATATCTACACCACACTGTGTGCCCTCAGGCCCCTACTCCACCACTACCACCACATATCTACACCACACTGTGTGCCCTCAGGCCCCTACTCCACCACTACCACCACATATCTACACCACACTGTGTGCCCTCAGGCCCCTACTCCACCACTACCACCACATATCTACACCACACTGTGTGCCCTCAGGCCCCTACTCCACCACTACCACCACATATCTACACCACACTGTGTGCCCTCAGGCCCCTACTCCAACACTACCACCACATATCGACAGTACTAAATCCATGTGTATGTGTAGTGCGTATGTTATGGTGTGTGTGTGTATGTGTGTTTGTGTGTGTGTGTGTGTGTGTGTGTGTGTGTGTGTGTGTGCGTGTGTGTGTGTGCCAATGTTTGTGTTGATTCAGTCGCCGTTGTTCCATAAATTGTTTTTTTTATTGGTTGGTTTTGTCTAATTTTACTGCTTGCGTCAGTTACCTGATGTGGAATAGAGTTCCATGTGGTCATGGCTCTATGTAGTACTGTGGAATAGAGTTCCATGTAGTCATGGCTCTATGTAGTACTGTGGAATAGACTTCCATGTAGTCATGGCTCTATGTTGTACTGTGGAATAGAGTTCCATGTAGTCATGTCTCTATGTAGTACTGTGGAATAGAGTTCCATGTAGTCATGGCTCTATGTAGTACTGTAGAATAGAGTTCCATGTAGTCATGGCTCTATGTAGTACAGTGGAATAGAGTTCCATGTAGTCATGGCTCTATGTAGTACTGTGGAATAGAGTTCCATGTAGTCATGGCTCTATGTAGTACTGTGGAATAGACCTCCATGTAGTCATGGCTCTATGTAGTACTGTGGAATAGAGTTCCATGTAGTCATGTCTCTATGTAGTACTGTGGAATAGAGTTCCATGTAGTCATGGCTCTATGTAGTACTGTAGAATAGAGTTCCATGTAGTCATGGCTCTATGTAGTACTGTGGAATAGAGTTCCATGTAGTCATGGCTCTATGTAGTACTGTGGAATAGAGTTCCATGTAGTCATGGCTCTATGTAGTACTGTGGAATAGACTTCCATGTAGTCATGGCTCTATGTAGTACTGTGGAATAGAGTTCCATGTAGTCTTGGCTCTATGTAGTACTGTGTGCCTCCCATAGTCTGTTCTGGACTTGGGGACTGTGAAGCGACATCTTATGGCATGTCTTGTGGGGTATGCATGGGAGTCCGAGCTGTGTGCCAGTAGTTCCGACAGACAGCTCGGTGCATTCAACATGATCATAAATACAAGTATTGATGACGTCAATGACTCCTCCACTTTCTGCCAGGAGAGATTGACGTACATATTATTAATACTAGCTCTCTGTGTACATCCAAGGGGCAGTCGTGCTGCCCTGTTCTGAGCCAATTGCAATTTTCCTAAGTCCTTTTTTGTGGCACCTGACGGTAGTCAAGGTGCAACAAAACTAGGGCCTGTAGGACCTGCCTTGTTCATAGTGTTGTTAAGAAGTCAGAGCATTGCTTTATTATAGACATACTTCTCCCCATCTTAGCTACTACAGCATCAATATGTTTTGACCATGACAGTTTACAATCTAGGGTTACTCCAAGCAGTTTAGTCACCTCAACTTGCACAATTTCCACATTATTCATTACAAGATTTAGCTGAGGTATAGGGTATAATGAGTGTTTTGTTCCAAATACAATGCTTTTAGTTTAATTTTTTTTTTTATGTCTACCTTTTTCCTTGCCACCAACTCTGAAACTAACTGCAGCTCCTTGTTGAGTGTTGCAGTCATTTCAGTCACTGTAGTAGCTGATGTGGATATTGTTGAGTCATACACATACATAGACACTCTGGCTTTACTCAAAGTCAGTGGCATGTCGTTAGTAAAAAATTTAAAAAGCAAGGGGCCTAAACAGCTGCCCTGGGGAATTCCTGATTCTAACTGGATTATATTTGAGAGTTTTCCATTAATAAAGAAAACCATCTGTGTTCTGTTAGACAAGTAACTCTCTATCCACATTATAGCAGGGGTGTAAAGCCATAACACATAAGTTTTTCCAGCAGCAGACTATGATCGATAATGTTACAATCTGCTCTGAAGTCTAACAAGACAGCCCCCACAATCATTTTATCATCAATTTCTCTCAGACAATCATCAGTCCTTTGTGTAAGTATTGTGCTTGTTGAGTGTCCTTCCCTATAAGCGTGCTGAAATTCTTTTTTCAATTTGTTTACTGTGAAATACCATTGTATCTGGTCAAACACAATTTTTTTCCAGAAGTTTGCTAAAGGTTGGTAACAGGCAGATAGGTCGGCTATTTGAGCCAGTAAAGGGAGCTTTACTATTCTTGGGTAGCGGAATGACTTTAGCTTCCCTCCAGGCCTGAGGGAACACACACTCTAGTAGGCTTACATTGAAGATGTGGCAAATAGGAGTGGCAATATCGTCTGCTACTATCCTCAGTAATTTCCCATCCAGATTATCAGACCCCAGTGACATGTCATTGTTGATAGACAACAATATTTTTTCCCCTTTTCCACACGAACTTTACGGAATTCAAAAATACAATTCTTGTCTTTCATAATTTGGTCCGATATACTTGGATGTGTAGTGTCAGCGTTTGTTGCTGGCATGTCATCCCTAATTTTGCTTATCTTGCCAATGAAAAAGACATTAAAGTAGTTTGCAATATCACTTGGCTTTGTGATGAATTAGCCATCTGATTCAATGAATGTGTAACGGTTTTCTGTATGGGAAGGAGAGTCGGACCAAAATGCAGCGTGTCGATTGCGATCCATGTTTTAATAAACAAACGTAAAACACGAATCAATACAAACACTACAAAATAAAGAACGTAATGAACGTAACGAAAACCTAAACAGCCTATCTGGTGAAAACACATAGACAGGAACAATCACCCACAAACACACAGTGAAACCCAGGCTACCTAAATATGGTTCCCAATCAGAGACAATGACGAACACCTGCCTCTGATTGAGAACCATATCAGGCCGAACATAGAACTGGACAAACTAGACATGTAACATAGAATGCCCACTCAGATCACACCCTGACCAACCAAAACTGGCAGCTCTGGCGGCTCCTTGCAGACTGGCAGCTCCCTGCAGACTGGCAGCTCCTTGCAGACTGGCAGCTCTATGCAGACTGGCAGCTCTATGCAGACTGGCAGCTCAATGCAGACTGGCAGCTCCTTGCAGACTGGCAGCTCCTTGCAAACTGGCAGCTCCTTGCAAACTGGCAGCTCCTTGCAAACTGGCAGCTCCTTGCAAACTGGCAGCTCCTTGCAAACTGGCAGTTCTGAACAGGCGGGAGACTCCGGCAGCGCTGTAGAGAAGGAAGGCTCTAACAGCGCTAAACAGGCGGGAGACTCCGACAGCGCTGAAGAGGAGGAAGGCTCTGACAGCGCTGGACAGGCGAGGCGCACTGTAGGCCTGATGCGTGGTGCTGGCACTGGTGGTACTGGGCCGAGGACACGCACAGGAAGCCTGGTGCGGGGAGCTGCTACCGGAGGGCTGGGGTGTGGAGGTGGTACTGGAAAAACCGGACCGTGCAGGCGCACTGGAGCTCTTGAGCACCGAGCCTGCCCAACCTTACCTGGTTGAATGCTCACGGTCGCCCTGCCAGTGCGGCGAGGTGGAATAGCCCGCACTGGGCTATGCAGGCGAACCGGAAACACCGAGCGCAAGGCTGGTGCCATGTAAGCCGGCCCAAGGAGACGCACTGGGGACCAGCTGCGTAGAGCCGGCTTCATGGCATTAGGCTCGACGCTCAATCTAGCCCGGCCGACACGCGGAGCTGGAATATACCGCACCGGGCTATGCACCCGCACTGGAGACACCGTGCGCACCACTGCATGACACGGTGCCTGTCCAGTCTCTCTAGCCCCCCGGTAAGCACAGGGAGTTTGCCCAGGTCTCCTACCTGGCGTAGCCATACTCCCTGTTAGCCCCCCCCCCCAATAAATTTTTGGGGCTGCCTCTCGGGCTTCCTTGCCAGCCTTGTTCCCTCATATCGCCGGCTCCTGTCTCCGGCTGCCTCTGCTCTCCTAAGTGCCTCCACCTGTTCCCATGGGAGGCGATCTCTTCCAGCTAGTATCTCCTCCCAAGTGTAACAGCCCTTGCCATCCAAAACGTCCTCCCATGTCCATTCCTCTTTACGCTGCTGTTGCTGCCTGTTGACACGCTGCTTGGTCCGTTGGTGGTGGGTGATTCTGTAACGGTTTTCTGTATGTGAAGGAGAGTCGGACCAAAATGCAGCGTGTCGATTGCGATCCATGTTTTAATAAACAAACGTAAAACACGAATCAATACAAACACTACACAATAAAGAACGTAATGAACGTAACGAAAACCTAAACAGCCTATCTGGTGAAAACACATAGACAGGAACAATCACCCACAAACACACAGTGAAACCCAGGCTACCTAAATATGGTTCCCAATCAGAGACAATGACGAACACCTGCCTCTGATTGAGAACCATATCAGGCCGAACATAGAACTGGACAAACTAGACATGTAACATAGAATGCCCACTCAGATCACACCCTGACCAACCAAAACATAGAAACATACAAAGTAAACTATGGTCAGGGTGTGACAGAATGAGGGAGCCGAGTTGGCTTTTTTTCCCCAAAATGTAATTTAAGGTGCCCCAAAGCTTTTTACTATCGTTCCTTATATAATTATTTTTGTTTCATTATGTAGTTTCTTTTTATTTAGTTTAGTCACATGATTTCTTAATTAAATTAATTATGTTTGCCAATCAGTTGGGCTGCCAGACTTAATTTCTATTCCTCATCAATCCAAGAGTAATTTTCTTAGTGGGAGCGTGCTTACTAGTAACTCGAATAAGTAGTTTTAAAAATGCGTCAAGTGCAGCTTCTGGTTGCTTCTCATTAAACACCACAGACCAGCAGCGTCTGGTTGCTTCTCATTACACACCACAGACCAGCAGCGTCAAGACAAAAAGAGTTCAATCTTGGTTTCATAAGACCAGAGAATCTTGTTTCTTATGGTCTGAGAGTATTTTAGGTGCCTTTTGGCAAGCTCCAAGCGGGCTGTCATGTGCCTTTTAATCAGGAGTGGCTTCCGTCTGGTCACTCTACCGTAAATTCCTGATTGGTGGAGTGCTGCAGAGATGGCTGTCCTTTTGGAGGAACTCTGGTAGTTTGTCAGAGTGACCACCAGGTTCTTGGTCACCTCCCTGACCAAGGCCTTTCTCCCATGATTGCTCAGTTTGGCCAAGCAGCCAGCTCTAGGAAGAGTCTTGATTGTTCCAGATGCCTTCCATTTAAGAATGATGGAGGCCACTGTGTTCTTGGGGATATTCAATGCTGCAGACATTGTTAGGTACTCTTCCCTAGATCTGCCTCGACACAATCCTGTCTCAGAGCTCTACGAACAATTCCTTTGACCTCATGGCTTGATTTTTGCTCTGACATGCACTGTCAACTGTGGGACCTTATATAGACAGGTGTGTGCCTTTCCAAATAATGTCCAATCAATTGAATTTGCCACAGGTGGACTCCAATCAAGTTGTAGAGACATCTCAACGATGATCAATGGAAACAGGATGCCCCTGAGCTCACTTTCGAGTCTCATAGCAAAGGGTCTGAATGTAAATAAGTACTGTCATTATGGGGTATTGTGTGTAGATTGATGAGGACATTGTTTTATGTAATCCATTTTAGAATAAGGCTGTCACGTAACAAAATGTGGAAAAAGGGAAGGGATATGTGTGTGTGTGTGTGTGTGTGTGTGTGTGTGTGTGGGTGTGTGTGTGTGTGTGTGTGTGTGTGTGTGTATGACGGCGTAGCTAGCAGATGTAAACGTTACATTGAGGCAGCCAACTCTGAACCAGTGAAAGATATACTCTGTGTTCAGTGTACGGAGCTGACAAACTGTCAGTGTGATGACTGAATTACTTTCCCTTCACAGCTGTATGCACTGAACCCAGTCCAGGCTCAGCAACTGCTCTATAGGAGGATTTATAGTACGGAAGCTTTAAAAACTGGCAGGTTTCTAAAAAGAATACAGAACAGCCCTGACAAACCTCGTTTGAAAAGATTCTGCTTTTCTGTTTTCAGAAGTAACAGTAAGTGGTCCGGAATGTACGACATCACATTACTTTCTGTCTGTGTGTTCATTTATGAGGGCCCTCTTGTTTTAAGAGCTCTCTGTTTGTGTGTGAGTGCTCTTGTGTTTGTACTGCAAAACCTCTCTAACATTTGTACCATGAACATGGATTATACATTGTGAGTTACCGTATGTAAATATTCAGACCCAGAAATTAAAATAATTTCTCTGCTGGTGCAATGAAGGCCAAGGTGGTAGAGACATTGTATCACTGGCTAAATAAAGATTATATAGGAACAGACATCAAGCGTCCTTCCCTTGGCTTTGAGATAAACAGGTCAGACTTGAAGCATCCTTCCCTTAGTTTGGAGATTGAAGGGTCTTTCAAGCATCCTTCCCTTAGTTTGGAGATTAAAGGGTCAGAATTCCATCAGCTCTCACAGTCTCAAATCAGAATTAAACGTTCATCCATGTTTCTCAAACGTCAAATTTAGAATTTGTTTCAAACGCCAAATGTCCACATATTTAGAGTTATGTTTATGCATTAAGTCCAAATGTTTAAGGTTATAGTTACATCCAGGCATTAACTCTGAATGGTTAAGGTAAGAATTAAGGTTTGGGATAGGCTTCAAACAAAAATGGTAAAATGTACATTCCATCGCTGGATTCAAATTTGCGACCTTTGGAATCAGAGGCAGATGTTTACGCCGATCTGCCGTCCCCGTCCTCAACACCCTAGCAAAACTCAAAACCTACTTAAAGGTAACAGCGCTCACTGTTGCCCCTAATGGCCGGTTTCCACCTCATCTCCCGACATCCTCAGACATGGACGGACGCTGAATACTGACTTGTATCATGGGTGACCTGGCTGCAAGGTCAGACTTCTGGCTGCTGGGAGATAAAGTGTGAGACTTCAAGCATCCTTCCCTTGGCTAGGAGATAAAGGGTCAGAGAGAGAGAGACAGAGATAGAGAGACAGAGACAGAGACAGAGACAGAGACAGAGACAGAGAGACAGAGGGAAACAGAGATAGAAAGAGCGACAGAGAGAGAAACTTCTGTATGTTTAATGTTCATTTTTATTGTTTATTTCACTTTTGTATATTATCTACCTCACTTTCTTTGGCAAAATGAACACATGGTTCCCATGCCAATACAGCCCCTTGAACTGAATTGAATTGAGAGAGAGTGAGAGAGACAGAGATAGACAGAGACAGAGACAGAGACAGAGAGAGAGAGAGAGAGAGAGAGAGAGAGAGAGAGAGAGAGAGAAAATGAGAGACAGAGAGAGACAAAGTGAGAGACATAGAGAGACAGAGAGAGACAAAGTGAGAGACATCGATACAGCGAGACAGAGAGACAGGATAGTTGTAGAGGCACATTAGCAGGTGTAATGGTGCAAACACGCTGTCCATAGAACCAACCCTGGGAGACAAACACACAAATACTGTACACACACACGGACACACACAGATGTATACACATAAGCACAAACCGAGACGCATACACACATTTCCTGGACTGTGACATAAATGGAGGCTTCATATCCAGAGACACAGATTACCTGTCTGTTTCAGGAGAGAGATAAACAAAGGCATAACAGATGCAGAAGAAAGGAATGGAGATTGAATGTGGTGATTTTGGTAAAGAATGAAAGGATAATGCTTTCAGAAAGATCGAGTTTTGTTTTGAAGGTAATTGTGTATTATTTTTCCCAGAGAACTTTGCTTTGTATTTGAAGATACTTTTTTAGGACTTTTAAGCACAAAGAGACGGTGGCCCATGAAACAAATCAGCTTTATGATGATATGTGGGGGGAAGAAATACTGAAATGTTCCTCCTACAAGAACATTTGAAAATAGAACACTGTCTGTCTGTGTGTGAACATAATGTCGTTGGAGGTCGGAGGTCATGCAGACACTCTATGTCTGTGTGTGAACATAATGTCGTTGGAGGTCAGAGGTTATGTAGACGCTGTCTGTCTGTGTGTGAACATAATGTCGTTGGAGGTCAGAGGTTATGTAGACGCTGTCTGTCTGTGTGTGAAAATAATGTCGTTGGAGGTCGGAGGTCATGCAGACGTTGTCTGTCTGTGTGTGAACCAGGGAAGGCTCCTCAGAGGAGGAAGGGGAAGACCATCCTCCTAAATGAATTTCATAAAAAAATGTCGTTGGAGGTCGGAGGTCATGCAGACGCTGTCTGTCTGTGTGTGAACCAGGGAAGGCTCCTCAGAGGAGGAAGGGGAAGACCATCCTCCTAAATGAATTTCATAAAAAAATGTAAATGGTATAACACGTCAAATGTGATCCTGTTATATAAAACTATAGTACATATATTCACATCACCAAATAATTGATTAAAACACACTATTTGGCAATGAATGACTACAGTAGCATCAGCAGCACTCTGTAGGGTTGCACCATGGTGTAGCCGGAGGACAGCTAGTTTCCGTCCTCCTCTTGGTACATTGATTTCAATACCAAACCTAGGAGGCTCATGGTTCTATCTCACCTTCCATAGACGTACACAGTAATTAGGACAACTTCCGCAGGATGTGCTCTAACATATCAGAGCTCTTGCAGCATGAACTGACATGCTGTCCACCCAATCAAAGGATCAGAGATTGAATCTAATACTGAAAGCTACAGCTACAGTAGCTAGCACGGAAGTGCAAAACATGTGGTGAGTAGTTGACTCAAAGAGAGAGAAAGACAATAGTGGAACAGTTTTGAACAAATTAATTTATTCAGAAATGTAGGCGAATCATTCGCTAGCTAAGTGAAACTTTCAGTTTCAGTTTCACTTAGCTAGCAAATGCAGCTAGCTAGTTTAGCCTACTGAAACACCCTGCTCAAAAAGAGGGATGCTATGTTAGCTAGCTGGCTATAACAGAGGGATGCTATGTTAGCTAGCTGGCTATGACAGAGTGATGCTATGTTAGCTAGCTGGCTATAACAGAGTGATGCTATGTTAGCTAGCTGGCTATAACAGAGGGATGCTATGTTAGCTAGCTCGCTATGACTATCCAACACAACACTGGAACTCTTCCAAGTCAAGGTAAGCTTTTGGTTTTATTAATTAATTTCAACCGGGGCCCGCCGATGTAACTGCTATACTGCTAAATGACTGCAACGTTACTGCATGATTGTAGCGGGTTTACCAATACATTAGTTATATTAGCTATGTTGACGAGGAAGCCACTTTAGCTAATATGGTGACAACAGTGTAGGCTGTGTGTAGCGGTTAGGATATGGTGTTGCTTGAAAAGTATTTTTCACCTGGTCACATACTGCTGATGTGTTGTGCATTGAAGTCCACAAACGAACGGAAAAGGTGGGTGAACTGTGTTTGTGTGATCAGAGGTGTATTCATTCCTGCCGACTCTGTTGAAAAACTTTTCTTAAACGAAAGCAAACGGGAAAAAAATGGGGATATGCATACCTGAATTTGTCCAATAGAAACTCTCGTTCGCAACTGCTGGACTAATGATTACACCAGCTAGTTGCAGGCAAGACTGTGCAAGTCGGTATTTGAATGTGTTGCTGTCTGTCACCTCAACATATTGACCTGTGTGCAGCTACGTTGTAATCTTTAATTCATACTGTAGGCTAGGTTGTAATCTTTCATTCATACTGTAGGCTAGGTTGTAATCTTTAATTCATACTCTAGGCTAGGTTGTAATCTTTCATTTATACTGTAGGCTAGGTTGTAATCTTTCATTCATACTGTAGGCTAGGTTGTAATCTTTCATTCATACTGTAGGCTAGGTTGTAATCTTTAATTCATACTGTAGGCTAGGTTTTAATCTTTAAATCATACTAGGCTAGGTTGTAATCTTTAATTCATACTGTAGGCTAGGTTGTAATCTTTAAATCATACTGTAGGCTAGGTTGTAATCTTTAAATCATACTGTAGGCTAGGTTGTAATATTTCATTCATACTGTAGGCTAGGTTGTAACATACTGTAGTAGCCTAAACCTATCGATGTTACATTGAACTGGGTGAATGGAATACGAGTGACAGTCATCCAATATACTGTAATAGAAATAAGTCTGTGCTCATAATTTTTATTTTTTTTATCCTCCCTCATCATAAATGGCACGGACCGCCACTGGTGTGACCATAATTTAGTTGGAGGTCAGAGGTCATGCAGACACTCTCTGTCTGTGTGTGAGCATAATATAGTTGGAGGTCGGAGGTCATGCAGACACTCTGTCTGTGTGTGAACATAATGTAGTTGGAGGTCGGAGGTCATGCAGACACTCTCTGTCTGTGTGTGAGCATAATATAGTTGGAGGTCGGAGGTCATGCAGACACTCTCTGTCTGTGTGTGAGCATAATATAGTTGGAGGTCGGAGGTCATGCAGACACTCTCTGTCTGTCTGTGAACATAATATAGTCGGAGGTCTGTTAACCATGAGATTCTCATCACAAAATTGTCCAAGTTCAACTTTTCCCCTGATGCCTTGAGATGGATGAAATCATACCTCATTGTCAGAGTGAGCAATGAGCTGTCGCCCACTCGTAGCTATGATGTGGGCGTGCCCCAAGGGTCAATACTGGGGCCCCTCCTGTTCAGCCTGTACATTAATGATCTGCCTTCTGTCTGTACTGGGTCTGAAGTTCAAATGTATGCAGATGATACAGTGATATATGTGCATGCAAAGAGCAAACAACAAGCTGCACAAGAACTCACTACTGTAATGGTCCAGGTTACAAAGTGGCTCAGTGACTCGTGTTTGCATCTCAATGTGAAAAAAACTGTTTGCATGTTCTTCACAAAGAGGGCAACAGATGCTACTGAGCCAGATGTCTATGTGTCAGGGGAGAAGCTCCAGGTGGTATCCGATTTTAAGTACCTTGGCATCATACTTGATTCCAACCTCTCTTTTAAAAAGCATGTGAAAAAGGTAATTCAAATAACCAAATTCAACCTAGCTAATTTCCGATTTATACGAAATTGTTTGACTACAGAGGTAGCAAAATTGTACTTCAAATCTATGATACTCCCCCACTTAACATACTGCTTGACTAGTTGTGCCCAAGCTTGCTCTACAACATTAAAACCTATTCAGTCTGTCTACAAACAGGCTCTCAAAGTGCTTGATAGGAAGCCCAATAGCCATCATCATTGTCACATCCTTAGAAAGCATGAGCTCTTGAGTTGGGAAAATCTTGTGCAATACACCGACGCATGTCTTGTATTCAAGATCCTTAATGGCCTGGCTCCCCCTCCACTCAATATTTTTGTTAAACAGAAAACCCAGACATATGGCAGCAGATCCACAAGGTCTGCCATGAGAGGTGACTGTATAGTTCCCCTAAGGAAAAGCACCTTTAGTAAATCTGCATTCTCTGTGAGAGCTTCCCATGTCTGGAATACACTGCCATCAGACACACATAACTGCACCACATATCACACTTTCACAAAATGCTTGAAGACATGGCTAAAGGTCAATCAGATTTGGGAACATGGTCCCTAGCTGTGTGTTGCCGCTTTCCATGTTGTCTGTTGTCTGTAGCTTGTGAGGTGTGGAAACACTTTGTTGCTTTTATGAATTTTGTCTTGCTGCTTTTTATTATATGTTGCTCTGTCTGTATGCTGCGTCTTGCTTGTCCTATGTTGCTCTGTCTGTATGCTATGTCTTGCTTGTCCTATGTTGCTCTGTCTGTATGCTACGTCTTGCTTGTCCTATGTTGCTCTGTCTGTATGCTATGTCTTGCTTGTCCTATGCTGCTATTGTCTATATTGTAATTGTTTTTAATAACCTGCGGTTGAAAATTAGCCGGCTGGCTAAAACCGGCACTTTTACTGAAACGTTGATTAATGTGCACTGTCCCTGTAAAAATAAAAAATAAACTCAAACTCAAACTCATGCAAACACTCTCTGTCTGTGTGTGAACATAATGTAGTTGGAGGTCGGAGGTCATGCAGACACTCTGTCTGTGTGTGAACATAATATAGTTGGAGGTCGGAGGTCATGCAGACACTCTCTGTCTGTGTGTGAACATAATGTAGTTGGAGGTCGGAGGTCATGCAGACACTCTGTCTGTGTGTGAACATAATATAGTTGGAGGTCGGAGGTCATGCAGACACTCTGTCTGTGTGTGAACATAATGTAGTTGGAGGTCGGAGGTCATGCAGACACTCTGTCTGTGTGTGAACATAATATAGTTGGAGGTCGGAGGTCATGCAGACACTCTGTCTGTGTGTGAACATAATATAGTTGGAGGTCAGAGGTCATGCAGACACTCTCTGTCTGTGTGTGAACATAATATAGTTGGAGGTAGGAGGTCATGCAGACACTCTGTCTGTGTGTGAACATAATGTAGTTGGAGGTCGGAGTCATGCAGACCTGTAATTCACAGTTCCTTTTCGTCATCTATAATGATATTTTGTTTGATCAAAGCTGAAGCCAACACAGATTTGAAACTTCAAACGAGGGCTTACACATCCAATCTACTGGGACTAAGTGATGATGCGTCCATCCGTAGAGTCTATTAAAACACAGTAAACAACCATGTTTGTGATCTGAGTGGAGATTGAAACATTCTCCTGGTTTGTGTTTGTGAATGAGCCCTGCTCTCTTTGGAGTTGGATCAGAGACTGCCGGCCTGTGTGACTCTTGGAGATCACCTTCTGACTCTTGACAATAGCGACTACTTTCACAGTTGAATGAATACAGCGTTACACGCGTTAAACCCCTGTCACCTCTGTTTAATGTGGACACTATACAGGAGCTACTGAATGTGGAGCTAGAGCAATCAAATAGAATTTTACATGGGGATAGCGGTGGAAATGCATCGTTTCTCCTTATATAAATAACTTATATATTAAACCTTTCACTCCATCCTGAGCCCAAGATCCTCCAAACACACATGCAAAGACATGAACACACGAGGCCTTGAAACACACACACAAACAAATATAAACAAACATAAACATGCACACACAAACACATCCTCCCCAGATCACTCTTCGTCTCTCCAGATAGCAGCCCACTCCTCCCATCTCCTCCCATCTCCTCTCATCTCCTCCCATCTCCTCTTATCTCCTCCCATCTCCTCTCATCTCCTCTCATCTCCTCCCATCTCCTCTCATCTCCTCCCATCTCCTCCCATCTCCTCCCATCTCCTCTCATCTCCTCCCATCTCCTCCCATCTCCTCCCATCTCCTCCCATCTCCTCTCATCTCCTCCCATCTCCTCTCATCTCCTCCCATCTCCTCTCATCTCCTCCCATCTCCTCTCATCGCCTCCCATCTCCTCTCATCTCCTCCTATCTCCTCTCATCTCCTCCCATCTCCTATCATCCCATATCCTCTCATCTCCTCCCATCTCCTCCCATCTCCTCTCATCTCCTCTCATATCCTCCCTCTCCTCTCATCTCCTCCCATCTCCTCTCATCTCCTCCCATCTCCTCTCATCTCCTATCATCCCATATCCTCCCATCTCCTCTCATCTCCTCTCATCTCCTCCAATCTCCTATCATCCCATATCCTCTCATCTCCTCCCATCTCCTCTCATCTCCTCCCATTTCCTCTCATCTCCTCCCACCTCCTCCCCATCTCCTCTCATCTCCTCCCATCTCACTCGTTCCTTAATGAACCACTCTTACCACTTCCCTTTCTGTGTGTGTGTGTGTGTGTGTGTGTGTGTGTGTGTGTGTGTGTGTGTGTGTGTGTGTGTGTGTGTGTGTGTGCGTGCGTGTGTCTGTGTGTGCGTGCGTGTGTGTTCGTGTGTGCGTGTGTGCGTGTGTGCGTGTGTGTGTGTGTGCTCGTGGCGTGTGCATGTGTATGTGTGTCCTGAATGTCCATTGGGCCTTTATACTTCTGACAGTGTTCCTATCCACAGTAATGGATTTAGACATGTTCACATGTTGTGTGTTTCTTCACAGTGTTTCTGGAGGGGACATTCTTGCACATTTCTGTACATGTGTGAATTGCCTTGTATCTCTGGGGTAAGATTGCATCATCTAGACCATG
>NC_092170.1:37557494-37582494 GCF_045791955.1 Oncorhynchus clarkii lewisi
AGACCAGTGTTAGGAGAGGGGACAAAGGAGAGATGAGACCAGGGTTAGGAGAGGGGACAAAGGAGAGATGAGACCAGTGTTAGGAGAGGGGACAAAGAAGAGATGAGACTAGTGTTAGGAGAGGGGACAAAGGAGAGAGGAGAGGAGGTGGGAGAGATGTAGGTACAGGGGTGAAATGCATAAGAGGGGAATGGGATGGGAGGAGATGAGAAGCGATGAGATTTGATGGGATGGTAGGAGATTGGAGGAGATGGAAGGAGAGAAGAGGCGATGGGATGGGAGGAGATGAGAAGAGATGAGAGGAGATGGGATGGGAGGAGATGGGAGGAGATGAGAAAAGATGGGAGGATATAGCAGGGTAAGGGAGGGTATGGGAGGAGATGGTAGGGGATGAGAGGAGATGGGAGGAGATGGTAAGGGATTGTAGGAGATGAGAGTACATGGTAGGGGATGGTAGGGGATTGTAGGAGATGAGAGGATATGGTAGGGGGAGGTAGGATATGATAGTGGATGAGAATAGATGGTAGGGAATGAGAATAGATGGAAGGAGATGGGAGGAGATGGGAGGAGACAGGAGGAGATTGTAGGAGGAGATGGTCGGAGATGGTAGGGGATGGGAGGAGATGGGAGGAGACAGGAGGAGATTGTAGGAGGAGATGGTCGGAGATGGTAGGGGATGGGAGGAGATGGTAGTGGATGGGATGGTAGGGATGGGAGGAGATGAGAGGAGATGTTAGGTGATGGGAGGAGATGGGAGGAGATGAGAGGATATGGTTGGGGATGGGAGGATATGGGAGGAAATGAGAGGAGATGGTGGGGGATGGGAGGGGATGGGATGAGATGGTAGGGAACAGAGGAGATGATAGGAGATGGGATGGGATGGGAGATGATGGAAGGGGATGGTAGGGGATGGGAGGAGATGGGAGGGGAGGGAGGAGATGGTAGGGGATGGGAGGAGATGGTAGGGGATGGGTGGAGATAGTAGGGGAGGAGAGGAGACGGTAGGGGATGGTAGAGGAGGGGAAGAGATGGGAGGAGAAGGGAGGGGATTGGTGGATATGGTGGGGGATGGGAGGAGTTGGTAGGGAGAAGATGAGAGGAGATGGGATGAGATGAGAGGAGGCGAGAGGAGATGGGAGGAGATGGGAGGGGAGGAGAATGGAGGGGATTGGTGGAGATGGTGGGGGATGGGAGGAGATGGAAGGGGAGGAGATGGGAAGAGAAGGGAGGAGATGGTAGGAGAGGAGATGGGAGAAGATGAGAAGAGATGAGAGGAGGCGAGAGGAGATGGGAGGAGATGGGAGGGGAGGAGAATGGAGGGGATTGGTGGAGATGGTGGGGCATGGGAGGAGATGGAAGGGGAGGAGATAGGAGGAGAAGGGAGGAGAGGGTAGGAGAGGAGATGGGAGAAGATGAGAAGAGATTCGAGGAGATAGGAGATTGGAGGTGGGAGGGGACGGGAGGGGAATGGTAGCGTAGAGCAAGGTAGGTGAGTCATGTTTCATGTTGTAAACGATGGAATCATTTGGATGACACAATGATCTTCTCCTTCCTCCATCTTCTTCCTCCATCCTCCTCCCAACTCACACACCATGTAAAAATGACTCTTCTTTATTTAACTCCAGACCCTGTCTGTTATTAAAAAGCAGCAGATCACACGTGTGTGAAGGACTGTGTTAAAACCACTCTAGGATGGGGGGACAGCAGATCACACGTGTGAAGGACTGTGTTAACCACTCTAGGATAGGGGGACAGCAGATCACACGTGTGTGAAGGACACACGTGTGTGAACCACTCTAGGATAGGGGGACAGTCGCGTCTCACTTGGCCAAAAGCCAGGGAAAATGCAAGATTCAAATGAAATTTTATAAAAATCTAACTTTCATTAAATCACACATGTAAGATACTAAAGCTACACTGGTTGTGCATCCAGCCAACATGTCAGATTTAAAAAAGGCTTTTCGGCGAAAGCATAAGAAGCTATTATCTGATGATAGCACAACAGTAAACAAAGAGAGTACCATATTTCAACCCTGCAGGCGCTACACAAAACGTAGAAATAAAATATATATCATGCCTTACCTTTGACAAGCTTCTTTTGTTGACACTCCAATATGTCCCATAAACATCACAAATGGTCCTTTTGTTCGATTAATTCCGTCCATATATATCCAAAATGTCCATTTATTTGGCGCGTTTGATCCAGAAAAAAACAGCTTCCAATTTGCGCAAAGTCACTTCAAAATATCTCAAAAGTTACCTGTAAACTTTGCCAAAACACTTCAAAATACTTTTGTAATACAACTTTAGGTATTTTTAAACGTTAATAATCGATCAAATTGAAGATGGGTCTATCTGTTTTCAATAGAGGACGGGAGGAAACTAACACTACTCACGTCTTGGCCAACTCTCAACAGCGTTGCCCTTTCCCAAGATGGCCGTACTTCTTCGTTGCACAAAGGAATAACCTCAACCAAATGCCAAAGACTGGTGACATCCAGTGGAAGCGGTAGGAACTGAAAACAAGTTTCTAAAACATATTGTTTCCCCATAAGAAACCATTGAAAAGACAGTGATCTCAAAAATAAATAATTCTGAATGGTTAGTCCTCAGGGTTTTGCCTGCTACATAAGTTATGTTATACTCATAGACATGATTCAAACAGTTTTAGAAACTTCAGAATGTTTTCTATCAAAATCTACTAATAATATGCATATCTTATATTCGTGGCATGAGTAGCAGGAAGTTGAAATTGGGCATGCTATTTATCTAAAAGTGAAAATGCTGCCCCCTATCCCAAAGATGAATGTTCGTGTTTGTGTGTTTGTGTGTGTGTTTGTCACTCGCTGTTGACAATCAGGCTGGTCATCGGAGACAGAAAGATATAGACAGAAAGATTTCAAACAAGGGTAGCAGTCATTTATCACCTCTATGCAAATGAAAACACACACACACACGCACATATACACACATCTCACTACCCAGGATGCAGTGCATTTACAACCACAGGAGACTGGTTTCATAAGGTCCGGCCTCAGAGACAAACTCACACCATCAACACCCTTGTCTTGTGGCTCATCCTTTACTACAAGTCAACACTTTCTGACATACTGCATGAATGATGCAGGGTTAATAATGTTGTTCATCATCCTCCCGGCTGGCTAGTGGTCTAAGGCACTGCATCTCAGTGCCAGAGGCATCACTACAGACCCTGGTTCGATTCCATCACAACTAGCCGTGATTGGGAGTCACATAGGGCGGTGAACAATTGTCCCAGTGCCGTCAGATTTTCCCAGTTTGGCTGGGAGTTTGTTGGAGTTTGTTGGAGGACAGCATCACAGCCTCTGGTGGAGGACAACATCACAGCCTCTAGTGGAGAACAACATCACAGCCTCTAGCGGGAGGACAGCATCACACCCAATCTGGGTTTGGCAGATGCTTTGGAAAATGCTACCTGCCCGAATGCATAGTGCCAACTGTAAAGTTTGGTGGTGGAGGAATAATGGTCTGAGGCTGCTTTCATGGTTTGGGCTAGGCCCCTTAGTTCCAGTGAAGGGAAATCGTAACGCTACAGTGGCTAGTCTCTGAACATGTATCTAAACACTGGCTAGTCTCTGAAGATGTACCTAAAGACTGGCAAGTCTCTGAACATGTTCCTAAACACTGGCTAGTCTCTGAACATGTTCCTAAACACTGGCTAGTTGCTGAACATGTACCTAAACACTGGCTAGTCTCTGAACATGTTCCTAAACACTGGCTAGTCTCTGAACATGTTACAAAACACTGGCTAGTCTCTGAACATCTTCCTAAACAAGGGTTAGTCTCTGAACATGTTCCTAAACACTGGCTAGTCTATGAACATGTTCCTAAACACTGGCTAGTCTCTGAAAAAGTTCCTAAACACTGGCTAGTCTCTGAACATGTTCCTAAACACTGGCTAGTCTCTGAACATGTTCCTAAACACTGGCTAGTCTCGGAACATGTTCCTAAACACTGGCTAGTCTCTGGACATGTTCCTAAACACGGGCTAGTCTCTGGACATGTTCCTAAACACTGGCTAGTCTCTGAACATGTTCCTAAACACGGGCTAGTCTCTGGACATGTTCCTAAACACTGGCAAGGGAGCAAGGGAGGATGGACTAGGAATGAGTGGAGGGGAGAGGGAAGGAGGGAGAGTGTCCTGAGGCTCAAGGGGATTGTCCTGAGATTGAGGGAAGGGGAGGAGTGACAGATGAGAAAAGAAAAGGAGGACCCCAAAATATGGGACAGTAATAGGAGGAGTGGAGGACATCCTGGACGTGGGACCAAATCATGACAGGGGACAGAAGCCTGCCATGGAAGCAGGTGGAGGCAGCGAAAGAGCATCAGCGACGACGCCGGGGTTCGCGGCCACAAACACAGCCCAAAGGACAGCCCAAAGGACAGCCTAAAGGACAGCCCAAAGGACAGTCTAAAGGACAGCCCAAAGGACAGCGCAAAGGACAGCCTAAAGGACAGCCCGAGGTGGTGGTCGACGGTGCCGAGGTGTGAACCAGAGACAACCTCGGAGGAGGTAGAGAGGTGGTCGGTCGACCCAGGGAGAGTGCCAGAACCCGTCTGGGAGTCAATGGAACAGTGCGAGGAGGGATACCCGGAGAATGGAGTTGGCTAGGAGTATGCGGCAATGCAGGCGTTTGGAAGAGCTTGTCACCAGTCCGGTGCAAACTGTGCCGGTCCCATGCATCAGGCCTCCAGTGCGCCTCCCCAGTCCGGAAGGTCCTGTGTCACCTCCTCGTACTCGCCCTGAAGAACGTGTCCCCAGTCTGGTACGTCCTGTGCCTGCTTCCCGCACTTGCCCTGATGTACGCCTCCACAGCCCAGAACGTCCTGTGCTACCTCCTCGCACTGAGGTGCGTGTCACCAGCCCGGTGCCACCTGTACCAGCCCCACACATCAGGCCTCCAGCACACCTCCTCAATCCACTACGTCCTGTGCCAGCTCCTTGCACTTGTCCTGAGGTGCGTATCACCAGTGCCGGCCCCATGCACAGAGCTTCCGGCGTCAGTTCCCAATCCAGAGCTTCCGGCGACAGTTCCCAGTCCAGAGCTTCCGGCGACAGTTCCCAGTCCAGAGCTTCTGGCGACAGTTCCCAGTCCAGAACTTCCGGCGACAGTTCCCAGTCCACAGTCCAGAACCTTGTGAGACAGTCCACAGTCCGAAACCTCCTGAGACAGTCCACAGTCCGGAGCCTCCAGTGAGATCCATGGTCCGGAGCCTCCAGTGATGATCCATGGCACGAAGCCTCCAGTGATGATCCATGGCCCGAAGCCTTCAGTGATGATCCATGGCCCGGAGCCTCCAGTGATGATCCAAGGTCCAGAGTATCCAGCGAGGGTCTGCAGTCCAGAATCTCCAGCGACTGTCTGCAGTCCAGAGCCAACGACGGTCGGCGGTCCAGAGCATCCAGCAGCGGTCTGCGGACCAGAGTCTCCAGCGACGGTCTGCGGTCCAGAGCCTCCAGCAACGGTCTGCAGTCCAGAGCCTCCAGCGACGGTCTGTAGTCCAGAGCCTCCAGCGGCGGTCGGCAGTCCAGAGCCTCCAGCGACGGTCGGCGGTCCAGAGCCTCCAGCGACGGTCAGTGGTCCAGGGCCTCCAGCGACAGTCGGCGGTCCAGGGCCTCCAGCGACGGTCTGTGATCCAGAGCGTTCAGCGACAGTCTGCAGCCTAGAGCCTCCAGCGAGGGTTCCCCGTCCGGAGCCTTAGGCGATGAACTACGGTCCGGAGTCCCCGGCGACGATCTATGGTCTGGAGTCTCCGGTAGCGATCCACGGTCCGGATTCCCCGGCGATGATCTACGGTCCGGTTCCTCCGGCAACGATCCACGGTCCAGAGCCTCCTGCGACGATCCACGGTCCGGTTCCACGGAAGCGGAGGGATTAGCGAGCGGAGTTGGGTCTATGTCCCGAACCGGAGCCGCCACCGAGGCTAGATGCCCACCCGGACCCTCCCACATGGGGTGGCAGGGTGGCCTAGTGGTTAGAGCGTTGGACTAGTAACCGGAAGGTTGCAAGTTCAAGCTGACAAAGTACAAATCTGTCGTTCTGCCCCTGAACAGGGAGTTAACCCACTGTTCCACGGTAGGCTGTCATTGAAAATAAGAATGTGTTCTTAACTAACTTGCCTAGTTAAATAAAGGTTTAAAAAAAATGGAGTCAGGTTTTGCGGCTGGAGTCCGCACCTTTGGGGGGGGGGGGGGTACTGTCACGCCCTGCCCTTAGAGAACCTTTTTATTTCTCTATTTGTTTAGGTCGGGTGTGATTTGGGTGGGCATTTTGGTTTTTCTATTTCTTTGTTGGCTGGGTATGGTTCCCAATCAGAGGCAGCTGTCTATCGTTGTCTCTGATTGGGGATCAAACTTAGGCAGCCACAGTAGACTGTATGTGAATGAGTCTGTGTGGGCCACTGAGTAGATTGTATGTGAATGAGTCTGTGTGGACCACTGAGTAGATTGTATGTGAATGAGTCTGTGTGGACCACTGAGTAGATTGTATGTGAATGAGAACTCTAAGAGCTGCCCCAACACAGCCCTCCCATCTATACCTCCCAGTCACAACACATTCCGTTATTCATCAGTCTTTAGACAACCACAGCAGTGAGATATACCTGCCTGGCTACACAGACAACCACAGCAGTGAGATATACCTGCCTGGCTACACAGACAACCACAGTAGTGAGATATACCTTCCTGGCTACACAGACAACCACAGCAGTGAGATATACCTGCCTGGCTACACAGACAACCACAGCAGTGAGATATACCTGCCTGGCTACACAGACAACCACAGCAGTGAGATATAGCTGCCTGGCTACACAGACAACCACAGCAGTGAGATATACCTGCCTGGCTACACAGACAACCACAGCAGTGAGATATACTGTACCTGTCTGGGAACTCATTGAATGAATCAAATCCAACGAGTTGACTGTGTAGTGGAGGTGAGTGAGTCATAGAGCTAGTTTAGCCTTGCTCGGTGACATCGCCTTCCCTGAGACCAAAACACACTTAGAATCACTGTTCTGCTTGAGTGGTTCTGATGGTGTCAGTGCATACTGTAGGTGTTTGGTCTTCATGGATGCGTAACATAATGCACGGTTGTTTATTTTGCAGAGTTTGGGTCAATTCCCTTTCAATTCCAGTCAATTCAGAAAGTAAAACAAACTCCAAATTCCTATTCCACATTTTCCTCATTGTAAAGCATCGCAGAGAACTTCCTGAATAGACTGGAATTTAAATGGAATGGACTGCACCCCTGGTCATTATGAATGTGTGTGTGTGTGTGCGTGTGTGTGTGCGTGTGCGTGCGCGCGTGCGTGTGTGTGTGTGTGCGTGTGCGCATGCGTGTGTGTGTGTGTGTGTGTGTGTGTGTGTGTGTGTGTGTGTGTGTGTGTGTGTGTGTGTGTGTGTGTGTGTGTGTGCGTGTGTGTGTGTGTGTGTGTGTGTGCGGATGGGGCAAACTCCATCTGTCTCTCCCAGTCACCCGTCACAGTGGAATCCCCAAGGTCCTGCTGTCTGCATCATCCGCTGGACTGGCTAGCAGGGGCAACTCTCTCTGACCCTGCCCAGCGACAGGACCCCGAACAGGGCATTAACTCCCAGAGAAGGAGGGGACATGGCCGCACGCAGGGCAGCAAGATGAGTGAGTGGACTGGAACACACAGCTATAGACAGGGTAATGTAGACAGTGGACTGGAACACACAGCTATAGACAGGGTAATGTAGACAGTGGACTGGCACACACAGCTATAGACAGGGTAATGTAGACAGTGGACTGGAACACACAGCTATAGACAGGGTCATGTAGACAGTGGACTGGAACACACAGCTATAGACAGGGTAATGTAGACAGTAGACTGGAACACACAGCTATATACAGGGTAATGTAGACAGTGGACTGGAACACACAGCTATAGACAGTGTCATGTAGACAGTGGACTGGAACACACAGCTATAGACAGGGTAATGTAGCCAGTGGACTGTAACACACAGCTATAGACAGGGTAATGTAGACAGTGGCCTGTAACACACAGCTATAGACAGGGTAATGTAGCCAGTGGACTGTAACACACAGCTATAGACAAGGTAATGTAGACAGTGGACTGTAACACACAGCTATAGACAGGGTAATGTAGACAGTGGACTGGAACACACAGCTATAGACAGGGTAATGTAGACAGTAGACTGTAGCACACAGCTATAGACAGGGTAATGTAGACAGTGGACTGGAACACACAGCTATAGACAGGGTAATGTAGACAGTGGTCTGGAACACACAGCCATAGACAGGGTAATGTGGACAGTGGTCTGGAACACACAGCTATAGACAAAACAATATAATAGATCAGGGAGAAATGAATGGATGCATGGTTGTGTGTGTGTGTGTGTGTGTGTGTGTGTGTGTGTGTGTGTGTGTGTGTGTGTGTGTGTGTGTGTGTGTGTGTGTGTGTGTGTGTGTGTGTGTGAGTCTCGCCTGGTAGACCATTAACATGGGGTGGGTGTAATCCCTATTTTTGCTGAAATGCCACCACTGTTATTAGGAAAGATTTATGCGCTATGCCAGGGGACAGAGACACAATTCTAGTGTGTGTACGTGCCTGTGTATATTAGTGTGCATGTGTGTGTATGTGTGCGTCTGTATGTATGCCAGCATGTGTTTGGTTTATGTAAGCCAGCATGCTTTTGCGTTTGTGTGTGTGTGTGTGTGTATACGTGCCTGCGCAGACAGATCGCACAAGCAGATCGCCTTCAATAACGGCCGCTAGGGGTAACAGTGAATACTATCACCACCCAGTAGGCTTTTGGAATTGATAGATGTTGTGGATTATAGATGTTGTGGATGATAGGTGTTGTGGATGATAGATGTTGTGGATGATAGATGTTGTGGATGATAGATGTTGTGGATGATAGACGTTGTGGAAGATAGACGTTGTGGATGAAAGATGTTGTGGATGATAGATGTTGTGGATGATAGATGTTGTGGATGATAGATGTTGTGGATGATAGACGTTGTGGATGATAGACGTTGTGGATGATAGACGTTGTGGATGATAGATGTTGTGGATGATAGATGTTGTGGATGATAGACGTTGTGGATGATAGACGTTGTGGATGATAGATGTTGTGGATGATAGATGTTGTGGATGATAGATGTTGTGGATGATAGACGTTGTGGATGATAGATGTTGTGGATGATAGACGTTGTGGATGATAGATGTTGTGGATGATAGACGTTGTGGATGATAGACGTTGTGGATGATAGACGTTGTGGATGATAGATGTTGTGGATGATAGACGTTGTGGATGATAGACGTTGTGGATGATAGACGTTGTGGATGATAGACGTTGTGGATGATAGATGTTGTGGATGATAGACGTTGTGGATGATAGACGTTGTGGATGATAGACGTTGTGGATGATAGATGTTGTGGATGATATACGTTGTGGATGATAGATGTTGTGGATGATAGATGTTGTGGATGATAGACGTTGTGGATGATAGACGTTGTGGATGATAGATGTTGTGGATGATAGACGTTGTGGATGATAGATGTTGTGGATGATAGACGTTGTGGATGATAGACGTTGTGGATGATAGACGTTGTGGATGATAGATGTTGTGGAATATAGATGTTGTGGATGATTGACGTTGTGGATGATAGACGTTGTGGATGATAGACGTTGTGGATGATAGATGTTGTGGATGATAGACGTTGTGGATGATAGACGTTGTGGATGATAGACGTTGTGGATGATAGATGTTGTGGAATATAGATGTTGTGGATGATTGACGTTGTGGATGATAGACGTTGTGGATGATAGACGTTGTGGATGATAGACGTTGTGGATGATAGACGTTGTGGATGATAGATGTTGTGGATGATAGATGTTGTGGATGATAGACGTTGTGGATGATAGACGTTGTGGATGATAGACGTTGTGGATGATAGACGTTGTGGATGATAGATGTTGTGGATGATAGATGTTGTGGATGACAGGCAAAATCCCATGAAGCAGAGAGTTGAGTGCTTGATCCCAGCAGTGGACAGTCATTTTAAATGTCACACTTTTTTTTATCTTATCCAAACCTTAACCTTTCAGAAAGAGTGTCTTAAAACATAATGTTTTAATCTCAGCCAAAACTTTAACCCTTAATAATGGAACACCAGTCACTTTAAAAAAAAATACATACTGCTTTACTCATTTCATATGTATATACTGTATTATATTCTGCTCTATTTTAGTCAATGCCACTCCGACTTTGCACGACCAAATATTTATATATTTCTTAACTGTGAATTGTTAGATACTTTAAACCGTTGGAGCTAAGAACACAAGCATTTCACTACACCTGCATAAACATCTGCTAAATATGTGTATGTGACCAATTCAATTTGATTTGATTTGATCTCTCTTTGATCACTAGTGTTCTCATTCCATTGTTTCATCACAGTCGTTTTGTCAGAAAGGGAGGAGGTGTCGATTTCCACGCGACTCAGCTGGGCTCGCGACTCCCCCATAGTTACGGCTATTGACGAGGAGCAGAAAGCACTTAAGCATAATTACTGCTCTCTATGTGGCAACAGCTGTCGGCACCAACGTGGCAGAATTCCACAATGAGAGAGAGAGAGAGAGAGAGAGAGAGAGAGAGACAGAGAGACAGAGAGAGAGAGAGAGAGCGAGACAGAGAGACAGAGAGAGAGAGAGAGAGAGAAAGAGAGAGAGAGAGAGAGAGAGAGAGAGAGAGAGACTCCTTGGTAAAGTGAAAGCTATCAATACATCCTCCATGAGTGACTTATTACTACACTGCTCAAAAAAATAAAGGGAACACTAAAATAACACATCCTAGATCTGAATGAATGAAATATTCTTATTTAATATTTTTTTCTTTACATAGTTGAATGTGCTGACAACAAAATCACACAAAAATTATCAATGGAAATCAAATGTATCAACCCATGGAGGTCTGGATTTGGAGTCACACTCAAAATTAAAGTGGAAAACCACACTACAGGCTGATCCAACTTTGATGTAATGTCCTTAAAACAAGTCAAAATGAGGCTCAGTAGTGTGTGTGGCCTCCACGTGCCTGTATGATCTCCCTACAATGCCTGGGCATGCTCCTGATGAGGTGGAGGATGGTCTCCTGAGGGATCTCCTCCCAGACCTGGACTAAAGCATCTGCCAACTCCTGGACAGTCTGTGGTGCAACAGATGTGATGTGCTCAATTGGATTCAGGTCTGGGGACGGGCGGGCCAGTCCATAGCATCAATGCCTTCCTCTTGCAGGAACTGCTGACACCCTCCAGCCACATGAGGTCTAGCATTGTCTTGCATTAGGAGGAACCCAGGGCCAACCGCACCAGCATATGGTCTCACAAGGGGTCTGAGGATCTCATCTCGGTACCTAATGGCAGTCAGGCTACCTCTGGCGAGCACATGGAGGGCTGTGCGGGCCCCCAAAGAAATGCCACCCCACACCATGACTGACCCACCGCCAAACCGGTCATGCTGGAGGATGTTGCAGGCAGCAGAACGTTCTCCACGGCGTCTCCAGACTCTGTCACGTCTGTCACATGTGCTCTGTGTGTACCTGCTTTCATCTGTGAAAGGACGCCAGTGGCGAATTTGCCAATCTTGGTGTTCTCTGGCAAATGCCAAACGTCCTGCACGGTGTTGGGCTGTATGCCCAACCCCCACCTGTGGACGTTGGGCCCTCATACCACCCTCATGGAGTCTGTTTCTGACCGTTTGAGCAGGGCTCTGGCAGTGCTCCTCCTGCTACTCCTTGCACAAAGGCGGAGGTAGCTGTCCTGCTGCTGGGTTGTTGACCTCCTACGGCCTCCTCCACATCTCCTGATGTACTGGCCTGTCTCCTGGTAGCGCCTCCATGCTCTGGACACTACGCTGACAGACAGCAAACCTTCCTGCTACAGCTCGCATTGATGTGCCATCCTGGATGAGCTGCACTACCTAAGCCACTTATGTGGATTGTAGACGTCTCATGCTACCACTAGAGTGAAAGCACCGCCAGCATTAAAAAGTGACCAAAACATCAGTCAGGAAGCATAGGAACTGAGAAGTGGTCTGTGGTCCCCACCTGCAGAACCACTCCTTTATTGGGGGTGTCTTGCTAATTGCCTATAATTTCCACCTGTTGTCTATTCCATTTGCACAACAGCATGTGAAATTTATTGTCAATCAGTGTTGCTTCCTAAGTGGACAGTTTGATTTCACAGAAGTGTGATTGACTTGGAGTTACATTGTGTTGTTTAAGTTTTCCCTTTATTTTTTTGAGCAGTGTTGTTTTCCTGGAAAGTACTTTTTTTTATTGGCATTTGGATACAAGGGAAGATAGGTTGAAAGAAGAGAGAGAATATGTAGCGATTATAAGTTGTTTGAAATGAGAGCAGAGGAGGTAGTGTGTGAGTGTTTGAGTTAGATAAACTAGAGCCCTAAGGCTATTGGACATTGTGTGGTTTTGTTTTTACTTTAATGCATTTACATGACTAATATGTTCTCAAGTCTTCCTAAGAGTATATAGGACAAGGGAGGAAGGGAGGGGTTACAATACTCTGTGTTTTAAATGATAGAAATACATTATTCTCAGACTATGAAATACTGTCTTTCAATCTTTCATAGTATTTATTTTTTCAAGTTGCCGTTTCTCTCCCTAATGTTCTCTCAGAGCATGTGTTAAATCACATGGTGGATTGAGGAAAGATTGTGTGTGTGTGTGTGTGTGTGTGTGTGTGTGTGTGTGTGTGTGTGTGTGCTAGTGCGTGTGAGGATCTGTGTTGGAGGCTGGCCTCAGGGCTCTGAATGGAGGGAGGAAATGGTGGGGGTAACCGTATGCATTCAGGTAATCAGGCCTCCACTCAGCTCTGGTAGATTAGAATCACTTAGGAGACTGACAGCTAGCATGAATTACATCACACAGGTCTCCTTTGTCCAATATTCTCCTCTCCCTCACCACTTTTCTCGTCTCTCTCTCTCTCTCTCTCTCTCTGATCAGATGATTAACATGGAGACCCATCAACTATTATGTGAGTCTGTCTGTGTGTCCGTCTGTCCGTCTGTCCGTCAGTCTGTCTGAATGTCTGTCTATCTGTCCCCCTGTCCCCCTGTCTGTCCCCCTGTCTGTCTATCTAACTGTCCCCTGTCTGTCTATCTGTCCGTCTGTCCCACTGCCTGTCTGTCTGTCCACCTGTCTGTCTATCTGTCTGTCTATCTGTCCTCCTGTCTGTCCCCCTGTCCCCCTGTCTGCCCACCTGTCTGTCTATCTGTCCCCCTGTCTGTCCCCCTGTCCCCGTGTCTGTCCCCTGTCCCTCTGTCTGTCTATCTGTCCCCCTGTCTGTATATCTGTCCCCCTGTCTGTCTATCTGTCCCCCTGTCTGTCTATCTGCCCCCCTGTCTGTCCCCCTGTCCCCCTGTCTGTCTATCTTTCCCCCTGTCTGTCCCCCTGTCCCCCTGTCTGTCCCCCTGTCCGTCTATCTGTCCCCCTGTCTGTATATCTGTCCCCCTGTCTGTCTATCTGTCCCCCTGTCTGTCTATCTGTCCCCCTGTCTGTCTATCTGTCCCCATGTCTGTCTACCTGTCCCCACGTCTGTCTATCTGTCCCCCTGTCTAACTATCTGTCCCCATGTCTTTCTATTTGTCCCCATGTCTGTCTGTCCGCCTGAATGTCTGTCTGTCCCCTGTCTGTCCCCCTGTCTGTCTGTCTGTCTGTCTGTGATGTGATTACACAGGGAAGGGAATGTGTGTCGTAGATTCCCATTGACACTTTACACACAAACACTGGATTTGTGGGTTGTAGGCTGTCATTTATGACCTTTTTGTCCCAGGGGTCGGCCATTTAGGATTTACTATCCATAGATAGACATATTCTGTAATACCACTGAAATAAAATGTCTCTCTCAATCTAAAACAACGAGGCGAAAATGTTTTTTGTATTTTTACCATCGGGTCCCCCCCCTCTCTCTCTCTCTCGATGTATTGTCTCTCCTCTTCTTCATCTCCTTCTCTCTCCTCTCTGCCTATAATCCCTGTCTCCTTTGAACAGTGTTACTGCTGTGTGAGATAACGAAGGCTTTGTTAACCAACCAGGAACTAAACAGAACAAAAATATAAGTGTAAAGTCTTGGTCCCATGTTTCATGAGCTGACGTAAATTATCCTGGACATTTTTCATACTCACAAATCTGTTTACATCCCTGTTAGTGAGCTTGTTTCCTTCGCCAAGATAATCAATCCACCTGACATGTGTGGCATATAAAGAAGCTGATTAAACAGGGGATAATAAATGGCCACTCTAAAATGTGTAGTTATGGCACAGATGTTTCACGTTTTGGGGGAGCGTGCAATTAGCATACCGAGAGCAGGAATGTCCACCAGAGATGTCGCCAGACCGTTTAATGTTAATTTCTCTAATCTAAGCCGCCTCCAAAGTTCAGCCGGTCTCACAACCTCAGACCACGTGTAACCACGCCAGCCCAAGACTTCCACATCCGGGTTTCTTCACCTGCAGGATCGTCTGAGACCAGCCACCGGGACAGCTGATGGAACTGTGGGTTTGCACAACCGAAAAATCTCTGCACACGCTGTCAGAAGCCGTCTCCGTGAAGCTCATCTGCGTGCTCGTCGTCCTCACCAGGGTCTGCAGTTCAGCGTCGTAACTGACTTCAGTGGACAAATGCTCATCTTTGATGGCCGGTGGCACGCTGCTGATCTGTGCTCTTCATGGACGGCAGACAGCGAGTATGGTGTCATGTGGGCGAGCGAATTGCATAACCTAACCATAACGCCTCATTGTGGCAGTGGGGTTGTGGTGCGGGCAGGCGTAAGCTACGGACAATGAACACAATAGCATTTCATTTTATCAATGGCAAAATGAATGGACAGAGATGTACAGAGAGCCTGACGCCCATTGTTGTGCTATTTATCCGCCGCCATCACCTCATGTTCCAGTTCCCACAACTATCCAGCAACGCACAGCCATTGAAGAGGAGTGGGACCACATTCCACAGGCCACAATCAACAGTCTGATCAACTCTATGCGAAGGAGATGTGTCGCGCTGCATGAGGCAAATGGTGGTCACACCAGATACTGACTGGCTTTCTGACCCACGATCTGTGACCAACAGAAGCATATCTGTATTTCCAGTCATGTGAAATCCATAGATTAGGGCCTAATTTATTCATTTCAATTGACTGATTTCTTTATATAAAATGTAACTCAGTAAAATCTTTGAAATTGTTGCATGTTGCATTTTTATTTTGCTGAGTGTAATATAGTTCACAGGTTAAAACATGTTCCGGCAGGCAATCAGTGCAGACCCTATGTTCGCTAATGGTGATGTGGTGTCATCGAAGTAGGAGGTAATGGGTGACCCCATGACCTCATGTGTTCTGATTATACGTGTATGTTCTGTGAGTAAAAGTGTCGGTATAGGTCAGGGAACATGCCACTTAGGTGGTCTCCTTTTAACAGCCCCAGCACACCAATATACCCAGAATACCTCTCTCTGGAAGGAAAATAGCATGTTTGCATGATACAACCATATTTACATTCTACCCAGACAGACTATTTACTCTGACTGCTACGTCAGTCTGTTACTCTGACTGCTACATCAGTCTGTTACTCTGACTGCTACATCAGTCTGTTACTCTGACTGCTACATCAGTCTGTTACTCTGACTGCTACATCAGTCTGTTACTCTGACTGCTACATCAGTCTGTTACTCTGACTGCTACATCAGTCTGTTACTCTGACGTGCTACATCAGTCTGTTACTCTGACTGCTACATCAGTCTGTTACTCTGACTGCTACATCAGTCTGTTACTCTGACTGCCTCATCAGTCTGTTACTCTGACTGCTACATCAATCTGTTACTCTGACTGCTACATCAGTCTGTTACTCTGACTGCTACATCAGTCTGTTACTCTGACTGCTACATCCGTCTGTTACTCTGACTGCTACATCAGTCTGTTACTCTGACTGCCTCATCAGTCTGTTACTCTGACTGCTACATCAGTCTGTTACTCTGACGTGCTACATCAGTCTGATACTCTGACTGCTACATCAGTCTGATACTCTGACTGCTACATCGGTCTGATACTCTGACTGCTACATCAGTCTGTTACTCTGACTGCTACATCAGTCTGTTACTCTGACGTGCTACATCAGTCTGTTACTCTGACTGCTACATCAGTCTGTTACTCTGACTGCTACATCAGTCTGTTACTCTGACTGCTATATCAGTCTGTTACTC
Organism: Oncorhynchus clarkii lewisi; assembly: GCF_045791955.1. NCBI lineage: Eukaryota > Metazoa > Chordata > Actinopteri > Salmoniformes > Salmonidae > Oncorhynchus > Oncorhynchus clarkii. The sequence continues at coordinate 37,573,799 of NC_092170.1, forward strand.
TGACTGCTACATCAGTCTGTTACTCTGACTGCTACATCAGTCTGTTACTCTGACTGCTATATCAGTCTATTACCACACTGGTGGTAATGTCTACTAGCTAGCAGTTTTAAATACATTTTGGTTACTTTGTGCTTATGCCTGCTGATTGTGTCCTATCACTCCACACTTATCACACTTATTTCTAAGTTAACTTCTTGGTGACAGAGGGCAGTATTTTCACGTCTGGATGAAATGCATGCCCAAATTCAACTGCCTGCTACTCATCCCTAGAAGATAATATATGCATATTAGTATATCTGGATAGACAACATTCTGAAGTTTCTAAAACACTATGAATCATGTCTGTGAGTATAACATAACTTGTTTTGCAGGCGAAACCCCGAGGACAAACCATTCAGGTTTTTTTTTATTTTTTACTCACTCTCTTTTCAATGAGTTTTCTTTGGGAATCCAGATTTCTAAGGGGCATTCTTGCAGTTCCTGTCGCTTCCACTGGATGTCAACAGTGTTTAGGAATTGGTTGAGGTTATTCCTTTGTGTAATGAAGAAGTACGGCCATCTTGAACGAGGGTCACTTGAAGTGTACTGTTAGATAGAGGCGCGTGACCAGAAAGCTGGCTTCAGTTTGTTTTCTTCCTGTATTGAACACAGATCATCCCGTCTTCAATTTTATCGATTATTTACTTTAAAAAATACCTAAAGTTGTATTACAAAAGTCGTTTTGGCAAAGTTTACAGGTAACTTTTGAGATATTCTGTAGTCACGTTGCGCAAGTTGGAACCAATGTTTTTCTGGATCAAACGCGCCAAATAAATGGACATTTTTGATATATATCGACGGAATTAATCGAACAAAAGGACCATTTGTGATGTTTATGGGACATATTGGAGTGCCAACAGAAGAAGCTCGTCAAAGGTAAGACATGAATTATATCTTTATTTCTGCATTTTGTGTCGCGCCTGCAGGGTTGAAATATGCTTCTCCCTCTATGTTTAAGGAGGTGCTATCCTCAGAAAATAGCATCGTTATCTTTCGCAGATAAGCCATTTAGAAATCTGACATGTTGGCTGGATTCACAACAAGTGTAGCTTTAATTTGCTATCTTGCATGTGTGACTTAATGAAAGTTTGATTTTTATAGTAATTTATTTGAATTTGGCGTCTGCATTTTCAATGACTTTTGGCCATATCCCAGAGAGGTTAACACATACACACTAACACGTACACACTAACACGTACACACTAACATGAGAGGTTAACACAAGTACTAGACATTATTGTACTGTTTTTCTTGCCTGCAGTGTTTTGCCTCTGAGCTTAGCTGGAGTTGAATGATAGAATGATCACACTAGTTTTCCCTCATACACACACACATGCAAGAAAACACAGACACACACACACACACACACACACACACACACAAAACGATGGGGAATAGCAGTCATCTGTTCTCTTTGGATCTGAACGATTTGTGCCACTGTCATACTAAACAAGGCCAAATACAGACACACACACACACAAACACATACACACCGTATGGATAGATCTGGATGGGATGGAGCTGAGCCTCAGTAACAACAGACATGGCCATGTGGCCCTTTAGTTCTGGGGATGTGAACTCAGTGCAGACCATTAGTTCTAGGGATGTGGACTCAGTGTAGACCATTCGTTCTGGGGATGTGGACTCAGTGCAAACCACTAGTTCTGGGGATGTGGACTCAGTGCAAACCACTAGTTCTGGGGATGTGGACTCAGTGTAGACCATTCGTTCTGGGGATGTGGACTCAGTGCAGACCATTAGTTCTGGGGATGTGGACTCAGTGTAGACCATTAGTTCTGGGGATGTGGACTCAGTGCAGACCATTAGTTCTGGGGATGTGGACCCAAACAACACCAGATTATAACAATATCTGTACAGTTTGTTTGGGCTCCAAAAGGACAGATGGAAATCCCCTTTCTAAAGCATGTCACTCAGTAAGTATTGGACAAGGGAAACAGATGCTACCATGAACTGAGCTAAAAGGACCTAATCCCTTGTCTAAGGAGCACTGAACCAAAAATCATCATTCTAGAGGGTAGCTACACACGTCACTGTAAAATAATTTAAAAAGACCTGGTTTGAAAAGTCTCGAAGGGAACAAGTATTGACTTCAAAGGGAACATCCTTCAAAGGGAGCATCACTCAAAGGGAACATCACTCAAAGGGAGCATCACTCAAAGGGAACATCACTCAAAGGGAGCATCACTCAAAGGGAACATCACTCAAAGGGAGCATCACTCAAAGGGAGCATCACTCAAAGGGAGCATCACTCAAAGGGAACATCACTCATACATATCTCCACACAGATCTCCACACAGATCTCCACACAGATCTCCACACAGACCTCCACACAGACCTCCACACAGACCTCTACACAGACCTCCACACAGATCTCCACACAGATCTCCACACAGACCTCCACACAGACCTCCACACAGACCTCTACACAGACCTCTACACAGTCTCAACACACCTCCACACAGACCTCCACACAGACCTCCACACAGACCTCCACACAGACCTCTACACAGTCTCAACACACCTCCACACAGACCTACACACAGACCTCCACACAGACCTCCACACAGACCTCCACACAGACCTCTACACAGTCTCAACACACCTCCACACAGACCTACACACAGACCTCCACACAGACCTCCACACAGACCTCAACACAGACCTCCACACAGACCTCCACACAGACCTCAACACAGTCTCAACACACTCCACACAGATCTCCACACAGACCTCCACACAGACCTCCACACAGATCTCCACACAGACCTCCAAACAGTCTCAACACACCTCCACACAGACCTCATTCCAAATGGTTAAGGTAAGGGTTAAGAACGGAAAACCTTCTGATTCAGAGTCATGGGGTCATACCAACTCACCACCCCCGTCCACAACGCCCCAGCAAAACCCAAGCCTACTGGATGGTAAGAGTGCTCACTGTTACCCCTAGTGGCCGGTTTTGAAGGCATTTCCCGACGTCCTCAGGACATGGATAGACGTCCAATTCCGTCGTAAATCTTGAAAGACCTGGCTGCGCACACACACACACACACACACACACACACACACACACACACACACACACATACACACATACACAGACAAGACCCTGACAATAAACAAATGTGTTGGCACACACACAGGCACAGCGGGGCATCAGGGATTCATTTAAAACCATCGTCAATCCGAGCCAGATATTCCCCGTGTCTTATTTCTCCTTGTGTGATCTAATGTGACGTGACAGAGGCAGGGTCACCGTGGGATTTAAAACACAGGTAAAAAGTCCTCATGTAATTGCTGTCAGATTGTAGGTAAGTGAAGGACCAAGCTGGTTGGTTTGGAAGCAGCAGCGGTACACAGTGTGTGTGTGTGTGTGTGTGTGTGTGTGTGTGTGTGTGTGTGTGTGTGTGTGTGTGTGTGTGTGTGTGTGTGTACGTGTGTGTGTGTGTGTGTGTGTGTGTGTGTGTGTGTGTGTGTACGTGTGTGTGTGTGTGTGTGTGTGTGTACGTGTGTGTGTGTGTGTGTGTGTGTGTACGTGTGTGTGTGTGTGTGTACGTGTGTGTGTGTGTGTGTGTGTGTGTGTGTGTGTGTGTGTGAGTGTGTGTGTGTGTGTGTGTGTGTGTGTACGTGTGTGTGTGTGTGTACGTGTGTGTGTGTGTGTGTGTGTACGTGTGTGTGTGTGTGTGTGTGTGTGTGTGTGTACGTGTGTGTGTGTGTGTGTGTGTGTGTGTGTGTGTGTGTGTGTGTGTACGTGTACGTGTGTACGTGCATGCTTGCATTCGTTTACGCATGCAAATGTGTGAATATGTGTGTGTGTGAGAGAGAGCAAGAGAAAGAGAGAGAGAAGCAGTGAGGATATTCCCAGAGAGAGAGAGAGAGAGAGAGAGAGCAGTGAGGATATTCCCAGAGAGAGAGAAAGAGAGAGAGAAGCAGTGAGGATAATCCCAGAGAGAGAGAACGAGAGAGAGAAGCAGTGAGGATATTCCCAGAGAGAGAGAAAGAGAGAGAGAAGCAATGATGATATTCCCAGAGAGAGAGAAAGAGAGAGAGAGAGAGACGCAGTGAGGATATTCCCAGAGAGAAAGAGAGAGAGAGAGACGCAGTGAGGATATTCCCAGAGAGAGAGAGAGAGAGAAGCAGTGAGGATATTCCCAGAGAGAGAGAGAGAGAGAGAAGCAGTGAGGATATTCCCAGAGAGAGAGAGAGAGAGAGAGAGAGAAGCAATGATGATATTCCCAGAGAGAGAGAAAGAGAGAGAGAGAGACGCAGTGAGGATATTCCCAGAGAGAAAGAGAGAGAGAGAGACGCAGTGAGGATATTCCCAGAGAGAGAGAGAGAGAGAGAAGCAGTGAGGATATTCCCAGAGAGAGAGAGAGAGAGAGAAGCAGTGAGGATATTCCCAGAGAGAGAGAGAGAGAGAGAGAAGCAGTGAGGATATTCACAGAGAGAGAGAAAGAGAGAGAGAAGCAGAGAGGATATTCCCAAGGACAGATGTCACACTTTCCAGCATGCAGAGGTCCAGGGACTTCATTGGAGAGATGAAAAGGGACGGACGAGACCAGCAGTAGCTCAGCACAAAGAATAAAGAGACAGAAAGCTCTGTATATCCTCTCCAATCCTCTAGACCCCTCAGTAGACTACCAGGCCCTGAGGAAGAAGAAGAGAGAGAGAGAGAGAGAGAGAAGAGAGACGAGAGAGACAGAGAGAGAGAGAGAGAGAGAGAGAGAGAGAGAAGAGAGACGAGAGAGACAGAGAGACAGAGAGACAGAGAGAGACGAGAGAGAGAGAGTGAGAGACTGAGAGAGTGAGAGAGAGCGAGAGCGACAGAGAAACAGAGGGAGAGCAACAGAGAGGGAGAGAGACAGAGAGACAGAGAGAGACCAGAGAGAGAGAGAGAAGAGAGACTAGAGAGAGAGAGACAGAGAGAGACCAGAGAGAGAGAGAGAAGAGAGACGAGAGAGACAGAGAGACAGAGAGAGATGAGAGAGAGAGAGAGAGAGAGAGAGAGAGAGAGAGAGAGACAGAGAGACAGAGGGAGAGAGACAGAGAGACAGAGCGAGACCAGAGAGAGAGAGAGAGAGAGAGAGAAGAGAGACGAGAGAGACAGAGAGACAGAGAGAGAGACAGAGAGACATTTATTTTGTATACATGCACAGGATGATCTAAGCAACAAAATGTCATAGTTTCCCTTGAAATTTGATGTATATTTGACGCATTAATTCTTTACGGATCCAGGTTTTTTCTGTGTGGTTCCAGGCTTTTTCTGTGTGGTTCCAGGGTTCTTCTGTATGGTTCCAGGGTTTTTCTGTATAGTTCCAGGGTTTTTCTGTATGGTTCCAGGGTTTTTCTGCGTGGTTCCAGGGTTCTTCTGTATGGTTCCAGGGTTTTTCTATATGGTCCCAGGGTTTTTCTGTATGGTTCCAGGGTTTTTCTATATGGTTATAGGGTTTTTCTGTATGGTTCCAGGGTTTTTTCTGAATGGTTCCAGGGTTTTTTCTGTATGGTTCCTGTGTGGTTCCATGGTTTTTCTGTATGGTTCCAGGGTTTTTCTGTATTGTTCCAGGGTTTTTCTGTATGGTTCCAGGGTTTTTCTGCATGGTCCCAGGGTTTTTCTGCATGGTCCCAGGGTTTTTCTGTATGGTTCCAGGGTTTTTCTGTATGGTTCCAGGGTTTTTCTGTATTGTTCCAGGGTTTTTCTGTATGGTTCCAGGGTTTTTCTGCATGGTCCCAGGGTTTTTCTGTATGGTTCCAGGGTTTTCCTGTATGGTTCCAGGGTTGAGTTATTCATTCTGAGTGGTTAAGGTTATGGTCCGGGGGAAGACTTAAAACAAAATAATATAAAACAATGCACTCTTTCCATCAACTATCATCACAGCTTGCTAGCGTATTGTGAGCTTCAGTGGTGCAGTGGTCTAAGCATTGCGCTGTGGTTCCAAGCAGCCCGAGTTTCAACCCAGTTATGGGAAATTGTTAGTTTTGTTGTATATTTTTTGAGGAAGGCATTTATCAATGTTTTCATGGCCTTCATCTGAAATCGTCATCTATATCTAGTAATCAGCCTTTATTTTTTTATTTCACCTTTATTAAACTAGGCAAGTCAGTTTAAAACCTCTTACTTCTACCCCCTCCTTTTTCGAACATTCTGTTAAAAATCGCGCAACTTTTCAGCGTCCTGCTACTCATGCCAGGAATATAGTATATGCATATGATTAGTATGTGTGGATAGAAAACACTCTGAAGTTTCTAAAACTGGTTAAATCACGGCTGTGACTATAACAGATCGTGTGTTTCATTGAAAAACGCAAGAAAAACTGCTCTCTGAAAGCTAAAAATAATTTCCATAAGTCACTTTCATGGTTTGTTAAAAGAGGACTAAATTTAATATCGACCTGCATGCAATTCATACAAATTCCACACGATGTCGCCATTGTCGTCATTTTCAATTGAATTTTTTGTTGGAAAATCCAAGTATCTGGCATCCGTTTCTTCCAGTCTCCACCAGGACGCTGTAAATGTGGACAATGGCAGCCATTGATTTGCAGACGAGGAGCTATTGAATATACATCGCCCTGTAATCATTTTGATAGATTATAAACGTTTACTAATACCTAAAGTTGGATTACAAAAGGATTTCGAAGTGTTTTGTGAAAGTTTATCGTCGACTTTTTTAATTTAAAAAAATGATGCAGCGTTAAAAAACAATGTTTTTTTCTGAATGACACAGCTTCCATAGAAAGCTATTTTGGGTATATATGGACCGATTTAAACGAAAAAAAGACCCAATAGTGATGTTTATGGGGCATATAGGAGTGCCAAGAAAGAAGCTTGTCAAAGGTAATGAATGTTTTATATTTTATTTATGCGTTTTGTGCTGCGTCGGATAAGCAGAGTCTTTGTTTACGTCGCATTCAGGCATTTTCAGGTGGTGCATGCTATCAGATAATACCTTCTCATGCTTTCGCCGAAAAGCATTTTAAAAATCTGACTTGTTGGCTAGGTTCACAACGAGTGTAGCTTTAATTCAATACCCTGCTTGTGAATTTTGATCAAGGTTTGAGTTTTAACGAGTACATTTAGCATTTAGCGTAGCGCATTTGCATTTCCAGGTGCCTACTTGAGACATATGCGTCTCAAGTAGAATCAAGAAGTTAAGAACACATTCTTATTTATAATGATGGCTTTCTGGGGAACAGTGGGTTAACTGCCTTGCTCAGGGGCAGAATGACAGATGTTTACCTTGTCAGCTCCGGGATTTGATCTAACAACCTTTCTGTTACTGGCCCAATGCTCTAACCACTAGGCTATCTGCCGCCCCAAACTAAATTTAAGAGTTTAACAATGTCTTTCTAACAATTTCTAATTGGTTTTATAAATCACTTGACCCAAATACATAAATGAAGGGCCTATAAGCCTTGACCACCGCATCCTCAGTCGGGTCACTCGAGATCAAAGGTGATTTCCGACGTTCGTCCAGGTCCCCAGGACGTGGGGTGATGCCTTCAAAACCGGCCACTAGGGGCAACGGTGAGCGCTATTAGGATCAAGTAGACTTGAGACTTGCTCGGCCGTTGTGGATGGGGATGACGGATGGACGTAAGCTGTGAACTCCGTGTCTGGCTCCGAGGATCACGTGTTCAATCCCAGGGCTAGACAAATCTATTATTTGTAACTATTCGGAATTATCACTTAAATTTAGCCGTCCCCCAGAGTTGAACACTGAACACTGTGTCCGGCTGTGAGATCTTGTAGGTATCCTAGCTTGTTCGTGACTCACAGCACAGTGTCTGCTTCTGAAAGAGAGAGCGAAAGAAATGGTTTGAACCTTAAAGCATTAGTGTGTTATTTCCCCTGACAGCCTAGCAATATTAAAGAGACACTGTACACACACACACACACACGCGCACGCGCACGAACGCACGCACACACACACACAGACAGACACAGATAGGAACACACACACGCACACACACACACACAGACAGACACAGATAGGAACACACGCACACGTCTGACATTAAGAAAATCACTTAAAAACACAAGGTTTTGTAGCAGATCCTTGTAGAACTTCTCCTGGAGCGTCTGTAAAGGTTATCACTGCTCGGGGTAACTGAGACGTAAAAATAAAAAAAACACTTCCTGTCTCCACGTGGCTTTTCCCGAGATTTCTAAGATGTATGCTCGGAATGGTAATTGCTGTACCTCTTCTCCTGAAAGCGGCATTTTAATCCACCATCTACTGCGTCTTCTCAGCCAGAACAGTTGAGAGGGAAATGTGACTCAGAGATGGAAGGGAGTGAAGCGAATCTTTTGGAAATTTTGTCTGGGTTCCTCGGCGGGAAAATATGGAATTCTATATTTAGATGAGGAAATCTTTAATAATATTATGACACAGTAATGATGAAGTTATTGTGGTGGTACCCATAACACACCACTGTACCCTTAACACACCACTGTACCCATAACACACCACTGTACACATAACACACCATTGTACCCATAACACACCACTGTACCCATAACACACCACTGTACCCATAACACACCACTGTACCCATAATACACCACTGTACCCATAACACACCACTGTACCCATAACACACACCTGAATGAGTTTACCACTGTACCGTACCACTGTAAAT
>NC_092170.1:37592494-37599994 GCF_045791955.1 Oncorhynchus clarkii lewisi
TGTGCAGGAGAGAGGAGGTACGACAGTGTTGTGAAGGAGAGAGGAGGTACGACAGTGTTGTGAAGGAGAGCGGAGCAGAACGACAGTGTTGTGAAGGAGAGATGATGTACGACAGTGTTGTGAAGGAGAGAGGAGGTACGACAGTGTTGTGGAGGAGAGAGGAGGTACGACAGTGTTGTGAAGGAGAGAGGAGGTACGACAGTGTTGTGAAGGAGAGAGGAGGTACAACAGTGTTGTGAAGGAGAGAGGAGGTATGACAGTGTTGTGAAGGAGAGAGGAGCAGAACTACAGTGTTGTGAAGGAGAGAGGTGGTACGACAGTGTTGTAAAGGAGAGAGGCGGTACGACAGTGTTGTGAAGGAGAGAGGAGGTACGACAGTGTTGTGAAGAAGACAGGAGCAGAACGACAGTGTTGTGAAGGAGAGAGGAGCAGAACGACAGTGTTGTGAAGGAGAGAGGATGTACGACAGCCTTGTGAAGGAGAGAGGTGGTACGACAGTGTTGTGAATGAGAGAGGTGGTACGACAGTGTTGTGAAGGAGAGAGGTGGTACGACAGTGTTGTGGAGGATAGAGGAGCAGTATGACAGTGCTGTGAAGGAGAGAGGAGGTACGACAGTGTTGTGCAGGAGAGAGGAGGTACGACAGTGTTGTGAAGGAGAGAGGAGGTACGACAGTGTTGTGAAGGAGAGCGGAGCAGAACGACAGTGTTGTGAAGGAGAGATGATGTACGACAGTGTTGTGAAGGAGAGAGGAGGTACGACAGTGTTGTGAAGGAGAGAAGGGCAGAACGACAGTTTTGTCAAGGAGAAAGGAGCAGAACGACAGTGTTGTGAAGGAGAGAGGAGGTACGACAGTGTTGTGAAGGAGAGAGGAGCAGAACGACAGTGTTGTGAAGGAGAGAGGTGGTACGACAGTGTTGTGAAGGAAAGAGGAGCAGAATGACAGTGTTGTGAAGGAGAGAGGTGGTACGACAGTGTTGTGAAGGAGAGAGGTGGTACGACAGTGTTGTGAAGGAGAGAAGTGGTACGACAGTGTTGTGAAGGAGAGAGGTGGTACGACAGTGTTGTGAAGGAGAGAGGAGGTACGACAGTGTTGTGAAGAAGACACGAGCAGAACGACAGTGTTGTGAAGGAGAGAGGAGCAGAACGACGGTGTTGTGAAGGAGAAAGGAGCAGTACGACAGTGATAATGGTTTAGCGTCAGCTTCTGATGTAGAACTGTGGGTTTTTGAAAATGCAGACGGAAACCCATTTAACCTAATTAAGAAGTCATTTTTATGTGCACTACGTCATCACACACAGCCGTTTACCCACAACTGGCAACGGGTGTATTAGAGGTGGAGTCAGGTGCAGGAGAGTAGAGTGATGTAAACAGACGCACTTTTGTTTTAGTTCCAACAACGAGAGCGCTACATAAGTGAAACGCGCTCAAAACACGCAACAGAACAAAAGTAAAGCGTGTAATAAGACACCACAATAACATGAAACAATTACACACAAAACATGATGTGAAACAGACTGCTAAATACACTTAGATTGATTGGGGAAATGAAAACCAGGTGTGTATGGAAACAAGACAAAACAAATATATATGTGAAAAATGGAGCGGCGATGGCTAGAAAGCCGGTGACGTCGGTTGCCCTAACGAACAAGGAGAGGAGCCGACTTCGGCTTTCAAGTCGTGACAACAAGTCAGTTTGATGGAAACACATATCTGGTGGGAAAATTGACATATTGTTTTTATGCAGATTATAGAATATTCACATGAAAATCTGTCGCCCTTTGGATGGAAACCTAGCTAGTGTAGCACCCAAGATAAAAAAAAAAATAGAGAACTTGTCTGACATGACAGATGAGAAAGGAAGAGGGTCCAATTTATAAAACATACTGCAGCAACACAGAACAAACATATAAACACAACATGTAAAGCCTTGGTCCCATGTTTCATGAAATAAAAAAAACACAGAAATGTTCCATACATAAAAAGCTTATTTCTGTAAAACGTTGTGCACAAATTTGTTTACATCCCTGTTTGTGAGCATTTCTCCTTTTCCAAGATAATCCATCCACCTGACAGGTGTGGTATATCAAGGCGCTGATTAAACAGCATGATCATTACACAGGTGCACCTTGTGCTGGGGGCGATAAATGACCACTTAGACACATAACACAATGCCACAGATGTCTCAAGTTTTGAGGGAATGTGCAATTGGCCTGCTGACTGCAGAAATGACCACAAGAGCTGTTGCTAGAAAATGTTATGTTGATTTCTCTACCATAACCCTCCTTCAACGTCGTTTTACAGAATTTGGCAGGACTTCCAACCATCCACACAACCGCAGACCACATGTATGGCGTCATGTGGGCGAGCGGTTTGCTGATGTCAACGTTGTGAACAGTGCCCCATAGTGGCGGTGGGGTTATGGTATAGGCAGGCAGGCATAAGCTGTGGACAACGAACACAATTGCATTTTATCGATGGCAATTTGAATGCACAGAGATGCTGTGACGAGATCCTGAGGTCCATTGTGTGGCCCTTTTTTAAGTATCTGTGACCAACAGATGCATATCTGTATTCCCAGTCATGTGAAGTCCATAGATTAGAGCCTAATGAATGTATTTTTAATTGACTGATTTCCTCATATGAACTGTAGCTCAGTAATATCAATTAAATTGTTGCATGTTACCTTTATATTTGTGTTATGTATAAATCAAATCAAATCAAATCAAATTGTATTTGTCACATACACGCGCATGCTCTGAGGGAGCGGCTGGGGATGCCGTCTGGGCCTGCAGCCTTGCGAGGGTTGACACGTTTAAATGTTTTCCTCACGTCGGCTGTAATGAAGAAGAGTCCGCATGTTTTGGTTGCGGGCCGTGTCAGTGGCACTGTATTGTCCTCAAAGCGGGCAAAAAAGTTATTTAGTCTGCCTGGGAGCAAGACATCCTGGTCCGTGACGGGGCTGGTTTTCTTTTTATAATCCGTGATTGACTGTAGACCCTGCCACATACCTCTTGTGTCTGAGCCGTTGAATTGAGATTCTACTTTGTCTCTATACTGACGCTTAGCTTGTTTGATTACCTTGGGGAGGAATAGTTACACTGTTTGTATTCGGTCATGTTTCAGGTCACCTTGCCCTGATCAAAAGCAGTGGTTCGCGCTTTCAGTTTCACTTGAATGCTGCCATCAATCCACGGTTTCTGGTTTGGGAATGTTTTAATCGTTGCTATGGGAACGACATCTTCAACGCACGTTCTAATGACCTGAATACACTAAATACGTTGCTACTTACAATTTCAATAGCAATTTGGAATGTTAGAATGCATCCATTTCTTCCTTCATTCCTTCTTCCAGCCTGCCTTCCTTTCCTCCTTCTTTCCTTTCTTCCTTCCTGCCTTCCTTCCTTCCTGCTTTCCTTCCTTACTTCCTTCCTTCCTGCCTACCTTCCTTTCTTTCTGTATTCCTTTCTTTTGTCAGGCCGTCCGTCCGTCCTTCCTTCCTCTCTTCCTGTCTTCCTTCCTTCCTACCTTCCGTACTTCTTCCCTTCATTACTTTCCTTCCTTCCTACCTTCCTTCTTTTAATTGTTTCTTTCGTCAGTCTGTCCTTCATTCCTTCCTGCCTTCCGTACTTCTTTCCTTCATTACTTTCCTTCCTTCCTTCCTACCTTCCTTCATTTAATTGTTTCTTTCGTCAGTCTGTCCTTCATTCCTTCCTGCCTACCGTACTTCCTTCCTTTCTTCCTTCCTTCCTTTCATTCTTTCTTTCGTCCATCAGTCTGTCCGTCCTTCCTTCCTGCCTCCATCCTTCCTTTCTGCCTGCCTTCCTTCCTTCCTGCATTCCTTCCTTCCTTCCTGCCTTTCTGCCTGCCTTCCTGCCTTTCTGCCTGCCTTCCTTCCTTCCTTCCTGCATTCCTTCCTTCCTTCCTGCCTTTCTGCATGCCTTCCTGCCTTCCATCTTTCCTTCATTCCTTCCTTCCTTCCAATCAAATCAAATAAAATAAAACGTATTTATATAGCCCTTCGTACATCAGCTGATATCTCAAAGTGCTGTACAGAAACCCAGCCTAAAACCCCAAACAGCAAGCAATGCAGGTGTAGAAGCACGGTGGCTAGGAAAAACTCCCTAGAAAGGCCAGTCCTCTTCTGGCTGTGCCGGGTGGAGATTATAACAGAACATGGCCAAGATGTTCAAATGTTAATAAATGACCAGCATGGTCCAATAATAATAAGGCAGAACAGTTGAAACTGGAGCAGCAGCAAGGCCAGGTGGACTGGGGACAGCAAGGAGTCATCATGTCAGGTAGTCCTGAGGCATGGTCCTAGGGCTCAGGTCCTCCGAGAGAGAGAAAGAAAGAGAGAAAGAGAGAATTAGAGAGAGCACACTTAAATTCACACAGGACACCGAATAGGACAGGAGAAGTACTCCAGATATAACAAACTGACCCTAGCCCCCCGACACATAAACTACTGCAGCATAAATACTGGAGGCTGAGACAGGAGGGGTTAGGAGACACTGTGGCCCCATCCGAGGACACCCCCGGACAGGGCCAAACAGGAAGGATATAACCCCACCAACTTTGCCAAAGCACAGCCCCCACACCACTAGAGGGATATCTTCAACCACCAACTTACCATCCTGAGACAAGGCTGAGTATAGCCCACAAAGATCTACGCCACGGCACAACCCAGGGGGGGGGGCGCCAACCCAGACAGGATGATCACATCAGTGACTCAACCCACTCAGGTGACGCACCCCTCCCAGGGACGGTATGAGAGAGCCCCAGTAAGCCAGTGACTCAGCCCCTGTAATAGGGTTAGAGGCAGAGAATCCCAGTGGAAAGAGGGAAACCGGCCAGGCAGAGACAGCAAGGGCGGTTCGTTGCTCCAGAGCCTTTCCGTTCACCTTCCCACTCCTGGGCCAGACTACACTCAATCATATGACCCACTGAAGAGATGAGTCTTCAGTAAAGACTTAAAGGTTGAGACCGAGTTTGCGTCTCTGACATGGGTAGGCAGACCGTTCCATAAAAATGGAGCTCTATGGGAGAAAGCCCTGCCTCCAGCTGTTTGTTTAGAAATTCTAGGGACAATTAGGAGGCCTGCGTCTTGTGAACGTAGCGTAAGTGTAGGAATGTACGGCAGGACCAAATCAAAGAGATAGGTAGGAGCAAGCCCATGTAATGCTTTGTAGGTTAGCAGTAAAACCTTGAAATCAGCCCTTGCTTTGACAGGAAGCCTGTGTAGGGAGGCTAGCACTGGAGTAATATGATCACATTTTTGGGTTCTAGTCAGGATTCTAGCAGCCGTATTTAGCACTAACTGAAGTTTATTTAGTACTTTATCCGGGTAGCCGGAAAGTAGAGCATTGCAGTAGTCTAACCTAGAAGTGACAAAAGCATGGATTAATTTTTCTACATCATTTTTGGACAGAAAGTTTCTGATTTTTGCAATGTTACGTAGATGGAAAAAAGCTGTCCTTGAAATGGTCTTGATATGTTCTTCAAAAGAGAGATCAGGGTCCAGAGTAACGCCAAGGTCCTTCACAGTTTTATTTGAGACGACTGTACAACCATTAAGATTAATTGTCAGATTCAACAGAAGATCTCTTTGTTTCTTGGGACCTAGAACAAGCATCTCTGTTTTGTCCGAGTTTAAAAGTAGAAAGTTTGCAGCCATCCACTTCCTTATGTCTGAAACACATGCTTCTAGCAAGGGCAATGTTGGGTCTTCACCATGTTTCATTGAAATGTACAGCTGTGTGTCATCCGCATAGCAGTGAAAGTTAACATTATGTTTTCGAATAACATCCCCAAGAGGTAAAATATATAGTGAAAACAATAGTGGTCCTAAAACGGAACCTTGAGGAACACCGAAATGTACAGTTGATTTGTCAGAGGACAAACTATTCACAGAGACAAACTGATATCTTTCCGACAGCTAAGATCTAAACCAGGCCAGAACTTGTCCGTGTAGACCAATTTGGGTTTCCAATCTCTCCAAAAGAATGTGGTGATCGATGGTATCAAAAGCAGCACTAAGGTCTAGGAGCACGAGGACAGATGCAGAGCCTCAGTCCGATGCCATTAAAATGTCATTTACCACCTTCACAAGTGCCGTCTCAGTGCTATGATGGGGTCTAAAACCAGACTGAAGCATTTCGTATACATTGTTTGTCTTCAGGAAGGCAGTGAGTTGCTGCGCAACAGCCTTTTCTAAAATGTTTGAGAGGAATGGAAGATTTGATATAGGCCGATAGTTTTTTATATTTTCTTGGTCAAGGTTTGGCTTTTTCAAGGGGGACTTTATTACTGCCACTTTTAGTGAGTTTGGTACACATCCGGTGGATAGAGAGCCGTTTATTATGTTCAACATAGGAGGGCCAAGCACAGGAAGCAGCTCTTTCAGTAATTTAGTTGGAATAGGGTCCAGTATGCAGCTTTAAGGTTTAGAAGCCATGATTATTTTTATCATTGTGTCAAGAGATATAGTACTAAAACACTTGAGCGTCTCTCTTGACCCTAGGTCCTGGCAGAGTTGTGCAGACTCAGGACAACTGAGCTTTGAAGGAATACGCAGATTTAAAGAGGAGTCCGTAATTTGCTTTCTAATAATCGTGATATTTTCCTCAAAGAAATTCTTCCTTCCTGCATGCCTTCCTTACTTCCTACATGCCTTCCGTCCTTCCTTCCTACCTTCCTTCCTTCCTTCCTGCATGCCTTCCTTCCTTCCTTCCTGCATGCCTTCCTTCCTTCCTACATGCCTTCCGTCCTTCCTGCCTTCCTTCCTTCCTTCCTGCATGCCTTCCTTACTTCCTACATGCCTTCCGTCCTTCCTTCCTGCCTTCCTTCCTTCCTGCATGCCTTCCTTCCTTCCTTCCTGACATTCTTCCTTCCTTCCTTCCTTTCTTTCTTCCTTCCTTCCTTACTGCCTGCCTGTGAGTTTGTTCCTATGTGTGAACTTGCCTCAGAAGTGTGAGGAAACGTGATCAGCCTGCCAGCAAGAAAAAAGACTGCCAGCATTTTTATAGAAAATACACATTAATGTATCATCTGAACCAAGGTCATGAAATACGATTTGATATTCCTCCTCCGTTTCAAATTCAACCTCTTAGACTTGAGATTAACATTACCTTTGAGGCATTACTCCTCGACCACACACACACACACACACACACACACACACACACACACACACACACACACACACACACACACACACACACACACACACAAGCATACACAAAAACACACTTATACACACACATGCATATATACACACAAAAACACACACACATAAACACACACATACAGGTACACACACACACACACATACGGACAGACATACACACACACACTAACACACAGAAATAACCTAATCCTGCGCACCGAAATTGCACAGATACATTTCTATAGAATTGCATCAGGAACCAAAATGGGTGACTTGGGTGAGAATCTATTAGGCGTTCTGGGGATTAAATCTTATAGCTAAACCTTGATCAAA
>NC_092170.1:37602494-37604994 GCF_045791955.1 Oncorhynchus clarkii lewisi
ATGTGTTTTCTATGGGGATCTAGATTTCTGTGGCACTTGCTTGCAATTCCTGTCGCTTCCACTGGATGTCAGCAGTCTTTAAAATTGGTTGATGTTTTTTCTTTGAAAGATGAAGAAGTAAGGCTGTTCAGAACGAGGTTTGAGTTTAGTGTACTGTTTGTTAGGGGAGCACGACCTGAAAGCTCCACTCTGTTTTTATCCGCTATTGAACACAGTTTATCCCGTCTTAAATTTGATCGATTATTTACGTTAAAAAATACCTAAAGTTGTATTAGGAAAGTTGTTTGAAATGTTTGGTACAAGTTTACAGGTAACTTATTAGATATTTTGTAGTCATGTTGCGCGAGTTGGAACCGGTGTATTTTCTGGATCAAACGCATCAAATAAATTGACATTTTGGAGATATAACGACAGAATTAATCAAACAAAAGGACCATTTGTGATGTTAACCCAGTCCCTGTAGAGGCCTTGTCTCTGCTGTAGAAACACAGTCTTACTGGTCATCTGACAATATTCTCACAACTCAGCAAAACCGCGCTAAAGCAACCATAAAACAGAGTGTAGATGAACAATGAGTGCTGCTGAAGGAGCAGGTCAAGGGCAGTTGGAGAGATTGATAGCTTGACAGCCTCCTAATCACATGTTTATTCATTAATCATATGCATTTCCATAGACTCACTCAGTCAGTCAAACACAATATGTATTTAGATAATAGATATGTCCCATACACAGTCCATCTCACCGACTGTACCTCTGATTGCCCAGTCAAATTCCCTATTTCATCCAAACCCCGTCGACTCTATTCCAATAATAGGATTGGCATGCTGCTGAAATCCATCGGCTGAAATCAAGGCCAGCGTCTGACACTCGGCAAAAAATAATTGGCATTACACTTGAAGGAGCAGCGTGTGTGAGTGAGTGTGTGGTGTGTATGCATGAGTGTGTGGTGTGTATGCATGAGTGTGTGGTGTGTGTGCAAGGCGGGCTAATTTGTGTTTGCGTTTATACATGCCTAGATGTGTGTATGTCCATGTATGAGTGTGTGTATGTCCATGTGTGTATGTCCATGTGTGTATGTGCATGTGTGTGTGTATGTCCGTGTGTGTGTGTGTGTGTGTGTGTGTGTCCATGAATGAGTGTGTGTATGTGCATGCGGCAAGCCACTCAAGGTTACTGTGGTTGTTATGATTACTCCACCACTAGGTCTATCATAATGAATATTTAACATTAAGGGGGTCCTCTGGAGGGGGTCTCTCTGGGGGGGGTCTCTCTGGAGGGGGTCTCTCTGGGGGGGATCTCTCTGGAGGGGGATCTCTAGGGGGGGGCTCTCTGGAGGGGAATCTCTAGGGGGGGTCTCTCTGGAGTGGGGGATCTCTCTGGGGCGGGGTCTCTCTGGAGTGGGATCTCTGGGGGGGGGGGGTCTCTCTGGAGTGGGGGATCTCTCTGGGGGGTCTCTCTGGGGGGGATCTCTCTGGGTGCGGTCTCTCTGGAGGGGGGATCTCTGGGGAGGTCTCTCTGGAGTGGGGGATCTCTGGGGGTTCTCTCTAGGGGGGGTCTCTCTGGGGGGGTCTCTCTGGAGGGGGTCTCTCTGGAGGGGGATCTTTGGGGAGGTCTCTCTGGAGTGGGGGATCTCTCTGGGGGCGGGGGTCTGTCTCGGCGGGGTCACTGGGGGTGGTCTCTCTGGGGGTTCTCTCTAGGGGGGGTCTCTCTGGAGGGGGCATCTCTGGGGGGTCTCTCTGCGGTGCTGGGGGGGTCTCTCTGGAGGGGAATCTCTAGGGGGGGTCTCTCTGGAGTGGGGGATCTCTCTGGGGGGGTCTCTCTGGAGTGGGGGATCTCTCTGGGGGGTCTCTCTCGTGGGGGGGGGTCTCTCTGGAGACTCCAACACTTAATTATATAAAGAGACAGGACTCCAGATGTAATTATATAAAGAGACAGGACTCCAGACGTAATTATATAAAGAGACAGTACTCCAACACTTAATTATATAAAGAGACAGGACTCCAGACGTAATTATATAAAGAGACAGGACTCCAGATGTAATTATACAAAGAGACAGGACTTATACATACATGGGGTTGTCTGATGGTGTGACAATCAACTCTTTACATTTTGTAATGACCTTTACAAACATTTATAAACTCTCCAGAGATCACGGAACCACTGACAGAATGTTTTGGTGTCATGGGTGTGTAGAATTCAATCATTTTCATATTAGTATTTTCATATCTTTTTAGTTCTTGATATCTAGTTCTTGATTCTGAGGACATATTCTAGGTTTTAAGTCACGTGCTGGTGACCCTCAAATAATCTGTACAGTGGGAGTAACGAGTTTTAAGGGCTGAACTTTCCATTTAAGATATTAAACTTGTCCTTGTGCTCAAACTTGAGCAATCTCTTAAGACCGTACTTTTGCTTAAAGACATGCACTGATATCAATGGAAGATTTGCACAGAACTTTCAGTTAAGTGTAGGTATATTAGGTCAGAATTTTCACAGCCTT
>NC_092170.1:37609994-37619994 GCF_045791955.1 Oncorhynchus clarkii lewisi
GTAATGAGGGATGTCCATGGTAATGAGGGATGTCCATGATAATGAGGGATGTCTAATGTAATGAGGGATGTCCATGGTAATGAGGGTTGTCCATGATAATGAAGGATGTCCATGGTAATGAGGGATGTCCATGATAATGACGGATGTCTAAGGTAATGAGGGATGTCTAATGTAATGAGGGATGTCCATGATAATGAGGGATGTCCATGATAATGAGGGATGTCCATGATGAGGGATGTCCATAGTAATGAGGGATGTCCATGGTAATGAGGGATGTCCATGATAATGAGGGATGTCCATGATGAGGGATGTCCATAGTAATGAGGGATGTCCATAGTAATGAGGGATGTCCATGATAATGAGGGGTGTCCACAGTAATGAGGGATGTCTAATGTAATGAGGGATGTCCATGGTAATGAGGGATGTCCATGATAATGAGGGATGTCTAAGGTAATGAAGGATGTCTAAGGTAATGAGGGATGTCCATAGTAATGAGGGATGTCCATGATAATGAGGGGTGTCCATGGTAATGAGGGATGTCCACAGTAATAAGGGATGTCTAATGTAATGAGGGATGTCCATGGTAATGAGGGATGTCCATGATAATGAGGGACGCCCACAGTAATGAGGGATGTCTAAATATCGATGTCGGTGTTTTATACATTTAGTCCCAGTGTGTAGTAGAAATAACACTCAGTCCTGTCTTCACTGCTGAATTAGTCCTGCTAATTAGTCCTGCTTATTAGTCCTGCTAATTAGTCCTGCTGAATTAGTCCTGCTAATTAGTTCTGCTGAATTAGTCCTGCTAGTTAGCCCTGGTAATTACTCCTGCTAATTAGTCCTGCTAATTAGTCCTAAACCCTGGAAATTACGCCTGGTATTTAGTTCTGGTAATTAGTCCTGGTAATTAGTCCTGGTTATTAGTCCTGGTTATTAGTCCTGATAATTAGTCCTGGTAATTAGTCCTGGTAATTAGTCCTGGTAATTAGCTCTGGTAATTAGTCCTGGTAATTAGTCCTGGTTATTAGTCCTGGTTATTAGTCCTGATAATTAGTCCTGGTAATTAGTCCTGGTAATTAGTTCTATTGGAGCCAACCACAGCAACAGATTGTTTTAAATTGTTTTAAATATCACAGCAAACATGTTTTAGAATGAAAAGGTAATTTCAGAGTTCAATAACAGCAACAATCTGTCAGCTAAATTGATATAATCATAGGGGGAAAATTGCAGTGTGTACCGCGTTCGAACGGCCACCCACACACACACACACACACGAACACACACACACACACACACACACACACACACACACACACACACACACACACACACACACACACACACACACACACACACACACATAAACACACACAGCCAGAGTGATTACCCGCATTGGTGAACCCTGCCCTTACCGGTAATATCTCGCCCCACCACCGCCCACCCTCTCGCCATGTATATGTCAATTATGGGGTTGGCGTGGCAATGAGGTAAACCTCTGCCTGTCAGTCACGTACCCCCCCATTCACCCTCATCACTGAGACACCTTATCACACACACACACATACACAGGTGTCCCTTCAATCCCAACGTTCATGTAACTCCAATGCAGCTGATGATTAAAAAACACTTCTTTTTTTTAACAAATATTTACATGGTTGATAGCATTGGTGTGTGGCCTTGTCTCTCCCTGCTGCATACTGGATTATGGTGTTGCTATTGTTCTGCTTTTTGTTGGTGTAAAAACACTATCTCCTAATTGTGTCTACAGAGGAGTGTTCTAGTGAGTGTAGTTTGAGTTTAAACACTATCTCCTAATCTGGTCTACGGAGGAGTGTTCTAATGGGGGCAGTTTTCCAGGAGATGACTTACTCCCACTATTAAGTGGGACCATCCTACTACTCTTCTCAAACCATCGTATTATGCTACTCTTATGCTACTCTCAACTCCCTAAACTCCCAGAGCCTTACAAGCATGCCGCAAAAAAAAAGGCCCAACTCCCTTTCCACAGCGGTCTGGTTCTGACAGAAATACACGAAGAAGGAAAATACATTCATGATTTCTTAAACCAAGTGGGCGGCAGTTTGTGTGCAAAATATATGATTACTGTGGGAGTAGTATCTAAACGTACCAAAGTATTATGGCTCTGTCCCTCTCTCTCTCTCTCTCTCTCTCTCTCTCTCTCTGTCCCTCTCTCTCTCTCTCTCTGTCCCTCTCTCTCTCTCTCTCTCTGTCCCTCTCTCTCTCTCTCTCTCTCTCTCGCCCTGTCTTTTGTATCAAGCAGCCATATTGTGTCAGTCCACAAGGGACCTGTTTCTAATTAAGTGTGCATGTTTATCCTTTCTTACCATTTAGTTAGATAGGTTCTGGTTTTTGCTGATGCAGGAGGTTACGACCTTTCAGAATGATGACATGATACGAGGTTATGATTAATAAGTAGACTGTTTATGGATGTGATAGCTAAAGACTTTATAGAGTTTAATTCGAGAGACGGTAGCTCTTTAAAGAACCGCTCTCGTGGTGATGACTAATTTAATCTAGAAACAGCAGGAGTTTAAACTGTAGAACCCAGTTCTTAAGTTTGAATATAAAAAATCATTTTTTCAAAACTGCATTTTATCTCTGGGACCCTCAGGATGACAAATCAGAGCAAGATTATTGGATGTAAGTACATGATCTACCTTTAGAGGTGAATGTATCAAACCAGTTGCCATGATAAAAGTGTTTTGTTGTAGTGCACTCTCCTCAAACAATAGCATGTTTTTTCTCACTTTAGTTACTGTAAATTGTGTTTTGTTGTAGTGCACTCTCCTCAAACAACAGCATGGCCTTTTTTTTCACTTTAGTTACTGTAAATTGGACAGCGCAGTTTGATTAATTCTGCCCATATAAGACATGTCTATGTCCCGGAAAGTTGGCTGTTGTTTACAACGTCATTCTAGTCACATTAGCGCACGTTAGAAACCACCGTCCCGGTTTAGGGACACCCATCCCGTAGAGGTTAATGCATTTGAGCCAATCAGTTGTGTTGTGACAAGGTAGGGTTGGTATACAGAAGACAGCCTTATTTGGTAAAAGACCAAGTCCATATTATGGCAAGAACAGCTCAAATAAGCAAAGAGAAATGACAGTCCATCATTACTTTAAGACATTAAGGTCAGTCATTACGAAACATTTTAAGGACTTTGAAAGTTTCTTCAAGTGCAGTCGCAAAAACCATCAAAGTGCTGTGATGAAACTGGGTCTCATGAGGACCGCCACAGGAAAGGAAGACCCAGAGTTACCTCTGCTGCAGAGGATAAGTTTGTTAGAGTTACCAGCCTCAAAAATTGCAGCCCAAGTAAATGCTTCACAGAGTTCAAGTTACAGACACATCTCAACATCAACTGTTCAGAGGAGACTGTGTGAATCAGGCCTTCATGGTCGAATTTCTGCAAAGAAACCAATAAGAAGAAGACACTTGCTTGGGCCAAGAAACACGAGCAACGGACATTAGACCAGTGGAAATCTGTCCTTTGATTTGGAGTCCAAATTGGAGATTTTTGGATCCAACCGCTGTGAGACGCAGTGTGGGTGAACGGATGATCTCTGCATGTGTGTTTCCCACCGTGAAGCGCATTATGGTCTGGGGGTGCTTTGCTGTTGACACTGTCTGTGATTTCTTTAGAATTCAAGGCAGACTTAACCAGCATGGCTACAACAGCATTCTGCTGCAATACACCATCCCATCTGGTTTGGGCTTAGTGGGACTATAATTTGTTTTACAACAGGACAATGACCCTCCAGGCTGTGTAAGGGCTACTTTACCAAGAAAGAGAGTGATGGAGTGCTGCATCAGATGACCTAGCCTCCACAATCCCCCGACCTCAACCCCCGACCTCAACCAATTGCAATGGTTTGGGATGAGTCAGACCGCAGAGAAAAACAGTCATCAAGTGCTCAGGACATGTGGGAACTCCTTCAAGACATTCCAAGTGAAGCTGGTTGAGAGATTGCCAAGAGTGTGCAAAGCTGTCATCAAGGCAAAGCATGGCTATTTGAAGGAACTCTAATATAAAATATATTTTGATTTGTTTAACACTTTTTCGGTCACTACATGATTCCATATGTGTTATTTCATAGTTTTGATGACTTCACTATTATTCTACAATGTAGAAAATAGTAAAAAATAAAGAAAAAATCCTTAAATGAGTAGGTGTTGTAAATCTTTTGATCGGTAGTGTATATATATTCAAATGAACATACACATATATACCCTCAAATGAACATACACACATAGATGGACATACACATGTCAAGGTTATACTGATACCTAGACTGTCTTTGAGGAGACTTAACTGTCAACAGACCGAACAACACTATGACTAGTGAGTGACATTGGAGGTTAAAACTTGTTGTTTTGTAAACAGACAACACATCACACATTTTCTCGCAGGTAGAAACTGCGGACACGACACAGATCTGAGATCAGCTTTTAACTGTCCACAAGAACTGACTGACCTTAAGACATTATTTCCAGGTACAAAAGTCATCGGATTCTCTTCACAACTCAGTTGGCCTCCATTTACTGGCAGCCATTTTGTGTCTGCTTACAACATGCATTGAGGCGTAGCGAGTTAAAGGAAGAGTTGGTCCCAAAGCAAGTATTAAAACCGGTGAGATGTCACAGAGAAGCATATTACTTTATCAAGTGGAGCCTAAGTCCTTTGCTTCAGCCATGCAATAGGAACATCATCATCACCACACACTGACCATACAATTAACTGTCAACAGACTGAACAACACTATGACTAGTGAGTGACATTGGAGGTTAAAACTTGTTGTTTTGTAAACAGACAACACATCACACATTTTCTCGCAGGTAGAAACTGCGGACACGACACAGATCTGAGATCAGCTTTTAACTGTCCACAAGAACTGACTGAACTTAAGACATTATTTCCAGGGACAAACGTCATACTTTAACGCAAAGTGACTCATACGCTCATGCACACACTTACACACACACACACACACACACACACACACACACACACACACACACACACACACACACACACACACACACACACACACACACACACACCGTACCATGGGAATTACTGGAAGGGAAGAGTTCAAAGCAGCGCAGGGTGGAGTAACGAAACAACAAGCATGTTGCTGTACCTTTTTTTATACCAGATGTAAACTGTGCACGAGACCATTCAAATTCTATTCTACTTTTTTATACCAGTTGTAAACTGTGCACGAGACCATTCAAATTCTATTCTACTTTTTTATACCAGTTGTAAACTGTGCACGAGACCATTCAAATTCTATTCTACTTTTTTATACCAGTTGTAAACTGTGCACGAGACCATTCAAATTCTATTCTACTTTTTTATACCAGTTGTAAACTGTGCACGAGACCATTCAAATTCTATTCTACTTTTTTATACCAGTTGTAAACTGTGCACGAGACCATTCAAATTCTATTCTACTTTTTTATACCAGATGTAAACTGTGCACGAGACCATTCAAATTCTATTCTACTTTTTTATACCAGTTGTAAACTGTGCACGAGACCATTCAAATTCTATTCTACTTTTTTATACCAGTTGTAAACTGTGCACGAGACCATTCAAATTCTATTCTACTTTTTTATACCAGTTGTAAACTGTGCACGAGACCATTCAAATTCTATTCTACTTTTTTATACCAGTTGTAAACTGTGCACGAGACCAATCAAATTCTATTCTACTTTTTTATACCAGTTGTAAACTGTGCACGAGACCAATCAAATTCTATTCTACTTTTTTATACCAGTTGTAAACTGTGCACGAGACAATTCAAATTCTATTCTACTTTTTTATACCAGTTGTAAACTGTGCACGAGACCAATCAAATTCTATTCTACTTTTTTATTTGGAAAATAAACTTTCAATCCATCACAATAAATGGAAAGTCAAGTTGACAGATGTTCCCTAGGTGTGGGAGGGATTGGAGGGAGGGAGGGAGGGAGGGAGGGAGGGAGGGAGGGAGGGAGTGAGGGAGGGAGGGAGGGAGGGAGTGGCAGTGGCATCTGTGTAACGGCAGGGGGTTGGCTGAGCCTATGACGGGGATGGATACAGAGAGCCGTCTCACTGGGAAAGGTGAGTGGACACTGGGGAGCGCTGACGCATGCATGCACACACACACACACACACACACACACACACACACACACATACACACACACACACACACACACACACACACAGACAACACACACACAGACAACACACACACACACACACACACACACACACACAGACACACACACACGCACACACACACACACACACACACACACACACACACACACACACACACACATACACACATACAGACAACACACACACACACACACACACACACACACACAGACACACACACACGCACACACACACACACACACACACACACACACACACACATACACACATACAGACAACACACACACACACACACACACACACACACACACACACACATACACTCACACACACACACACACTGTATCCTCTCCCCTTCTTCTTTCCTTCACCTGTAATGATGTAAAAGCAGTGGACAGGCTGAATCATCCACCACGGTGCTTCTACACCAGATGACCGTGGTCGTGTTAGCTGCGGTGTATTCTGTGTGTAGCCAGGGGTTGGTGATTAAAGTCATGCTCGGTGGTGGTGGCAGACCACACTGCATTTCATCCTCTGTTGGGTGTAGAGCGAAACACTGTGAGAGTCGTGTTCCTACATATGTGACATACAATTAGTGTCCAGCTCTGCATCTCCCTGCTGAGTCATTTCAACCTCTGCGATTTCCCTCCTGAGCCAATCTGGCATTTTCACAACCGGAATGATAGAAGGAGGATGGGGAGGAGGGGAGGAGGAGAGGAAGGGAGAGGAGGAGGAAAGGAGGGTAGAGGAGGAGGAAAGGAGGGGAGAGGAGGAGGAGAGGCGGGGAGAGGAGGAGGAGAGGCAGAGGGGAGGAGGAGAGGAGGGGAGAGGAGGAGGAAAGGAGGGGAGAGGAGGAGGAGAGGAGGAGGGGGAAGGAGGGGAGAAGAGGAGTGGGGAGGAGGAGAGGAGGAGAGGAGGGGGGGGAGGAGGAGGGGAGGAGCAGAGGAGGGGAGAAGAGGAGGAAAGGAGGAGAGAGGAGGAGGAGAGGAGGAGTAGGAGAGGAGAGGCGGAGGGAAGGAGGAGAGGAGGAGGAAAGGAGGGGAGAGGAGGAGGGAAGAGGAGGAGGAAAGGAGGGGAGAGGAGGGGGGAGGAGGAGATGAGGAGAGGAGGGGGGGAGGAGGAGGGGAGGAGCAGAGGAGGGGAGAGGAGGAGGAAAGGAGGAGAGAGGAGGAGGAGAGGAGGAGGGGGGAGTAGGAGAGGAGGGGGGAGGGGAGGAGGGGGGAGGAGGAGGGGAGGAGGAGAGGAGGGGGGAGGAGGATGGGGAGGAGGGGAGAGGAGGAGGAGAGGAGGGGAGAGGAGGAGGAGAGGAGGGGGAGGAGGAGAGGAGGAGGATGGGAAGAGGAGATGAGGGGGGAGGAGGATGGGGAGGAGGGGGGAGGAGGGGAGGAGGAGAGGAAGGGGGAGGAGGATGGGGAGGAGGAGAAGAGGAGGAGGAAAACAAGCTTCCAATCCCTGGAGAAGTGAAAACAGCCCAGATCAGTGATGACAGAGAACAGACTTCCTGCCAACCGCGCTGAGAGGAAAAACATAAATACAGGAAGTGTTCTTTCACATCGTATGATCATCAGATGTGTTGTCAGGCATACCGCTGATAACGCTGAATGGGTTTGATGGCGCGTGCATACTTGTGTGTGAATTAATTTAGTCCATGTGTGTACCTGAGTCCAGGTGTGTGTGTGTGTGTGTGTGTGTGTGTGTGTGTGTGTGTGTGTGTGTGTGTGTGTGTGTATGTGTGTGTGTGTGTGTGTTTGTCCTGTTCTCTCCTGCTCATTATGGTAGGACATTGCCACGTGTGGCATTTACCTCTGTTCTGTGACTAAACCAGGCACAATTACCGAAAGGGTAGTAAGCTCCACACTTTTTTGTCTGTCAGAGAGAAGGAATGACAACAAGATGTATCTGTCTGTCACAGAGAAGGAATGACAACAAGATGTATCTGTCAGAGAGAAGGAATGACAACAAGATGTATCTGTCAGAGAGAAGGAATGACAACAAGATGTATCTGTCAGAGAGAAGGAATGACAACAAGATGTATCTGTCAGAGAGAAGGAATGACAACAAGATGTATCTGTCTTTCAGAGAGAAGGAATGACAACAAGATGTATCTGTCAGAGAGAAGGAATGACAACAAGATGTATCTGTCTGCCAGAGAGAGAAGGAATGACAACAATATGTATCTGTCAGAGAGAAGGAATGACAACAAGATGTATCTGTCTGCCAGTGAGAGAAGGAATGACAACAAAATGTATCTCTCAGAGAGAAGGAATGACAACAAGATGTATCTGTCTGAGAGAAGGAATGACAACAAGATGTATCTGTCAGAGAGAAGGAATGACAAGCCTCTAGTCTTCTCTTCTGTCTCTGCTTTCTTCTCTAGATTGTGTGAGGCAGTTTAACATCTTTTTTTAAATGTACATTTGGTAGCGTTGTTAGCAAACGTGAATTTAACCTGAAATCACCTCAAAATGTGACACTGACATTGGATTTAGGTTAAAAGTTGGGTGAAAAAAAGACGAAACCTCATTAAGGCGATGACTTTTTGCAAATCATATCACTTTTCTATGTTGTTTCAACATTATCACATTGAACTTGTTTGTTGAAATGACGTGGAAATAACATTGATTCAATCAGCTTTTGCACAGTGGGTTGAATCTTTCTTCTCTCTCTCCCTATTTATCTTTCTTTATAATCCTTCTTAATTATCTCTTTCATCTTTCTTAATTGGTTTTTCTCTGATACTTTCTGTCTTTCTGTCTTGGAAACAGAGTTTCCCAGTGAAAGAACAAGAGAGTGAGGAGGAGAGGGAAAAAAGAGATTGAGACAGAGAGAAGGAAAGTCTGATATAGGAGCAGTCGTGGGGCAGCTCTCTGTCCATCTCTCTCTCTCTTCCTCCCTCAGGTAAGAGAAGGAAGGATGAAGACATTAAAAGGAAATGACACTGAGCCCCCTCGCAGTGACACAAGAGAAAGAGATCATCCGGAACTTCAAACAACTTTAAAAAAAAAGGTCAGAGTAAAGGTCAGAGTAAAGAAAGCGAGAGTTGTGGAGAAGAGAGAGAAAGAGTTGTCTGGGATTTGCGTCAGTGAAAGATGTCGAAAAGAACAAGAGAAGTAGACAGAGACTTTTGACTGGCCATAGACACGGTGGAGAATGTATTTTTGCTTTGAACGTATGAAGTGTTCGGTCAATTTTTCAGTTTTTGATTTGTTAAAAAAGTTTGAAATATCCAATAAATGTCGTTCCACTTCATGATTGTGTCCCACTTGTTGTTGATTCTTCACAAAAAAATACAGTTTTATATCTTTATGTTTGAAGCCTGAAATGTGGCAAAAGGTCACAAAGTTCAAGGGTAAACCTCCTGCTACTCAGGCCCAAAGGCTAATATATGCATAGTATTATTAGTGTTGGGTACAAAACACTGTGAAGTTTCTAAAACTGTTTGAATAATGTCTGTGAGTATAACATAACTCATATGGCAGGTCGAAAACCTGAGACAAATCCAACCAGGAAGTGGGAAATCTGAGGTTTGTAGTTTTTCAACTCATTGCCTATCGAATATACAGTGTCTATGGAGTCATATTGCACTTCCTAAGGCTTCCACTAGATGTCAACAGTCTTTAGAACATTGTTTGAGGCTTCTACTGTGAAGTGGGGCGAATGAGAGCTGATTCAACCAGAGGCCTGCCAGAGTGCCATGAGCTGATCACGCCCGCACACGTGAGAGCGACCTGCGTTCCATTGCAATTCTAAAGACAAAGGAATTCTCCGGTTGGAACATTATTGAAGATTCATGTTAAAAACATCCTAAA
>NC_092170.1:37629994-37639994 GCF_045791955.1 Oncorhynchus clarkii lewisi
GTGCGTGTGTGACCGTGCACGTGTGTGTACATGTGTGTGTGTACTTGTGTGTGTGTGTGTGCGTGTGTGTGTACATGTGTGTGTGTGTGTGTGTGTGTGCCTGTGTGTGTGCCTGTGTGTGTGTGTGTGTGCGTGTGTGTGTGTGTGTGACCGCGTGCGTGTGTATGTGTGTGTGTGCTTGTTTGTGTGACTGCGCGCGTGTGTGGACTTGTGTGTGTGTGTGTGTGAGTGCGTGTGTGTGTGTACATGTGTGTGTGTGTGTGTGTGTGCGTGTTTGTGTGTGTGCATGTGTGTGCGTGTGTGTGCATGTGTGTGTGTGCGTGTGTGTGTGTGCGTGTGTGTACATGTTTGTGTGTGCCCTCGCGTGTGTGTGTGTGTGTGTGTGTGTATGAGTTACTGTACTTCAGTGAGTTTCTGTGTGTTTGTGTGTTGAGATGCACATACACAGGTTTGTGAGTATAATCCAGTTGTTTGTGAAACACTCATATTGACCAAGGTCATCTCATCCCGTTGACTGCAGCCATACAGAGCAATGAATTATCAAAGGCTGTGTTCCAACACTTACACTGAGCGCACTAACACTACTATGTGTGATGTAAATTGAGTATATACTGTGCTTATGGGTCATAGTATGGATATAGTTAGCATGCCATAATTACCCAAAGTATTTCTGTGCTTTTAGGGCCCAAAATGCAATTCTTCAGGGCGCGGCTTCACAACGTTTTTTCAGATTTGAAGAAAACGGTGGAAGATATGCAGCCAAAGTCCAACGTCAGAGGAAACAAATTCATTGCTTTAACTAATTATGACAATTATTAAGAAAATTGTTGATCAATGTAACAAAGTAATGACTTTTCAAAATAAGTTATTTTACACGTTATGTTGGCTGACCATTTGTTCGCTACGCTGTCCTTACGACCCGAATAGCATTACAGCAATATGTACCGGTACGTTAGCTAGTCGTTAGCTAGTTACCCAACGTTAGCTGGCTACTATTACAGGCAGTATGTGAACCGTATGCTATCTAACTACCCAACGTTTATTGACTTGATTATTCACATCATTCTTAGCGAAGTGGTTCTAAAGGCGTTCTGAATGGACATTGTAAACGAATGGCTATCTACTCCGATTTCAGAGCGCTGGTCATCTGAGTGGGTCAGAGTGCAGAATAACTGACGAATTGATGAACGCTCAACACCCGTTGAATGTGGCTGGTGTCGGTAAACGTCAGCATTTAAATTGTTGCCAGCGGCACAGTTACAGTCAACAACGCTCTGAATAACCTGAAAACAGCCTAACCAGCTCTGCTAATGTGAGTAAAAATGGTCAGTGTGAGGTGTTCATTGCATTGTCACTCTGGCACTTCAGAATGAACTTACGAACACACCCGAAATTGTAAAATGTCTAGCTGGTCATTTATAACGCTAGCAAGCTAGGTAAGAGGTTGCATAGCAACAGCATCAACTTCTGGTAGACAGGTGAAGCGCTAGTACTCTCAACTGAAACGATACTGTTTGTTTACAGTATACTAAATGAACGAATAGTACATGGTATGTAGTATACATTATGTTAGCATGGGTAATCGAACACAGCTAATGTGTACTGATCATTCTCTTTCTGTCTGTCATGCTATCCGCTATTGCTTTTACTGTGTTGTTGACTTATTGTATCATGTGCAGTATTGTTCTGTTGTCATGCCGCGTGTGTTATGTCATAGTGTCTCGTACGGTATGATTATGTATAGTTTATGAATCATAGTTTGTAAAGCATAGTTTTTGAATCACAGTTTGTGAATCACAGTTTGTGAATCACAGTTTGTGAATCACAGTTTGTGAATCATAGTTTGTGAATCATAGTTTGTGAATCACAGTTTGTGAATCATAGTTTGTGAATCACAGTTTTTGAATCATAGTTTGTGAATCATAGTTTGTGAATCACAGTTTGTGAATCACAGTTTGTGAATCATAGTTTGTGAATCACAGTTTGTGAATCATAGTTTATGAATCACAGTTTGTGAATCACAGTTTGTGAATCATCCGTAAGTAAACATGGGTCTATGGTAAAGCTTTGCACCTTGTAAATGTATTGATCAATGCAATAGTCATGTTAACTACTCTAACTCATCTTAATCAATACATCCATATTGTAAAGTATTGCCACTTCTCCTCTCTGCTTTCTCTCTCAGATCAGAAGCTGGGTTCTACAGAATCACAGAGGGGCTTGTTAAACATACTGCAATAAGACTAGTGTTGTTGAACTGGCTGTGTTTATGAGACCCAGAGGAACGTAGTGGTCAAACCCAAGGTTAAAGGTCAGAGGTGATGTTATCATTAGTGAGTTAGGAGAAGTGCTGTGTTATAGTGTTATTTTATTAAACCTTTATTTAACTAGGCAAGTCAGTTAAAGAACAAATTCTTATTTACAAACCCGGACAACACTGGGCCAATTGTGCCCCGCCCTGGCCCAATCACGGCCAGGTTGTGATACACTGGAATCAAACCAGGGTCTGTAGTGACGCCTTTAGCATTGCTAAAGGCTGCTGCGCCACTAGGGAGCCCTGACGGGCCAATTGTGCCCCGCCCTGGCCCAATCACGGCCAGGTTGTGATACACTGGAATCAAACCAGGGTCTGTAGTGACGCCTTTAGCATTGCTAAAGGCTGCTGCGCCACTAGGGAGCCCTGACGAGAGGGGAGAGAAAGGATGTGGAGAGGACGGAGTATAAGGAAAGCAGGCATCTGTGGGAGGAGGAAGGGTAACAGGGGGAAGACAAGGGTGAGAAGGAGAGCAGGGGGGAGGCAGTCATCTCTTTAGTCGACTGGCGTCTGGTTCAATTGCCTCCCTTCCCTTCTCTCCCCACTCCTCACCTGTCTCCCCCACTAGGGGAGTTAATGTTCTGTGAAATATGTACTTTAAAACAGGTACGCCCATAAAAAAATAATCTATCACTCTGTGTATTTGTGTGTGAAGAAGACAGATTGTGTGTGCGGTTGTGTGAAGAAGACAGATTGTGTGTGCGGTTGTGCATGTTTGACTGTACATGTACACTACCGTTCAAAGGTTTGGGGTCACTTAGAAATGTTATTTTAATGGACATTTTTTGTCCATTAAAATAACATCAAGTTGATCAGAAATACAGTGTAGATATTGTTAATGTTGTAAATGACTATTGTAGCTGGAAACGACAGATTCTTTATGGAATATCTACATAGGAGTACAGAGGCCCATTATCAGCAACCATCACTCCTGTGTTCCAATGGCACGTTGTGTTAGCTAATCCAAGTTTATCATTTTAAAAGGCTAATTGATCATTAGATAACCCTTTTGCAATTATGTTAGGACAGCTGAAAACTCTTGTGCTGATAAAGAAGCAATAAAACTGGCCTTCATTAGACTAATTGAGTATCTGGAGTAACAAAGACTTTGCTTCTGAAACTCATCAGTCTGTTCTTGGAGGAGAACAGAACGAGAGCAGTGACCGGATTGTCACGCCCTGGTGGAAGTATTTTGTGTTTATCTTCATTTATTTGGTCAGGCCAGGGTGTGGCATGGGTTTTTGTAGGTGGTGTGTTTTGTCTTGGGGTTTTGTTAGGTATTGGGTTTGTGGCTTAGTAGGGTTATCTAGCATAGTCTATGGCTGTCTAGAGTGGTTCTCAATCAGAGGCAGGTGTTTATCGTTATCTCTGATTGGGAACCATATTTAGGCAGCCATATTCTTTGAGTGTTTCGTGGGTGATTGTTCCAGTCTCTGTGTTTGTTGTCACCAGATAGGCTGTATATGTTTTCACGTTACTTTTCTTGTTTTTGTATTGTTCGTTTCGTCTTCATTAAACATGTATGAAAATTACCACGCTGCATTTTGGTCCGACTCTCCTTCCCCCGAAGAAAACGGTAATAGAATCACCCACCACAACAGGACCAAGCGCCGTGGTGACAGGCAGCGGCAGCAGGAGCTACGAAGTCTGGAATATACGACTTGGGAGGAAATAGACAGGTGGGCGGTCGACCCAGAGAGAGTGCCGGAGCCCGCCTGGGATTCGCTGGAGCAGTGCGAAGAGGGGTATAGGAGAATGGAGTTGGAGAGACAAGCACGGCGGCGCGGAAGGAAGCCCGAAAGTCAGCCCCAAAAATTTCTTTGGGGGGGAGCTCAGGGAGAGGGTGGCAGAGTCAGGGTTCAGACCTGAGCCAACTCCTCCTGTTTATCGTGAGGAGCCAAGGAGGAGACCAGAACCAGAGCCGGTGTTGGAGGTGAGCGAAGCAGAGACTGTGAAGGAGTTAATGGGGAAATTGGAGGAGAGAGTTATGAGGGAGTTGCTGTGTTGGTGCTTTAGGTACGGAATTCGCCCGACTGAGCGTGTCGGGGATTTGATGGCACCTGGGTCAGCGCTCCATACTCGTCCTGAGGTGCGTGTTAGTCGGCTGGTGAAGATTGTACCAGCCTCACGCACTAGGCCTCCTGTGCACCTCCCTAGCCTTGCACGTCCTATGCCAGCCTTGCTCTCAAGCTCTCCAGTACGCCTTCACGGTCCAGTCCATCCTGTGCCACCTCCACACACCAGTCCTCCGGTGGCAGCTCCCCGCACCAGGCTTCCTGTGCGTGTTCTCGGCCCAGTACCACCAGTGCCAGCACCACACACCAGGCCTTCAGTGCGCCTCGCCTGTTCAGCGCTGCCAGAGCCTTTCTCCTCTCCAGCGCTGTCAGAGTCTCCCGCCTCTTCAGCGCTGTTAGAGCCTTTCTACTCTCCAGCGCTGCCGGAGTCTCCAGCCTGTTCAGCGCAGTCAGAGCCTTCCTCCTCTCCAGCGCTGCCGGAGTCTCCCGCCTGTCTAGCGCTGCCCGAGCCTTCCTCTACAGCGCTGCCGGAGTCTCCCGCCTGTTCAGCGCAGTCAGAGCCTTCCTCCTCTCCAGCGCTGCCGGAGTCTCCCGCCTGTTTAGCGCTGCCAGAGCCTTCCTCCTCTCCAGCGCTGCCGGAGTCTCCTGCCTGTTCAGCGCAGCCAGAGCTGCCAGTCTGCATGGAGCAGCCAGAGGTGCCAGTCTGCATGGAGCAGCCAGAGCTGCCAGTCTGCATGGAGCAGCCAGAGCTGCCAGTCTGCATGGAGCTGCCAGTCTGCAAGGAGCTACCAGTCTGCAAGGAGCTGCCAGTCTGCATGGAGCAGCCAGAGCTGCCAGTCTGCATGGAGCAGCCAGAGCTGCCAGTCTGCATGGAGCAGCCAGAGCTGCCAGTCTGCAAGGAGCAGCCAGAGCTGCCAGTCTGCAAGGAGCTGCCAGTCTGCAAGGAGCTGCCAGTCTGCAAGGAGCTGCCAGTCTGCATGGAGCAGCCAGTCTGCATGGAGCAGCCAGAGCTGCCAGTCTGCATGGAGCAGCCAGAGCTGCCAGTCTGCAAGGAGCTGCCAGTCTGCATGGAGCAGCCAGAGCTGCCAGTCTGCATGGAGCAGCCAGAGCTGCCAGTCTGCATGGAGCAGCCAGAGCTGCCAGTCTGCATGGAGCAGCCAGAGCTGCCAGTCTGCATGGAGCAGCCAGAGCTGCCAGTCTGCATGGAGCAGCCAGAGCTGCCAGTCTGCATGGAGCAGCCAGAGCTGCCAGTCTGCATGGAGCAGCCAGAGCTGTCAGTCTGCATGGAGCAGCCAGAGCTGCCAGTCAGCCATGATCTTCCAGATCCGCCAGTCAGCCAGGATCCGCCATTCAGCCAGACTCTTCCAGATCCGCCTGTCAGCCAGACTCTTCCAGATCCGCCAGTCAGCCAGACTCTACCAGATCCGCCAGTCAGCCAGACTCTTCCAGATCCGCCAGTCAGCCAGACTCTTCCAGATCTGCCAGTCAGCCAGACTCTTCCAGATCTGCCAGTCAACCAGACTCTTCCAGATCCGCCTGTCAGCCAGGATCTGCCAGATCCAACTACCTGCCTGAGCTTCCTCTCAGTGCTGGGCTTCCTCTCAGTGCTGAGCTTCCTCTCAGTGCTGGGCTTCCCCTCAGTGCCGAGCTTCCCCTCAGTCCCGAGCTGCCTCAGTCCCGAGCTGCCCCTCAGTCCAGTGGGATTCTGGGTGAGGACTACTAGGCCATGGTCGGCGGCGAGGGTGGACTATCCTAGGACGCGAGGAGGAGGGACTAAGACATTGATAGAGTGGGGTCCACGTCCCACGCCGGAGCCGCCACCATGGACAGACACCCACCCGGACCCTCCCTATTGTTTTGATGTGCGTCCGGGAGTCCGCACCTTAAGGGGGGGGGGGGGGGGGGTTCTGTCACGCCCTGGTCAAAGTATTTTGTGTTTATCTTCATTTATTTGGTCAGGCCAGGGTGTGGCATGGGTTTTTGTAGGTGGTGTGTTTTGTCCTGGGGTTTTGTTAGGTATTGGGTTTGTGGCTTAGTAGGGTTATCTAGCATAGTCTATGGCTGTCTAGAGTGGTTCTCAATCAGAGGCAGGTGTTTATCGTTATCTCTGATTGGGAACCATATTTAGGCAGCCATATTCTTTGAGTGTTTCGTGGGTGATTGTTCCAGTCTCTGTGTTTGTTGTCACCAGATAGGCTGTATAGGTTTTCACGTTACTTTTCTTGTTTTTGTATTGTTCGTTTCGTCTTCATTAAACATGTATGAAAATTACCACGCTGCATTTTGGTCCGACTCTCCTTCAACCGAAGAAAACCGTAACACGGATTCCAATCTGATCTCTCGCTCATTATCCATAGTTGCTTTACTATCTCCCTACTGACTTCAGCCCCTGGTAATACCGTCTGTGGTACTACCTCACTACTGACTTCAGCCCCTGGTAATACCGACCGTGGTACTACCTCCCTACTGACTTCAGCCCCTGGTAATACTGACTGTGGTACTACCTCCCTACTGACTTCAGCCCCTGGTAACACCGACTGTGGTACTACCTCCCTACTGACTTCAGCCCCTGGTAATACTGACTGTGGTACTACCTCCCTACTGACTTCAGCCCCTGGTAATACCGACTGTGGTACTACCTCCCTACTGACTTCAGCCCCTGGTAATACCGACTGTGGTACTACCTCACTACTTTTAGCAGTTGATGTTGCTCTTCAATAACACAGACCCCAAAGCAAACCGGAGGGGAGAAAAATGTATTGATTTGAGAAGGACAAATCACAGATGTCATGTTGAGAAGTAGATGTTCAGTCTTCCCTGTCCTCAGTTTTTCTCCACAGAACAAAGGAACGCGATGTCATTTATAACCCCCCCCCCTCCCCACCCTAGCCTGGGGTTGTCCAATCAAAAGTCTTTGCAGTACATCTGGGCCGATGGCCAAGTATCCTGCTCCAGACTCAATGTACAGACCAATGAAAACGTGGCACACGTAGCTCTGAGTACAGGCCTGACATTTCACAGATGCTAAACAGATGCTCAACTGAAAATCAATTATTTCCATTGAATCTTCCCTAGTGATCGTTACTTCTAGTCCTCTGGTCCTCTGCGTGGTGTATTTCTCTTCAAAATATTATTATACTACTGACCTCAGCCCTCTGGTAATACTGAGTGTGGTACTACCTCACTACTGACCTCAGCCCTCTGGTAATACTGAGTGTGGTACTACCTCACTACTGACCTCAGCCCTCTGGTAATACTGAGTGTGGTACTACCTCACTACTGACCTCAGCCCTCTGGTAATACTGAGTGTGGTACTACCTCACTACTGACCTCAGCCCTCTGGTAATACTGAGTGTGGTACTACCTCACTACTGACCTCAGCCCTCTGGTAATACTGAGTGTGGTACTACCTCACTACTGACCTCAGCCCTCTGGTAATACTGAGTGTGGTACTACCTCACTACTGACCTCAGCCCTCTGGTAATACTGAGTGTGGTACTACCTCACTACTGACCTCAGCCCTCTGGTAATACTGAGTGTGGTACTACCTCACTACTGACCTCAGCCCTCTGGTAATACTGAGTGTGGTACTACCTCACTACTGACCTCAGCCCTCTGGTAATACTGAGTGTGGTACTACCTCACTACTGACCTCAGCCCTCTGGTAATACTGAGTGTGGTACTACCTCACTACTGACCTCAGCCCTCTGGTAATACTGAGTGTGGTACTACCTCACTACTGACCTCAGCCCTCTGGTAATACTGAGTGTGGTACTACCTCACTACTGACCTCAGCCCTCTGGTAATACTGAGTGTGGTACTACCTCACTACTGACCTCAGCCCTCTGGTAATACTGAGTGTGGTACTACCTCACTACTGACCTCAGCCCTCTGGTAATACTGAGTGTGGTACTACCTCACTACTGACCTCAGCCCTCTGGTAATACTGAGTGTGGTACTACCTCACTACTGACCTCAGCCCTCTGGTAATACTGAGTGTGGTACTACCTCACTACTGACCTCAGCCCTCTGGTAATACTGAGTGTGGTACTACCTCACTACTGACCTCAGCCCTCTGGTAATACTGAGTGTGGTACTACCTCACTACTGACCTCAGCCCTCTGGTAATACTGAGTGTGGTACTACCTCACTACTGACCTCAGCCCTCTGGTAATACTGAGTGTGGTACTACCTCACTACTGACCTCAGCCCTCTGGTAATACTGAGTGTGGTACTACCTCACTACTGACCTCAGCCCTCTGGTAATACTGAGTGTGGTACTACCTCACTACTGACCTCAGCCCTCTGGTAATACTGAGTGTGGTACTACCTCACTACTGACCTCAGCCCTCTGGTAATACTGAGTGTGGTACTACCTCACTACTGACCTCAGCCCTCTGGTAATACTGAGTGTGGTACTACCTCACTACTGACCTCAGCCCTCTGGTAATACTGAGTGTGGTACTACCTCACTACTGACCTCAGCCCTCTGGTAATACTGAGTGTGGTACTACCTCACTACTGACCTCAGCCCTCTGGTAATACTGAGTGTGGTACTACCTCACTACTGACCTCAGCCCTCTGGTAATACTGAGTGTGGTACTACCTCACTACTGACCTCAGCCCTCTGGTAATACTGAGTGTGGTACTACCTCACTACTGACCTCAGCCCTCTGGTAATACTGAGTGTGGTACTACCTCACTACTGACCTCAGCCCTCTGGTAATACTGAGTGTGGTACTACCTCACTACTGACCTCAGCCCTCTGGTAATACTGAGTGTGGTACTACCTCACTACTGACCTCAGCCCTCTGGTAATACTGAGTGTGGTACTACCTCACTACTGACCTCAGCCCTCTGGTAATACTGAGTGGGGTACTACCTCACTACTGACCTCAGCCCTCTGGTAATACTGAGTGTGGTACTACCTCACTACTGACCTCAGCCTCTGAAACCTCTGGTTACCTCTCTTATACAACCATTCCACCTATACCCCACCAAGATACAAAGCCCTGTATTCTACCCCACCAAGACAGAAAGCCCTGTATTCTACCCCACCAAGACAGAAAGCCCTGTATTCTCCCCCACCAAGATACAAAGGCCTGTATTCTACCCCACCAAGACAGTATTCTACCCCACCAAGACAGAAAGCCCTGTATTCTACCCACCAAGATACAAAGCCCTGCAGTCTACCCACCAAGATACAAAGCCCTGTATTCTACCCACCAAGATACAAAGCCCTGTATTATACCCACCGAGATACAAAGCCCTGTATTATACCCACCAAGATACAAAGGCCTGTATTATACCCACCAAGATACAAAGCCCTGTATTTTACCCACCAAGATACAAAGCCCTGTACTCTACCCACCAAGACACAAAGGCCTGTATTCTACCCCACCAAGATACAAAGCCCTGCATTCAACCCACCAAGACACAAAGGCCTGTATTCTACCCCACCAAGATACAAAGCCCTGTATTCAACCCACCAAGATACAAAGGCCTGTATTCTACCCCACCAAGATACAAAGCCCTGTATTCAACCCACCAAGATACAAAGGCCTGTATTCAACCCACCAAGATACAAAGGCCTGTCTTCTCCCTCTTCAGCTTCCCCACTTCGCTTCCAGAAACTTCTCCCCATCTCATCCTTCCACCCCCTTGTCTTCCT
>NC_092170.1:37644994-37664994 GCF_045791955.1 Oncorhynchus clarkii lewisi
TTGTGTTATAGATTACGGGAGAGATAGATGGACTAGATTGGGTTTCGGAAGCGAAAAGACACTTGACATACAGGGTGCACTCTCCTTCCAGATGACACCTCTCTCCCCCTTCCCTTCTTTCCCATTCCTTGTTCCAGGTAAACCCTTCTATTACTCTCTCGCCCCCATCTCCATCATCTCCCGTTCTCGTTACAGATAACTTCCTGCACTCCCCTACACACTCTCCCCAATTTCCCTCTCTATTCTCTCCTCTCCACCCCTTCTCCTTTCCTCCTCTCTCCTCTCTCCACCCCCTCTCCTTACCTCCTCTCTCCTCTCTCCACCCCCTCTCCTTTCCTCATCTCTCCTTTCTCCTCTCTCTATCCCTCTCTCCTCTCTCCTCTCTCCTCTCTCCTCTCTCCTCTCTCCATCCTTTTCTCTTTTCCTCCTCTAATAAACCAAAGCCCTCTGTGTTTGTGCTTGTTGTTCAACTCCGTCTGGATGTTTTGTTCTCTCTCTCTAATCTGTTTTTACGTGTTGGGATTCAGTGTTCCTAAATTTCCCTCTGAGGAACGCTGCTGGATTAACCCTGTTGGAGTGGCCGGCCTGAACCCTCCCGTGGCCCCTGCCTTGTGTGTGTGTGTGTCATTGTGTGTGTGTGTGTGTGTGTGTGTGTGTGTGTGTGTGTGTGTGTGTGTGTGTGTGTGTGTGTGTGTGTGTGTGTGTGTGTGTGTGTGTGTGTGTGTACGTGTGTATATGTGTGGTTGTGTGTTGTTTGTTTGTCAGTTTTTGTTTCCCTCCTGATCATCTGTAATCACTTTGAGGGAATCCATTTGTACTCTGACCCTCATCAGAGAGGAAGGACTCAGAGACGGTTTGTGTTTGAGTGTGTGTGTGTGTTCAACTTCAAAAGTATCTGAACTCTCTCTCTCTCTCTCGCCCTCTCTCTCTCCCTCTCTCTCTCTGTCTTTCTCTCTCTCTCTCTCTCCCTCTCTCTCTCTGTCTTTCTCTCTCTCTCTCTCTCTCTCTCTCTCTGTCTTTCTCTCTCTCTCTCTCTCTCTCTCTCTCTGTCTTTCTCTCTCTCTCTCTCTCTCTCTCTGTCTTTCTCTCTCTCTCTCTCTCTCTGTCTTTCTCTCTCTCTCTCTCCCTCTCTCTCGCTGTCTTTCTCTCTCTCTCTCTCTCTGTGTCTTTCTCTCTCTCTCTCTCCCTCTCTCTCTCTGTCTTTCTCTCTCTCTCTCTCTCTCTCTCTCTGTGTCTTTCTCTCTCTCTCTCTCTCTCTCTCTTTCTTTCTCTCTCTCTCTCTCTCTGACTCACTGACAATTAACTAATTCCACTCACGTAGCGGTCAATTAACCAATAATTTCCTTCCCTGTCTACCAATGAAAGACCTGGTTGAGTCTAAACACATGAGACAATAGCAGCAATAAGGTCAACAAGTGAGTGAAATCAACCCTCAGAGATACTCAATCAGACACTCCCTAAGATATGCATTTCACTACTTCAGCCTCGACTTTGTAAATAGCATTGTTTAAAATGCATATCTGTTCAGCTGTGTGTTGAATTATCTGTTCAGCTGTGTGTTAAATTATCTGTTCAGCTGTACGTTGAAATCTCTGTTCAGCTGTGTGTTAAATTGTCTGTTCAGCTGTGTGTTGAATTATCTGTTCAGCTGTATGTTGAATTATCTGTTCAGCTGTACGTTGAAATCTCTGTTCAGCTGTGTGTTGAATTATCTGTTCAGCTGTGTGTTGAATTGTCTGTTCAGCTGTACGTTGAAATCTCTGTTCAGCTGTATGTTGAATTATCTGTTCAGCTGTGTGTTGAATTGTCTGTTCAGCTGTTTATTTTTATTTTTACAGGGACAGGTGCACGTCAATTGACGTTTCAGTAAAAGTGCAGGTTTTAGCCAGCCGGCTAATTTTCCAACTCAGTCCCTGGGCAGGTTATTAAAAACAATTACAATACAGACAATCAATGAGCAGTGAGCACACGCAGAACAACATAGGACGAGCAAGACATAGCGTACAGACAGAGCAACATAGAACAAGCAAGACATAGCATACAGACAGAACAACATAGGACAAGCAAGACGTAGCATACAGACAGAGCAACATAGAACAAGCAAGACATAGCATACAGACAGAGCAACATAGAACAAAAAGCAGCAACACATTGTGTAGAGACAGTGCAGCGAAGGAAAAGTAATACTTAGCATGCAGACAGAGAAATATAGCACAAAAGTTACAAGACAAAATCCACAAAAGCAACAGTGGTTACCACACCACACCAGCTACAGACAACAGACAACATGGAAAGCGGCAACACACAGCTAGGGACCATGTTCACTGGTCTGATTGGCCTTTAGACATGTTTTCCTGTTTTTTTGTGAAAGTGTGATATGTGGTGCAGTTATGTGTGTCTGATGGCAGTGTATTCCAGACATGGGAAGCTCTCACAGAGGAAACGGATTTACTAAAGGTGCTCTTCCTTAAGGGAACTATACAGTCACCTCTCATGGCGGACCTTGTGGATCTGCTGCCATAGGTTTGGGTTTTCTGTTTGACAAAAATACTGAGTGGAGGGGGGATTCAGGCCATTTAGGATCTTGAATACAAGACATGCGTCGGTGACTTGCACAAGATTTTTCCACCTCAGGAGCTCATGCTTTCTGTGGATGTAACAGTGATGATGGCTATTGGGCTTCCTATCAAGCACTTTGAGAGCCTGTTTGTAGACAGACTGAATAGGTCTTAATGTTGTACAGCAAGCTTGGGCCCAACTAGTCAAGCAGTATGTTAAGTGGTGGAGTATCATAGATTGGAAGTACAGTTTTGCTACCTCTGTAGTCAAATTATTTTGTATAAATTGGAAATGAGCTAGGTTAAATTTGGTTAAATCTGCTTTTTAAAAGAGCTGTTGGAATCAAGTACGATGCCAAGGCATTTAAAATCAGGTACTTAATAAATGTCTGTTCAGATGTATTTTGAAATGAAAAGAAAATGCATTTTCAGTCATAATATTACAGAAGAAATTGAGCCATTCCCCCGTCTTCTTTATGGGAAACAAAACACAGAAAAGTATGACCATTAACTCATAATGTGGTGTACCGGGGTATTGCAGTAATAACTCATAATGTGGTGTACTGGGGTATTGCAGTAATAACTCATGATGTGGTGTACTGGGGTATTGCAGTAATAACTCATAATGTGGTGTACTGGGGTATTGCAGTAATAACTCATAATGTGGTGTACTGGGGTATTGCAGTAATAACTCATAATGTGGTGTACTGGGGTATTGCAGTAATAACTCATAATGTGGTGTACTGGGGTATTGCAGTAATAACTCATGATGTGGTGTACTGGGGTATTGCAGTAATAACTCATGATGTGGTGTACTGGGGTATTGCAGTAATAACTCATAATGTGGTGTACTGGGGTATTGCAGTAATAACTCATGTTGTGGTGTACTGGGGTATTGCAGTAATAACTCATGTTGTGGTGTACTGGGGTATTGCAGTAATAACTCATAATGTGGTGTACTGAGGTATTGCAGTAATAACTCATAATGTGGTGTACTGGGGTATTGCAGTAATAACTCATGATGTGGTGTACTGGGGTATTGTGTTATCCTGGCCAAGCTCCACTACAACAGAAGGACTGGCTGGCATTCATTTGGGGGATGGCATTTACTTCCAGTGACTCCATCTTTTGTTCTTCTTTTCGCTAATCTCCATCCCTTCTCTATTTAACTGGTTCTCTGTAAAGGTCTCCCTGTCAGACTGTGCCAGTCCCTGTCACCACAAACAAAGACAAAGGTGTCTCTATCTCCTTCTGTCTCTCTCTCTCTCTCTCTCTCTCTCTCTCTCTCTCCCTCTCTTCTACCGCTGTCTCCTCTCCTTCTCTTACACATCACAACAGTACGAATTTTCAATTAATTTAAATCTTAATTCCAGTCTTTACATCCTATATTGAGGTGAATAAAGTGCTAGTGTAGAATGGACAATGAAGGTACGAATGTAAGGGAATACCCCCCTGAATTGTACAAAAATGAATGGCAAGATATTGGCATTGGACAAACCATATACACGATGTCCAATACCACCCAAAGCGGCGTTGATTCGTGTAAAGTATATGGCAAATGCCATATGGCAATTGCCAATTGTAACACCTCAAAAATCCAACAGGGGGCGAGTGCGCTCCACCGGGGTTTTTCATATTGGAAATGTAACCCAAGTCAACATCCAAAAGAAAATTTTTGAAAAAAGGATATTTTTTTCAAAAACTTTTCACCCCTTAAAAAAGTGCTTTCTGGGCCTTTTTTCGAAATTCTTTCGATTTTTTTGTCAATTACACATGTGTAAGAGCTGTATGAATATACTTTTGTCCAATTTTTTTATCATATTTTTTTATTTTTTTAATTACATGCGCATAAGGCATATGTTTTGTACATTTGCAATATGATTTCATAGGAAGTCAAAAGTCAAAAGTCAAAAATGTCAAAATTTGGTAAAAAACTTCACACATC
This sequence comes from Oncorhynchus clarkii lewisi, assembly GCF_045791955.1. NCBI lineage: Eukaryota > Metazoa > Chordata > Actinopteri > Salmoniformes > Salmonidae > Oncorhynchus > Oncorhynchus clarkii. The sequence continues at coordinate 37,649,498 of NC_092170.1, forward strand.
CTTAAAAAAGTGCTTTCTGGACCGTTTTTCAAAATTCTTTCAATTTTTATGTCAATTACACATGTATAAGAACTTTATCAACATACTTTAGTCATACTTTATTATCCTATTTTTTATTTTTTTTTACTTGTGCATAAGGCATATGTTTTCTCCATTTGGAATATGATTTCATAGGAAGTCAAAAGTCAAAAGTCAAAAATGTCAAAATTTGGTAAAAAACTTCACACATCCTTAAAAAAGTGCTTTCTGGGCCTTTTTTCGAAATTCTTTCGATTTTTTTTGTCAATTACACATGTGTAAGAGCTGTATGAATATACTTTTGTCCAATTTTTTTATCATATTTTTTTATTTTTTTAATTACATGCGCATAAGGCATATGTTTTGTACATTTGCAATATGATTTCATAGGAAGTCAAAAGTCAAAAGTCAAAAATGTCAAAATTTGGTAAAAAACTTCACACATCCTTAAAAAAGTGCTTTCTGGACCGTTTTTCAAAATTCTTTCAATTTTTATGTCAATTACACATGTATAAGAACTTTATCAACATACTTTAGTCATACTTTATTATCCTATTTTTTATTTTTTTTTACTTGTGCATAAGGCATATGTTTTCTCCATTTGGAATATGATTTCATAGGAAGTCAAAAGTCAAAAGTCAAAAATGTCAAAATTTGGTAAAAAACTTCACACATCCTTAAAAAAGTGCTTTCTGGACCGTTTTTCAAATTTCTTTCAATTTTTGTGTCAATTACACATGTATAAGAACTTTATCAACATACTTTAGTCATACTTTATTATCATTTTTTTTTTTTTTTTTTTACTTGTGCATAAGGCATATGTTTTCTCCATTTGGAATATGATTTCATAGGAAGTCAAAAGTCGAAAATTTGATTTTTTTTTTAAACTTTAAAAACTAAAAAAAGTGCTTTCTGGACCGTTTTTCGAAATTGTTTCGATTTTAAGACAATTAATCATGTGTAAGAAGTGTATGAATATACTTTTGTAAAATGTTATTATCATAATTTTTTTTTTTTTACTTGTGCATAAGGAATATGATTTGTCTATTTGCAATATGATTTCATAGGAAGTCAAAAGTCAAAGTTACCCAAAAATGTTTTGGATGTTTTTTTGTTTATGTTTCCTTACTTTTTCAAAGTCACTGTGCATTTGCAATATGTTTCAATGGGCAGGTACCGTCACGAATTTGTCATGCTCAAAATTTTTTAGATGTATTTTTTTTTGTTTCTTACTTTTTCAAAGTCACTGTGCATTTGCAATATGTTTTAATGGGCAGGTACCATCACGAATTTGTCATGCTCAAAATTCAAGCTTTACTTTGCTCAAACTATACCTTTGTCATCTTGTGATCTAAAATATGCAACTGGTTACCCAAAAAATGTGTTGATGTTTTTTTGTTTATGTTTCCTTACTTTTTCAAAGTCACTGTGCATTTGCAATATGTTTCAATGGGCAGGTACCGTCACGAATTTGTCATGCTCAAAAAATTTTAGATGTATTTTTTTTTGTTTCTTACTTTTTCAAAGTCACTGTGCATTTGCAATATGTTTTAATGGGCAGGTACCATCACGAATTTGTCATGCTCAAAATTCAAGCTTTACTTTGCTCAAACTATACCTTTGTCATCTTGTGATCTAAAATATGCAACTGGTTACCCAAAAAATGTGTTGATGTTTTTTTGTTTATGTTTCCTTACTTTTTCAAAGTCACTGTGCATTTGCAATATGTTTCAATGGGCAGGTACCGTCACGAATTTGTCATGCTCAAAAAATTTTAGATGTATTTTTTTTTGTTTCTTACTTTTTCAAAGTCACTGTGCATTTGCAATATGTTTTAATGGGCAGGTACCATCACGAATTTGTCATGCTCAAAATTCAAGCTTTACTTTGCTCAAACTATACCTTTGTCATCTTGTGATCTAAAATATGCAACTGGTTACCCAAAAAATGTGTTGATGTTTTTTTGTTTATGTTTCCTTACTTTTTCAAAGTCACTGTGCATTTGCAATATGTTTCAATGGGCAGGTACCATCACGAATTTGTCATGCTCAAAATTTTTTAGATGTATTTTTTTTTGTTTCTTACTTTTTCAAAGTCACTGTGCATTTGCAATATGTTTTTTCACTATAGAATCATATTGCAAATGCACATGCAACTGGTCATCCCCCCAAAAAAAATTTAGATTTTTTTTTTTATGTTTCCTTACTTTTTCAAAGTCACTGTGCATTTGCAATATGTTTTTTCACTATAGAATCATATTGCAAATGCACGTGCAACTGGTCATCCCCCAAAAAAATTTTTAGATTTTTTTTGTTTATTTTTCCTTACTTTTTCAAAGTCACTGTGCATTTGCAATATGTTTTTTCACTATAGAATCATATTGCAAATGCACATGCAACTGGTCATCCCCCCCCAAAAAAATTAGATTTTTTTTATGTTTCCTTACTTTTTCAAAGTCACTGTGCATTTGCAATATGTTTTTTCACTATAGAATCATATTGCAAATGCACATGCAACTGGTCATCCCCCCCAAAAAAATTTAGATTTTTTTTATGTTTCCTTACTTTTTCAAAGTCACTGTGCATTTGCAATATGTTTTTTCACTATAGAATCATATTGCAAATGCACGTGCAACTGGTCACCCAAAAATAAAAATTTTGGATTTTTTTTGTTTATGTTTCCTTACTTTTTCAAAGTCACTGTGCATTTGCAATATGTTTCAATGGGCAGGTACCATCACGAACTTGTCATGCTCAAAATTTTTTAGATGTATTTTTTTTTGTTTCTTACTTTTTCAAAGTCACTGTGCATTTGCAATATGTTTTTTCACTATAGAATCATATTGCAAATGCACATGCAACTGGTCATCCCCCCCAAAAAATTTTAGATTTTTTTTGTTTATGTTTCCTTACTTTTTCAAAGTCACTGTGCATTTGCAATATGTTTTTTCACTATAGAATCATATTGCAAATGCACGTGCAACTGGTCATCCCCCCCCAAAAAATTTAGATTTTTTTTATGTTTCCTTACTTTTTCAAAGTCACTGTGCATTTGCAATATGTTTTTTCACTATAGAATCATATTGCAAATGCACGTGCAACTGGTCACCCAAAAATAAAAATTTTGGATTTTTTTTGTTTATGTTTCCTTACTTTTTCAAAGTCACTGTGCATTTGCAATATGTTTTTTCACTATAGAATCATATTGCAAATGCACATGCAACTGGTCATCCCCCCAAAAAATTTTTAGATTTTTTTTGTTTATGTTTCCTTACTTTTTCAAAGTCACTGTGCATTTGCAATATGTTTTTTCACTATAGAATCATATTGCAAATGCACGTGCAACTGGTCATCCCCCCAAAAATTTTTTAGATTTTTTTTGTTTATTTTTCCTTACTTTTTCAAAGTCACTGTGCATTTGCAATATGTTTTTTCACTATAGAATCATATTGCAAATGCACGTGCAACTGGTCATCCCCCAAAAAAATTTTTAGATTTTTTTTGTTTATTTTTCCTTACTTTTTCAAAGTCACTGTGCATTTGCAATATGTTTTTTCACTATAGAATCATATTGCAAATGCACATGCAACTGGTCATCCCCCCCAAAAAAATTTAGATTTTTTTTATGTTTCCTTACTTTTTCAAAGTCACTGTGCATTTGCAATATGTTTTTTCACTATAGAATCATATTGCAAATGCACATGCAACTGGTCATCCCCCCCCAAAAAATTTAGATTTTTTTTGTTTATGTTTCCTTACTTTTTCAAAGTCACTGTGCATTTGCAATATGTTTTTTCACTATAGAATCATATTGCAAATGCACATGCAACTGGTCATCCCCCCAAAAAAAATTTAGATTTTTTTTGTTTATGTTTCCTTACTTTTTCAAAGTCACTGTGCATTTGCAATATGTTTTAAAGGGCAGGTACCATCACGAATTTGTCATGCTATAAAAATCTTGCAGGAATGTGAAATTGACTGGCCCGATGAACTCGGGATGGCTTTGCAGTGATTCTGGGTCATCTCAATCGCTCGTTTGGGTTGATTTCAGAATGTCGCTTTTGGTGATGTTTTTTCACTATAGGATCATATTGCAAATGTACAAGAGTCAAGTGGACAAGAGTCCATCAGTCAATTAGATATCATTCTGACCACCAAACTGATACAAACTGACACCAAACCCACTTTTTCCAACTCGTTTAGTAGCCAACTATTACATACTTCAGAGCTGGCCCAAAATTCACAACCCCTTCGGTTCAAACCATAAAAAAACCATAAAACACGTAGTTACGTTCTAGCTGCGGGTCCATTTCTTATGTTATGTGTTGGCCTAGCTGAGGCGACCCCGAATCCCAAGTTTCGGCTCGATAGGTCATTTGGTGTCCGAGAAAAACCCTAATTGGTGCTGAAAATCCACTATTTTCCATGACTTGCTACGGGGTCCTTGAATGAGCTATTGGACAGAAACGTTGGGGTCTGTCTATATGGGCCGAGACGTTTGCAATGCACCTAGTCTTGCGACTCTGGGACATTTCTAAATGTCGTCATTTTCGTGATGCAAAAATGAATTGAAGTTATTTCAAATGTACGAGGCTGTTTCTCGGTCCGAGAACCTTCTAGAGCCACGTAACTCACCACGCACCATCTACGGGAGGTCTAGAACAGGTTTCTAAAGTTTCGGAACTCTAGGTCCGACGGTTCTTTTTTAGCTCCAACAAAGCTAACTATTGGAGCCAGTGTCTGTCTCTACGCACCCCAATACGTCCCTCCTTCCAAGTTGTGTTTTAGTGTGATTTTTTTTTCCTTTGAATTTTTTTGGGAAAAATGACTGATTTACAGTTCATGGGGGTTGCCTAATCACACATATGAAGTTTTGGAAAGATCAGACTTTTTTAACCCTTTGAAACAGCCCCTGAGACACCAATTATGGCACTTCCGGTTGGCACAGGAAGTTATAAATCAACACATATCCTCATTGGGGTATGCTGTTACAGAATCCTGAGTTTTAAGTCCTTACGTTAAGAATTGACTGATCTACACAGGGTTGAATGCACTATGTCTATCAAACTGCATGCAGTGTATGGGTAAACACTTTTAGGGGCATTTTAACCACTTCCGGTTGGTCCAGGAAGCTTAGAATCAACACAGGTAGACCTCATAGTGGCCTGATGGACTGGTACCGAAGACAGGTTCATACGGCATTCATAACCCACATAGGCCTCAGGTTGAAATTAGGGGTGCAGGCAATGTATTCCTATGGGGAGAGATGACACTGTAATCTGTGAGATCAAAAAACACTGTTTTACTGTTAAGGGTTAATGCCACACGGTCAAGGTTAGGCTTGTTCAGATCGGGAGGACCTTAGGAACATTCATGTGGTGCAATTTTTCTTCTCACTCTAACGGTTCTCTCACTGTCACCCAAAAGCAAATGACATTGTGGTGCAGGCTTCATTTTGGGCCTACTATTCTAATGCTCGCTGCGCCTAGACCGAGCGAGCTACGGTCAAGCGGGATATCTCGCTGAACTCGGTACGGCCTAGGTATTATGGTAATGCCATTTCCTGCTCTCTGTGTCTTTAAGCACCGCACTTTATCACTCCATCCTTCCTGTGTGTGTGTGAGGGAGCTTTTCTTTGACATCTGTTGGGATTAATGACTGATTTACAGTTCAGAAGGGTTACCTAGTCACACATATGAAGTTTTGGAGAGATGTGACTTTTTTAACCCTTCGAAACAGAGAGTGTGACCCAATTAAAGGCACTTCCGGTTGGCACAGGAAGCTATAAGTAAACACATGTCTTGATTTACATAGCCACTTACAGAATCCCGAGTTTTAAGTCTTTACGTTAAGAATTGACTGATCTACACAGGGTTGAATGCACTATGTCTATCAAACTGCAGGCAGTGTATGGGTAAACACTTTTAGGGGCATTTTAACCACTTTCGGTTGCTCCAGGAAGCTTAGATTCGACACAGGTAGATCTCATAGTGGCCTGATGGACTGGTACCGAAGACAGGTTCATACGGCATTCATAACCCATATAGGCTTCAGGTTGAATTTTGTGGTGCAGGCAATGTATTCCTATGGGGAGAGATGTCACTGTAATCTGTGAGATCAAAAAACCCTGTTTTACTGTGAAGGGTTAATGCCACACGGTCAAGGTTAGGCTTGTTCAGATCGGGAGGACCTTAGGAACATTCATGTGGTGGAATTGTGCTTCTCACCCTAACGGTTCTCTCACTGCCACCCAAAATCAAATGACATTGTGGTGCAGGCTTCATTTTGGGCCTTCTTTTTTTCAAGTTTGCTGCACTCAGAACGAGCTACGGTCAAGCGGGGCGTCTCCTTGAACTCGGCACAGTCTGGAGACTATGGTGATGCCATTTTTTGTGTTGATTTCAGAATGCCATTTTGGTGATGGTCCCTCTCCGTTTAAACATATTGCAAATGTACAAAAGTCAACTAGCAAGTCAGTGTCCATCAGTCAATTAGATGTCATTATGACACCAAATGGATATCAATTGACACCAAACCCACTTTTTCCTACTCATTTAGTAGCCAACTATCACATATGTCAGAGCAGTCCCATAATTCACAGCGCCTTCGGTTTAAAACATAATAAAAAGGTAAAACACATAGTTACGTTCTAGCTGCGGGTCCAGTTCGGACATTGTGTGAAGGCCTATGTGAGGCGACCCCGAATCCCGAGTTTCGGCTCGATAGGTCATTTGGTGTCCGAGAAAAACCCTAATTGGTGCTGAAAATCCACTTTTTTCCATGCCTTGCTACGGGGTCCTTGAACGAGCTATCGGACAGACACGTCGGAGTCCGTCTCTATGGGCCGAGCCGGTTTCAATGCACCTAGCCTTGCGTCTCTGAGACTTTTCTAAACGTCGTCATTTTCGTAATGGTCAAAATGAATTGAAGGTATTGCAAATGTACGAGGCTGTTTCTCGGTCCGAGAACCGTCTAGAGCCACGTAACTCACCACGCACCATCAACCGGAGGTCTAGAACAGGTTTCTAAAGTTTCGGAACTCTAGGTCTGACGGTTCTTTTTTAGCTCCAACAAAGCTAACTATTGCAGCCACTGTCTGTCTCTACGCACCCCAATACGTCCCTCCATCCAAGGTGTGTTTTAGTGTGATTTTTTTTTCCTTTGATTTTTTTTGGGAAAAATGACTGATTTACAGTTCATGGGGGTTGCCTAATCACACATATGAAGTTTTGGAAAGATCAGACTTTTTTAACCCCTCGAAACAGCCCCTGAGACACCAGTTATGGCACTTCCGGTTGGCACAGGAAGCTATAAATCAACACATATCCCCATTGGGGTATGCTGTTACAGAATCCTGAGTTTTAAGTCCTTACGTTAAGAACTGACTGATTTACACAGGGTTGAATGCACTATGTCTGTCAAACTGAAGGCAGGGTATGGGTAAACACTTTTAGGGGCATTTTAACCACTTCCGGTTGGTCCAGGAAGCTCAGAATCAACACAGGTAGACCTCATAGTGGCCTGATGGACTGGTACCGAAGACAGGTTCATACGGCATTCATAACCCATATAGACTTCAGGTTGAAATTAGGGGTGCAGGCAATGTATTCCTATGGGGAGAGATGACACTGTAATCTGTGAGATCAAAAAACACTGTTTTACTCTTAAGGGTTAATGCCACACGGTCAAGGTTAGGCTTGTACAGATCGGGAGGACCTTAGGAACATTCATGTGGTGGAATTTTTCTTCTCACCCTAACGGTTCTCTCACTGTCACTCAAAAGCAAATGACATTGTGGGGCAGGCTTCATTTTGGGCCTACTTTTCTAATGGTCGTTGCGCTTAGACCGAGCGAGCTACGGTCAAGCGGGATAGCTCGTTGAACTCAGCACAGTCTGGAGACTATGGTGATGCCATTTTTTGTGTTGATTTCAGAATGACATTTTGGTGATGGTCCCTCTCCGTTTAAACATATTGCAAATGCACAAAAGTCAACTAGCAAGTCAGTGTCCATCAGTCAATTAGATGTCATTATGACACCAAACCCACTTTTTACTACTCATTTAGAAGCCAACTATCACATATGTCAGAGCAGTCCCATAATTCACAGCGCCTTTAGTTTAAAACATAATAAAAAGGTAAAACACATAGTTACGTTCTAGCTGCGGGTCCAGTTCGGACATTATGTGAAGTCCTATGTGAGGCGACCCCGAATCCCGAGTTTCGGCTCGATAGGTCATTTGGCGTCCGAGAAAAACCCTAATTGGTGCTGAAAATCCACTTTTTTCCATGCCTTGCTACGGGGTCCTTGAACGAGCTATCGGACAGAAACGTTGGGGTCCGTCTCTATGGGCCGAGCCGGTTTCAATGCACCTAGCCTTGCGTCTCTGAGACTTTTCTAAACGTCGTCATTTTCGTAATGGTCAAAATGAATTGAAGGTATTGCAAATGTACGAGGCTGTTTCTCGGTCCGAGAACCGTCTAGAGCCACGTAACTCACCACGCACCATCGACCGGAGGTCTAGAACAGGTTTCTAAAGTTTCGGAACTCTAGGTCTGACGGTTCTTTTTTAGCTCGAACAAAGCTAACTATTGCAGCCACTGTCTGTCTCTACGCACCCCAATACGTCCCTCCATTCAAGTTGTGTTTTAGTGTGATTTTTTTTTCCTTTGAATTTTTTGGGGAAAAATGACTGATTTACAGTTCATGGGGGTTGCCTAATCACATATATGAAGTTTTGGACAGATCTGACTTTTTTAACCCTTCGAAACAGCCCCTGAGACACCATTTAAGGCACTTCCGGTTGGCACAGGAAGCTATAATTCACCACATATCCTCATTGGGGTATGTTTTTACAGAATCCTGAGTTTTAAGTCTTTACGTTAAGAACTGAGTTATTTACGGAGGGTTTAGTATGTGTGTGTTATTTCAGAAAATCATAGAAAATCACAGAAATCTCGCAGAGCTCCGCAGCACACTTTAAAAAGATTCGTATGAACACCCTGCAACTGGATCTGTAACCGTTGAAAAAAAAAAACGCCTATTTGTGACCATCACCAAGATGTCATTGTTCCGTTTCTCTTAAATGACGATAGATAAATGGCTGTTTTTTTTTTTATTGACACCGGAGGCTCCTTGACTTTGACCTGAAGTGGAAAAATAATTTCTCTATTTCCATTTAGGACCTTTAATCCCAGAAAAACGGCCATAACTCAAAAACCGTCGAGGCCTGGACGCCATCTTGTTCGGGGCCAACTGCCCATTATGCCAAACCTACGCTCACCGAGTTTCGGCTTCGAAATATTTTCCGTTTTCGAGATAAGGCCCCGTCGTGATTCGTGATGTTTTGCCAAATTGCCATATGATTCCGTATGCCCTCTTGTGGGAAATTCCGGGACAGCGGAAAAACGGTCAAAAACTTGTTTATTTTATAAAACGGAAACCGAATGTCCGACAAAGTTCATTTGATGACTTCCCGGTAGGTCTGGCCCTACCGCACGGCCCGACGCCGACCGCAAATTTTACAAACGATTTCGGACGTCTAGTAAGGGACCGTACATTTGCAATATGGACTTTCTCACTGATCATACACGAAATGCCGAAATGTTCCCTTAAGGTATGTAAGTGTTCGAATGCAGAAATGTCTTCCATTTTGTTGTTATGGGTTCAAATCCCAGCCAGCGACCAGGTCCATTCTCTAGACTGTAAATGTCGACATTATGCAAATCACTTCCCTTCCACGCAAACAAGCCTGAACCAATCAATGTCAATCCCTTTTCTCCCAGCCAATCACTGTCATTCCCTCTTCAGTGAGCCCTCGCCTAATGGAAAGCATTGTTCTTCAGCTCTGAATGCCAACTCACTGAGACTGTCATCTGTAACTTTTTCTCAACCCATCTCTAACCTTCAGAAGTCATCTACACAGAGCAGAGAGGAGTTCACAGTGGATAGGATATGAAAGTCATGGAGATGAGAGAAGACAGCAGGAGAGAAGGCAGGAGAGAAGACAGCAATAGAAGACAGGAGAGAAGACAGGAGAGAAGACAGCAGGAGAGGACAGGAGAGAAGACAGCAGGAGAGGACAGAAGAGGACAGAAGAGAAGACAGAAGAGAAGACAGCAGGAGAGGACAGAAGAGAAGACAGCAGGAGAGGACAGGAGAGAAGACAGCAGGAGAAGACAGGAGAGAAGACAGGAGAGAAGACAGCAATAGAAGACAGGAGAGAAGACAGCAATAGAAGACAGGAGAGAAGACAGCAGGAGACGACAGGAGAGAAGACAGCAGGAGAAGACAGGAGAGAAGAAAGCAATATAAGACAGGAAAGAAGACAGCAGGAGAGGACAGGAGAGAAGACAGTTGGATAAGGCAGAAGAGAAGACAGCAGGAGAGGACAGGAGAGAAGACAGAAGAGAAGACAGCAGGAGAGGACAGGAGAGAAGACAGAAGAGAAGACAGCAGGAGAGAACAGGAGAGAAGACAGAAGAGAAGACAGCAGGAGAGGACAGGAGAGAAGACAGAAGAGAAGACAGCAGGAGAGGACATGAGAGAAGACAGTTGGAGAAGACAGAAGAGAAGACAGCAGGAGAGGACAGGAGAGAAGACAGAAGAGAAGACAGCAGGAGAGGACAGGAGAGAAGACAGTTGGAGAAGACAGAAGAGAAGATAGCAGGAGAGGACAGGAGAGAGGATGGCAGGAGAGGACAGAAGAGAAGACAGCAGCAGATGATAGAAGACAGGGCAACATGAAAGGACAGAAGAGAGTAGGTGAGGACAGGAGAGAAGTCTTAAATAGAAGACAGGAGAGAAGACAGGAGAGAAGACAGCAGGATAGGACAGGAGAGAAGACAACAGGAGAGGACAGGAGAGAAGACAACAGGAGAGGACAGGAGAGAAGACTTAAATAGAAGACAGGAGAGAAGAAAGGAGAGAAGACAGCAGGAGAGGACAGAAGAGAAGACATCAAGAGAGAAGGCAACAGGAGAGTGCAGAAGAGAAGACAGCACAAGAGGACAGGAGAGAAGACAACAGGAGAGGACAGAAGAGAAAACAGTTGGAGAAGACATAAGAGATGACAGCTGGAGAGGACAGGAGAGAAGACAGTTGGAGAAGACAGAAGAGAAGACAGCTGGAGAGGACAGAAGAGAAGACAGCTGGAGAGGACAGAAGAGAAGACAACAGGAGAGGACAGAAGAGAAGACAGCCGGAGAGGACAGAAGAGAAGACAGCAGGAGAGAACAGGACTGTGACTGTCCTTTTATTGTGATGGATGTTTGGATAGTCCTCACTTTTACTGTCAAAATCTCAAGAATGAAAAAAACGTTCTGTTGTTCTACTTTGTTTGTGTCTGTCTGTCTGTCTGTCTGTCTGTCTGTCTGTCTGTCTGTCTGTCTATCTGTCTGTTTGTCCCCCCGTCTATCTATCTGTCTGTCTGTCTGTCTGTCTGTCTGTCTGTCTGTCTATCTGTCTGTTTGTCCCCCCCTCTATCTGTCTGTCTGTCTGTCTGTCTGTCTGTCTGTCTGTCCCCCCGTCTATCTGTATGTCTGTCTGATGCCACTAAGTCTCTGTTTAAAGCTTTGTTAAGAAAGGCACACCACTAGCGCCCGGCCTCGACAACATCCGGTGAAATTGCAGAGCGTGAAATTCAAGTTTTATACAACGATTAAAAGCTTAACTTCTTGAGTGTAGGGGGCAGGATTTTCATTTTTGGCTAAAAAACATACCCATTTGAAACTGCCTATTTCTCAGGCCCAGAAACTAGAATATGCATATAATTGTCAGAATTCTCTAAAGTTTCCAAAACTGTCAAACTATTGTCTGTGAGTATAACAGTACTGATATTGCAGGCGAAAACCTGAGGAAAATCAAACCAGGAAGTGGCTTCTATTTTGAATGCTCCATGTTCCATAGCCTGCCTTGGCTCCATTTAAAGGGATATCAACCATATTCCTTTCCCTATGGCTTCATCAAGGTGTCAACAGTCTTTAGACATAGTTTCAGGCTATAATTTTGAAAAATGAGCGAGAAAGATAACATCGCTTCAGTGGATAGCTGGGTGTTCGCAGAGTTTTGCTTGCGCAACAGAGTGGGGCCGCCATTGTCTCTCCCTCCCCTATTGAAAAAGCGACAGTCCCGGTTGATATATTATTGATTATATATTTTAAAAACAACCTGAGGATTGATTATAAAAAACGTTTGACATGTTTATGTGGACATTACGGATACTATTTGGAATTTTCATCTGCGATATTGTGACCGCTCGAGCATGTGGATTTCTGAACAAAACGCTCCAACCAAATGGAGGTATTTTGGATATAAAAATAATCTTTATGGAACAAAAGGAACATTTATTGTGTAACTGGGAGTCTCGTGAGTGCAAACATCCGAAGATCATCAAAGGTAAGCGATTTAATCTATTGCTTTTCTGACTTTCGTGACCAATCTACTTGGCTGCTAGTGTTTGTCATGTTTCATCTACTGAGAGATGTTCTTACAAAAACGCTTGTTATGCTTTCGCCGAAAAGCTGTAATGAAATATGACACTCCAGGTGGATTAACAACAAGCTAAACTGTGTTTTGCTATATTGCACTTGTGATTTCATGAAAATTAAATATGTTTAGTAATTTAATTTGAATTTGGTGAGTTGCAATTCAGAGGTGGTTGATGAAAATGATCCCGCTAACGGGATGGGTGCATCAAGAAGTTAATCCAGACGCTTTGTCAGATTTCAAAAAGGCTTTCAGGCAAAAGTATACCATGCGATTATCTGAGGACAGCGCCCCGTGTACAAAGGCATTAAAAACATTTTCCAACCAAGCAGAGGCATCACGAAAGCCAGAAATAGCAATAAAATAAATCACTTACCTTTGAAGATCTTCCTCTGTTTGCAATCCAAAGGGTCCCAGCTACATCACAAATGGTAATTTTGTTTGATAAAGTCCTTCTTTATATCCCAAAAAAGTCAGTTTAGTTGGCGCGCTTCATTCAATAATCCACCTGTTTCCCCTCGTTCAAAATGCATACAAAATGAATCCCAAACGTTACCAATAAACTTGGTCCAAACATGCCAAACAATGTTTCTAATCAATCCTAAGGTACCCTAATATGACCATAAACATTCAAATTTAGACAGAGAATTGTATGTACATTACTGGAGATAAATAACAAAGTGTGCGCTCTCATCCACGCACGTCATAACACTACAGCCCAAAATGGGAGCCACTTAGAAAAACTACAAATTCTAGCTTATTTTTCAAAAAACAAGCCTGACTCTCTTTCTAAAGACTGTTGACATCTACTGGAAGCCCTAGGAACTGCAATCTGGGAGGATTTCCATTGATTTCCCCAAAGACAGGCATTTTAAATGGTGTCACCTCCCTTGCTATGTCAGTTCTGTTATACTCACAAACATTATTTTGGAAACATTTGAGTGTTTTCTATCCTATACTACCAATTATATACATATCCTAGCTTCTGGGCCATACATTGGGAGAGGGTAAAGGGAGAGAGGGAACATGAGAGAACAAAAAAGCAATTCCCTCCATCCATGATGAATGCTCCTAGATAAGGCTTTCCCCAGATAGTTTCTCTAACTTGGCATGACTCTAACCTGGCATGTCTCTAACCTGGCCCATATCTAACCTGGCCTGTCTCTAACCTGGCATGAATTTAACTTGGCTTGTCTCTAACATGGCCTGTCTCTAACCTGGCCCATATCTAACCTGGCCTGTCTCTAACCTGGCCTGTCTTTAACTTGGCTTGTCTCTAACATGGCCTGTCTCTAACCTGGCCTGTCTATATCCTGGCATGTCTGTAACCCGGCCTGTCTCTAACCTGGCCTTATCTCCAACCTGACCTGTTTCAGACTGAATATCTATACAGTAGACCTCTGTCACAGTACTGTTTCGCTGGGGCTAAATACCCTCTGTTACTCTCTGTCACTACATTAAGTTACCCAAACATACTTTCTGTTTCACTGCAGTCTGTTATAAATGTGTTCGTCAGCGTATTGAATGACTGCTGTGTTCCAACTCTCTTCATCAGAATCACATGGCTGGAGTTGCCGTAGCGATCCATGCTATTCCTTTGACACAATGCCACAGTTTACATTCCATGGTTATTTGCTCATCAATCAGTGCCAGAGTATATGTATTCTACATGGTTTATTGTGAAGGTGTGTAGGTGCTTGTACGTGTCTGCTTGTGTCCGTAAGTGTGTGTGTTTTCAGGCCCAATAGCCCTTCGTGTTGAAGCTGTTGTAGCAGTAGAGGAATATGTAATCAGTCACACAGCCTGTGCACCAGGGTAAAGTAGATTGTTTGACAGAGGGCTCCGACTAAAGTGTTGCCTATTTTCCTACCGTTAACTCCCTCTCCACACGTTATTGCTGCGATCTGTCAGGATAACAGCATACACTCACACACAGACACACACACACACACACACACACACGCACATGATAGCAGCAGTCTCCTAGAATGAGGTAATAAACCAGAGTGAGGTCAAAGGTCATGCTGAACAATAACTGCAGCCTGTTGGCCAATATGGAATATGTCTGGAGACACAGGGCTGTGATTTATCAACTGTAGAGCGCCCACAGACACACACACACACAGACACACACACACACACACACACACACACACACACACACACACACACACACACACACACACACACACACACACACACACACACACACACACACACACACACACACACACACACACAGACACAGACTAGATTAATCCGTCAGGACTTTGTGATCTATTTCTCAGCTGACACTTGCTCTTTTTACTCTCTATTCCTCATCTTTCTCTTTTTACTCTCTATTCCTCATCTTTCTCTTTTTACTCTCTATTCCTCATCTTTCTCTTTTTACTCTCTATTCCTCATCTTTCTCTTTTTACTCTCTATTCCTCAATTTTCTCTTTTGACTCTCTTCTCTTCATCTGTCTATCATTTCTCCTATACATATCACATTCTCCCTTTCCCATTCTTCTTCTTCATCCTCCTTATTTCTCTTCATCCTCCTGCTCTCTGCATTCCTCCATTCTTCTCTCTCTGCCGTGTTCCTGTACTGCACCTGTTTGTGTCCACATCTCCCCCCCCCCACTCCCGTCACCATGGTTCCCCTCTCAACCTCTCTGACAGCCTCACATTAATTATCCCTCTGCCTTCGCTCTCTCTCTCTCTCTCTCTCTCTCTCTCTCTCTCTGTCTCTCTCTCACTCTCTCTGTCTCTCTCTCTCTCTCTCTGTCTCTCTCTCTCTCCCCCCCTCTCTCTCTCTCCCCCTCTCCCCCTCTCTCTCTCTCTCTCCCCTCTCTCTCTCTCTCTCTCTCTCTCTCTCTCTCTCCCTCCAGTACTGTTTAGGTAATGTTAGTGTGGTGACATTTCTCTGCAGCATGTGAGAGAGTGACCTGCTCCACTTACAGGTATGTTCAACCAGCTCTCACAGTTTCACGGTATAATTTGACATTCATC